>NC_133008.1:9375300-9678330 GCF_048564905.1 Vicugna pacos | reverse complement strand
CAATTTCTGTGTCTTTTTGGAAAGAACATGCATTAGGGAGATATCATAGAATTAAAAGTACAGTAAAATCTTTTTGATTTGAAATAGTTGAAGAATGTGAAGGAGTGGGTATTAATGGTTTATATGTGTGTGTGTGTGTGTAGAAGACTAAGTTTGAGACTATTTTAAGAGATCAAATTACCTTTTAGTTTTAGATGTTGAAAGTATGTTGGGAGGAGGGTATAGCTCAGTGGTAGAGTGTGTGTTTAGCATGCATGAGGTCCTGCGTTCAATCCCCAGTACCTTCATCAAAAATAAATAAACAAACCTAATTACCACCCACCAAACAAAGAAACAAATAAAAACCCAAACAAGCAAACAAACAAAAAGATTTTTTCAAAAAGTATGTTGATGTATGTCTGTTTCTGTGAACTAACCTTGGATTGCAGGTAAAATTAAGTGGGTTTTTTCTCTTAAGCCCCACCCTCAACTTGTCTTTCTTGAGACACTCACCATTAGAAGGAACCAAGTCAGCTGCCCTCCATGGTCCAGGTGAACCCCCACTTCAATACCCCTTTAGAACTGGATCTCTGCTTTCCTAAGAGACAATCTGTTATCCAGTAATCCTTGTAAGACCCAGGAATGGGGGGAGAGGACCATTTCTTATTCATTCCCTGCTTGGAAGTGCTTTGTTAACTGAAAGTGAATCGATAAAAATACACGAGAAAATTCTTGTGTAAATATGGTACCCACCTTGATTTAACCATCAGAGATATGATGCCTTCACCCAACAGAAGGGCTCTGAAATCTTGGGGATTTCCGAGACTGGGACAGACCAGGAGGGGAGGTGTTTTCAGGTATGGGTGTGTGTGTTGGGGGTGAGGGTGGATGCTTCAACCCTAGCTGCAGGCAGGGAGCAGTCCAGCTCATTTCTTGTGTGTCCTTTTTCAATATGAACAGCCTGGGGGCTATGGATCTTTGAGTAAAATTTTGCCTTATACAATCTCTTTATTTTTTTTAATTTGTAGATCAGTGACATACAACCCTTTGCAGGATTCTGGACATACTGTATTTTATGATACGATTGTCCTATAATTATTTCATACTCCTAAGAAAAGATGCAAGGAATTCTAATTTAAATGACTATAAAAACATCTTTATAACAATTTTAGAAAAAATTTTTAAATTACAGACAACACTGCTTTGCCCCCAAAGTATAAATATTGGAAAGGAAAACACCATCACAAGTTGCAGACAATTGGTGATCTACGAAAAATTCAAGAGAATCACCTGCAAAAAACCCACCAAGAATCAGTAAGAGAATTCAGGAAGCTTGCCGTATCCATTCATTCAAGAAATATTTAATGAATGCCTGCTATATGCCAGGCACTTTTCTAAGAATTTAGGACAGAGAAGTGAACATAATAAAGTTTCTCCCTTCATGGAGCTAATAGTCATTCCCATGTGCACAAAGTTAACATAAAAAAATGATAAACAATCATCAATTAAAAACATCACAGGAAAAATTGATCCAGTTCATAATCCCAAAGGGAAACATAAAACCTCCAGAGATAAGTCTAGTGGGAAATGTTCGAACCCTATGAAAAGTACACTTGAAATGCCACTGTGCTGGTGACATGAAATAAGTATCATCGCAAATTCTTCCTCACAGCATCCTCACCCTGGTGATGAGGATACCGTTTCTGTTCGTCCCTCCTTTACATATGAGGGACCTGAGACTGTAGGAAGTTGAACGACCTGCCTGAGGTCACAGTCACGGGCCGAGCAAGCTTTCAAGGTCTCATCTGGTTGATGTCAGGGCTGATGTTAGCACTCTTCTGCAACGCTGCCTGCTCACACCTTTGAACCTCAGTCTCCCCACCTGGAAAATGGCAGTGCTCGCACCTGTCTCCCCTCCTTGTTACGAATGAAATATTGTATTGAAAACGCTTAGGGCATAAAGCCGGCGCTTGATAGATGCTGGTTCCTTCATTCTAACCAGGAGAGGAATTCGGTGCCCCGAGTCTTTATCAACACGCTCTATAAGCCTAATGATAGGGGGAGAGAAGTATTTCCATCACGATCAATCAACACCACGAAAAGTCCCTTCAGAAGGCACGTAGGAGAGAGGTGGGTTTTTAAACAGAGAGCATTTCTATTATCTTGACTTTCTTAAATGATTCACGGAGCTGTTTGATTTGCAAGACAGCGAATCTGAGGGATGTAACACGTCGATCTTTCTGAGCAGCAATTATTCGTGATTAAATTGCAGTGGCTTTGGAAGGAGAAGCCACTTTGCCTCTGGAATGTAGTGACTCACGGAAAAGATCTTCTCCCCAAGAGCCGGTAAAAGGCTGCGTATGCGGCCTCGGAGGCCAAGGGACCTATGTGGACATGCAGAGAAGCTCCCTACTCCCGAAATGCTTCTGGGAGATGCTGTGGTCTCATTTTCCTCCCAGTGGACATTAAATGCGATTAGGAAAATGCAGAAAAGGAAAAATTCCCAGTCCCAGCATGCTAATGTTAGAATGGCTAACATTTTAATCTAGTCCCTTCTGTTTTGTTTTTTTTTTTTCCTTCCATCTGCATATGTTTGTTTCCTTGTTTGCATCATTGTAATCCTCCAGTTTTGTACCTGGTCCAAGTGTGAGTAGAAAAAGCATAGGGTTAGAGACTAGAGTTTAAATTCCGTGACTTACCCACTGAGGCTACTTTGGAGTAGCTGTCATCTCTAAATGTCAGTTTTCTCATCTATTAAATGGGATAATGACACCCATTCCAGAGAGTTTTGTCAGGGTGTATTAGGTAGTATAGGTAAATTGCTGACACATACTAGACATTCAATACATGGCCCATTCCGTGCTGCTGGGAATCAGAAAAGTCTCTTTGGTTATAAAAGGAAAAAAAAAAAAAAAGGCTGGTCTACCAGGCTCCAGGAAGGACCAGACATGAGGCCATTCCAAAGATCCTCACCACCCCTCGCCAGAATCAGGGGAACTCTACTTAGGGGTCTAAACCAAATGGCGCCTCATTCCCCCTTCCATCTCTAAAGACCTCATCCTAGCATTCAGATTTCAGCACGATCAGATCTGACTGGAAAGCTCCATATGGGACTAGGTCACGGGGTCATTCAGCCATGGCTGGATACAGAGATTTGCAGGATTGGAGCCAAGCTAGTCATCGTCCGTGGATACCAGCCACCTTAGTTTTGATATTTCCACTCTGATGTTTTAATTTTATATTATATCATAAGCATGAGTGTTCTTAGCAACTTTATTTGCCTTCTTCAAAGACTGGAAACAACCCAGACGGCCTTTGATGAGTAAACATTTAAGTCAAATGGTGAGAATCCATACCGTGGAATGCTATTCAGCAACAGGAAGAAATGAACTACTGCTTCATTATTTTAGGCTGATTATTTTTAAGAAGCAACAGACGTAGGAAAAACTCTAACTGGGTAGAAATTACCCTTTGGTAAGAGACATTTACATTTATAAGGGTGATCTCCCTCTCTGTACCAGGGACAGAAGGATGCTCTAAATCTCTAGAAGCTCTTACCAATGGAGAAGGCAAGGACTTCAGTCTGCGTGACAGCCCTACCCTGGTTTGCGTGAGCATAAATTTTTATTTCTCTGAGATAAATGTTCATGCGTGTCAGCAGGCATTTTTCTTTGTTTGTTTGTTTGTTTTTAAGAAAGTGACAAGCTAATTCTTTTTTTTTTAATGGAAATCAAAGAAACTAAACTAGCCGGACAATCTTAAAGAACACAGTTAGAGGATTTTTTTTTCATCTCAAGACCTACTATAAAGCTATAGCAACGAAGATAGTTTATACTGCCATAAGGATGGATAGATACACAGATTATCATCACCTTCATCAAAATTGAGAACTGCTGTTCATGAACCAATGAGAAAAGGACGAACAACCCACAGGAAAAAGAGGCCAAGGATCTGAAAAGCGTTTCACAGAACAGTAAACACAAATGAACCATAAACACATGAAAAGACACTTAACCAGCAAGAATAAAGAGCCAGTTATAAGCACCGCCTCTACCCTGGCAAATTTTTTGAAAAAGAAAGAAGTCTGGAAATAACAAGGGGAAGTCAGAAGCTATTGACAGCGTAAATTAGGAAAACCATTCTAGAGAATGATTTAGAGTTGCCGAGTCATCTTGAAGACGCATATACCTTATAACCCTTTTAATTTCAATCCTAGACATATGCTCTCAATAAATTTTTACATGTTTACCAGTTCATAATAGCATTTCATGTAACAGTAAATAAATTGTAAAAAAAAAAAAAAGATATTTATATACACACACACACGCATGTACACACAATGGAATACTACTTGGCCACAAAAAAGAATGAAATGATGCCATTTGCAGCAACATAGATGGATCTAAAGATGATCATACTAAATGAAGTAAGCCAGACAGAGAAAGACAAATATCACATGACTATCAGTTATATATGGAATCTTTAAAAAAAGGACACAAGTGAACTCATTTACAGAACAGAAATAGACTCACAGACATGAGAAGCAAACTTATGGTTACTAAAGGGAAAAAGAGAGGAGGGATAAATTGGGAGTTTGAGATTAGCAGATGCAAACTACTATATATAGTATAGAATAGATGAACAGCAAGGACTTACTGTACAACACAGGGAACTATATCCAATGCCTTGTAATAACCTATAATAAAAAAGAATATGAAAAAGAATATATCTGTAAATGAATTACTCTGCTGTACACCAGCAACAAACACAACATTGTAAATCAACTATACTTCAATAAAACAAAATAACAAATGGAGGCAAAACACCCACAAAAATGAAATTGATAAATTATGGTTTAGACATGGGCTGGAATAGTAAACAGCTGTGAAAAAAAAGAATGAATTATAACTACTTGCATCAGCATGGAGGAATCACTAAAGCAAGCCATATGCTAGAATTCCGTTCCTATAAATAGGTAATTTGTTTCATGATGCTTAAAGTATAAAAGATATGAGATCATACAAAAAAAAAAAGAATTAATATCCCCAAGATAAAAAATACCCCTCCCTCTCTGAGCCAGGCACTCAGTTTCTCTGGAAATATTTGAACCTCCCCAAGATATGCTTTATTACCTCTGCTCACTCCATAAGGTCCTGCTGCAGATGAGATGGGACAGTGTGACAAGCAGGTCTTCCAGTGGATGGGGGGAGAGGGGCAGGGTTGGATATAGACCTCTCGTGTCCAGGTTCTCTGAGAGCTGGTTGACCTGAAAACCGAGTCTTGCCTTCATTGTAATTTTCCCCACAGTGTCAGGCAGGTGGGCTGGCAGCCAAGTAGGTGTCAGGTCCGACCTCCTACCTGCTGAACATGGGCTAAACCCAGACCCCCTGCATCTCTCAGGACACTTGTTCCTAAAACGAGGCTAACCGAATGTATATTCCTTATTATGTCACAGTGACTACAGTTCCCAGTGGCCCCGTGCGGTGGGACCACATGCTGTAGCTGGGGGTGATGTGGCTCCCAGCCCTGCTCAGGTCGTGGGCCCCTAGGCAGAGCGGCTGTCCATCCATTCTACCAAACCGCATCTCTCTCTGTGTCTCTCCCACCATTGTCTTCCATAACTGGATGTTTACATAGGCTGGACTTGGCCAACGGCCACCAGGAAATATCTTTTTTTTTTCTCCTACCCAAACCTCAAGTAGCCTTCTCAGCCTTTTTTTTTTTCTTAAGTCATTTCAGATATTTGTCTAATTTTCTGGTATTCTAACATTCCATTGCATCGAAATTAAGCTTCACTCTTCCATCCAGCTCACAAGCACTCTCTCCACCTCTCAGACAGACCTGAAACTTCCTCTCCCTGTTCTGGGAGTAGTCCAGGAGGACCACTGGGGGAAAAAAGAGCAGCAGGAATGGGGTGAAGTTCTATTTGGTCGACTGGTGCTCCCCAAAGTTCTCATGATGGACCTATGCTCTCTGTCGTGGTCTATGTCTCTGTCCTCTCTCTTTTTCACACACACACACACACACACACACACACACACACACACAGACATATGCGCACACACAGGGTGACCCCTAGGCCTTCGAAGATGTCTGTAGTCTTTTGTCCTAGAGAGTCACAGGCACTCTTCCGGCTAGGAATCCCACCACTGGGATTCAGCCCTAATGGCAGGGGTCTTTTCAAGTCAGCTGTAAGCTGCCTAGCTGACGTTTCCACCTGGTCCCTGGGAACTTACAACCCTTCACTCCAACAGAGAATAGACGTGCCAATTCCTTCACTGCCACCTTCTCTCCTAGTTCCCTGTGAGAGAAAAATCCTGCAGCCTCCCTCCTTGAGACTCACCAGGTGAGGGTCCAGCACTGGGCCGTGGAACTGCCCTTTTCAGAGGACGCAGGTCAGCTTCCCTTGAGCATTCTCTTATGCAATCATCTGGCCCAGGAATTTTCTGCATCTGAGCAACAGCCCAGCTGGAGATGAGGTGCTAGGCTCCCTTTGGACAATGATCTCCCCAATCTTACTTTGCTGTCCTCTTCACTTAAATTCAAAAACTCCTCTCCACTGAATCTCTAACCCTTTTTATTTATAGTCACTGAAAAGATGAGTTATGGCCACTGTGGGACTGTCTAGTATCTCTCATTAGAAGACAGGGCATTTCCCAGGCATTTCTCTAAGCTCTGAGTTTCAGCTGAAATTCTGAGTCAAGAATTTTTTTAAAATCCATTTAACATTCTGTTACACTTCTCTCTCTCTCTCTTTTTCTTTGAAATCAACAACTTTCCTTTAACTCCAAACATTCTTTCTAGCTCTCAACTGGAAGCCTGTCTGGCTTCTTCAAAGCCAGTAAAGGCTGTAGGTCCCTATGTATCTTATGTTGAGAATTGTCATCTCATCAGTCTTCCAGGCCCAATGGGCTTGCAGACAAGACACCCGACTGTGCTGAGAGCAGGAGACATGGCCTCTCATGCGCACCTGAATGAAGTGTCCATTGGAGTAAGTCTTTAGAGGCTTACTGCAACATTTAATGTCCAACCTTGGACTTCACAGTCTCTCTCCCATGTTTCTACTCTGGGATGGTAACCACATTGACAGGTCACAGAAGTCTCTGTTTTACACCAGGAATTTCATGTCACAATCACTGAGCATTAACCAAAAGGGTTGGCATCACACCTGAACGTATAAACAGAAAAGAAAAAAAAAAAAAAAGCATGTTCCATGGCAGGAGCAATCAATCCAGTGCATTTCGAGACTGAGATGAGAAAATGTCTCTGTGCCCCTCAAGGACCCCCTGCCACATGACTGGCTGGGTACCGTTTTGAAATATTAATCTACATTATTTCCTTCCTGCATTTACCCCATTTCCCTCCCTTATTCAGGCAAGTGGTCAGTTGTGTGCAGACTTACTGCTTCAGGGATGGCAAGGTTCTGGGCAGAAAGCAGAAGTAGCCTACGAGACTGCCTTTTATTGTGCTCAAAGGGTAGGACCTTTAAAAGAACTAAGGGAGTTTTGCAGAAGACCTGAAAGGGAGGATGTTTGTGGCATGGACAGAGCTTCTAGATCAAACAAGGGGTGACATCAAGGCTTCCTTTACCTCAAAATAGTAAGAGATGTCCCTGGGCTTGGGAGAGGATAGAGAAGTCAGTGCATCACGGTCAAGGGATCTGAGCATCATCTGAGCGACTTAGACCATCCCTGCAAAGAGGCAGCAAGACCCTGGAGAAGTGGCCATTAGGGACAACAGAGGTCCTTGTCAAAGATCCCCAGTAAAAGCATAAAACAAAGAGCAAGAAGCCACAGACCTCATGCAACCTAAGGTCAGGAACTAAGTATCACCTAAGTAGCAATAAGGGCAAATGGCTTGTCTCCCACCCCACCCCCAACTTTTCCACCGGAAGCCTTCTTGGCCCTGCATACAATTCCGGAACTGTGGTCCAGCTCCACCGTCCCCACCCCACCCCCCAATACATGCTGGGAACCACAACAAAGTCCAAAGTTAGGTTTTCTCCCTGTCAATCAGATTGGAACCTTAGAGTCAGAAATTCAATTGCATTGTGGAAAAGAAAGCACTTTGTCTTACACATCTGGGCTTTAAAGGACTGAGGTGCTACCTACTACTCATCCTTTCTCTGGGCATCAAGTCCTAGAGGAAAAAAAAAAATGCTCGCTATTTAGCAGAAGACCAAACCCACGAGCGATGACTGCAACTTGAACAGGGGTCGGGGAGTAATCGGCTGGCACCTCCATCTTCCGCACTGCTGTGCTGGCGAAGTCCGCATGAGGCTGGAACTGCCATCTCAAATCAGTTGTGTAGTTGCTCTGAACAGCACTTAAACTTCTACAGAGGGAACTAAATTTAGTTCCTCAGCACAAATGCAGTTGTCTTGGTTGACGGGAGCAAAAACAAGCACAAGAACATGTTTTCAGAAATCTTTGAATAATACATGTCAGGGCAGCAAAGCAGAGGCTCAGGAGGACTGAGCTTTGCAGGAGGCAGGATTTCGCACTGCATTTCAGAGGGGAAAAAAAATAGCCATAGGATGACCTGGTAATAGGAATGAAGAGAGGGACCATTTTAGTTCAATATTTTTGCCTCCAAGAAGTGAGCAGCAGAAGAAAGAAGCCAGGAAATATGGTAACAAGACCCTTGAGGTCTGAATTCAACTTTCATCTGACTGAGAGGCCCTAGGGATGCAGCAGGGAGTCAGTCAGTTCCTGTCTCACAGAGCTCGTGGTCCTGGTGGGGGAGAGGTGAGGGAGAATCCAGTTTTGTGTTGTGAGAGGTGCAGGGCTGCACAAGGGCTGCGGGAGCACAGAGCAACGGGTGACTGGTGTTTCCTAGAGGCTGAGGGAAGCTCTGCTCTGTCAAAGTGCAGAAGACCTCAAGGGAGACCAAAAGGGGAAGGAAAAAAAAAAAAAGGACATTAGAGAAATTCAAAGTGTCTGGTACCTGCAGCTATCGTAAATGTTAAACACAATACTACTCCTTACCGGATTAATGTAAATTCCCGCATTTGAAAGTCTGTGTCCCTCCCATCTTATATTTTGGAAACATATAACTTGTTGTCTGCTTTCACAAATACACAGATGGGGAGGAATTGTGACCCAGGTGAATCCTACTTCAACTCTTAACCTGTAACTGATTACCACGATTTAGAAGATAAGATTTGGGACTTTGAGGAGATGAGATTTAGATGAAATTTGGGGCTTAGAATTGATGCAGAAATAACACTTTGGGAAATATTGGGATGGGGAATGCATTTTGCAAATGAGGATTTTGGCGGTGGACGGGACAGAGGGAAGACTAAAAGAAATGTTGGAGCATTAATCCCTAGTATCTCAGAATGTGACCTTATTTAGAGATAAGGTCTTTGCAAAGATAATCATGTTAAAATGAGGTCATTAGGGTAGACCCTAATCCAGTATGAATGGTGTTCTTACAGAAAGGGAAAATGTGGAAACAGATACACACAAAAAGAAGACACACACACACACACACACACACACACACACACACACACGGAGAAAGTCATCTGAACACAAAGGCAGAGATTGGGGTCATGTATCTACAGGATAAGAAATGTCAAAGGTGATTGGCAAGCTACCAGAAGCCAGGATTCTCCCTCCAAGCCCAAGAAGGAACCAACCCTGTTGACCTTGATCATGAACTTCTACCCTTCAGAACGGTAAGAATAAATTTCTGTTGTTGAAATCACACTTGTTTAAGTTTCTTTTACCATCAAAGACTTTGAAAATTGTGTTTCATCTACTGATGACACTTCTTTCCACCCCAGCTTTACTTAGTTAACTCTTACTTCCCCTTCAGTTCTCTGTTCGGGCTTTAGTTTTTCTAAGAAGCCTTCCTTAGCTTCCCCAGGCTGGATAGGTGCTCCCTAAATTCTGTTGCCCCTGCTAGCTCCGCATTCAACATCCTTCATATTAACTGTCTCTTTATCTATCTGTCTCCACCCCAGACTGTGAGAGCTGTTTCTTATTCTTCACTTTGAAGCCAGGCATGCCTGACTCTTAAGCCAAAGGTATTCTCTACTAAGCCCTCAGAAGAACACAAAATACTGTGCCTTGAAGGATAGGTTATTCTGTGTTCATATCAAACTTTATAGTTCTTCAGATGTTCCAGCTAGAAGTCTTGTATGTTTCTAAGACTCATTCTTCTTGGGAGACCCAGATATCCAGGATGTGCACACCCAGATCAGCAAAAGAGCCAAAAGCTCCACCCAGCTTCTTGTCTCTCAGCCTGCTGCCACTTACACCCCAGCCAATGCCTTGAGGGCTAAAGAGGATCCCCTGGAGAGGTGCATTCTGGGAGTAAGTTCAAAGCAGAAAGCATGCAGCCCTCACAAGGACTGACCCCAGCTTCTAATCAGCTCATTCCCCCACTGGATGGAGGAGAGCTTTCCCAACTTAACTGCATGGCTAAGCAAAAGAAAGTCCCTTTCAGGAGGAAGAGAATATAATCCCAAGCCTCAAATTATCTCTGACACTTTTTTCCTATAAAATGTCTGACATTTTTATCAAAAGTTTTCAAGTATTCCAGAAGAAAAAAGAACAAGCGCCCAGAAACCAAGTGAAAAACAAACAAACATAATAGAGACCCATAGCAGAACCATCTATTGAGATGATTGAACATGGATATTAAAATGACAGTGATTAATATTTTCTAGAAAAGATAGAACCAGTTTCTGTTTTGCACCAGAGATCTGAAATCTATTTATACAAAATGGAAAGTCTAGAAATTAAAAAATGTTATACTAGAATTAATAACTCAATAAACTTATTACCAGCAGATTAGATGCAGCTGAAGAGAGGATTAGTGATCAAGAAGACAAGTCAATAGAAAATATCCAGTTTGAAGCAAGGAGAGAAAAAAAGCATGGAATAAAACCGAAAAAGAGTTAGGAGCTTTACAAGGCATGGTGAAACAACTAAATGCATGTACATGGAAAAGCAGAAGGAAAGGTGAGAGAAGGGTGCAAAGGCAGTACTGAAAAGATAATAGCCAAGGAGTTTCCAAAAGTAATGAAAGCTGCAGATTTAAGAAGTGCCCTGAACCCTAAGCAGAATAAATGTGAAGAAATGAACAATGTAAAATGAATAGTGTTTTGCCTATTTATAGAGTTTAAGCCTGATGGATTTCTGTAGATATTCTGCAGTTTTCCTTTTTACCTAACAGTGTTCATCATAATTGTATTTAAGTTTTCACTGTATAAAAATTCTCCCATTGTATAAATGGTATATTAACTCACTCCACTATTGAAGAACATTCGGTTGCTTCTAATATCTTGCTGCTCCATATGTGATGCTACCTGCCTCCTTGTGCACATATAGAGAATTGATCTGATGCAGCACTCTTCAAAGCAGGGCATATACATTGCAAGGAGAGTGGCAAAGACAGTCCGTGTGGGAACAGGAAGAAAACGGGAGAAATTCTATTTGCATTTCTTAAAGATACCATTTACAATTTTCTACTTTTACGTTATGTTTAATAATACTCATCTCAGAATAGGGATTGTGTACATGATTCACCAATAAAAACAACCCTTATATTAAAAGCACATGCTTTTAAAAAAGCTTAACTGATAAGGAACATGATCAAAAAATCTGGAAACCTCTACTCTAAAGAATACGGCTAGAGGTGGAACTTCTGAGTATATCCACCTTGAACCTTATTAGATATCACCACATTGCTCTCCCAGGTGGTTGTCTGATCCATCTTCTCACCAGCAATGCATATGAAGGCTGTATTTGCTGGGAATCACCTGAACTACAGGGACTGTTAAGTATATGAGGGCTTAACTCCCAAATCAATCACTACTGCTCAGAAATGACATAGTATGAAGTTGTACTATCAACATACCACCAACAAAAAATTCTTCATATGTACCTTCTAGCACATCAAATGTAAAGTGCCAGATCCCAGTGGCACAAATTCTAAGAAGAATTAGCTTTATTATTTTTTAAAGTGTATTTAAATTCTCAAAGAGCACCTTTTCGTTCATGATCCCCAAGCCTATTGACAATATCTCTAAGTGCGTTCATCTACTTTTTTTTTTTCTGAAAACTCTGAAATATGGTGCACACAGCAGCAGCTGTCATATCAGGGTATTTTAGTGATGTGATAATTTGTATTTAAAATTCCCTAGAACCCAGTGAAAAAGTCACAAAATTCTAAAGTCAGATGAAGAAAAGGAAGCAAGCAATTTCAGAGCCCCATGAGTCATAACTGCCAAAGTTCCACTAGGACACCTGCAAGGGGTTCATACAGAAGGGCGTGTGCAGTATGCAAAGCCCACGGGGTTTGATAGACAGAAAATCCAGTGTGTGGATGACTGTGACTTAGTTAACTCAGCACTTGGGCACTAGTCAAAGTATGCAAGACACTTGAATGTTTCAGAGACTTATCTGAATTCTGACCATATCATGCAATAAATGATTATGTAACTAATGTTAATTGACCACCTACTATGTACCAGGAAACATACTAGGTACTGTCAACGTAGCTGACATTTACCAAGCATTTACTCTGTTCCAGTCTCTTTTAAAAATGCATTTCTAGCATCCTTACAGTCTCTTTATGACATTGATAAGGCAATAATTTTCATTTTATGGATGTGAAATCTGAAAGTAAAGCCATTTAAGTGACTGTTCAAGGTCATGCCACTATGTGTGCTGGAGTTGGGACATGATACCAAAGCCTGTTGGATTCCAGAGCTCTGAACTCTGCATCTCTGTGAGGTTCTAGGGTAACACAGGTACATGCAACATAGCTCCTATCATCACAGAAGGTACAATATAGTTGGAGAGACAGACACACAGAAACACAAGATGATAATTTGCACATAAGTGAGGTGGCTGGGGATGGGTGCAAAAAATTTGCTGGGAGATGGGGCATTGGACCTGGGTTTTGAAAGATGAGTAAGGATGGAAGGATGGAGAGAGGGAGGTGGGAGGGAAGGGCATCCCAGGTGGAGGATGCTGAGACAATGTGGGAAGGGAGGTATGCATTGGGGGAAAGGGTGTCATTCTATGTGAATAGAAAATAAACAGCATGCAGGAAAAAAATGAAGAAAAAGGGTGGTTCTAGAAAAAGTCCTCAGAGCCAGTTCACATCAAGTCCAAGAGTTCTGACTTTTCACTATTGGCCAGGGAGAGCCATTAATAAGTTTCCAAACAGAGATGTGACATGGTTAGTGCTGGAGTTTACAAAAACTGCTTTACTTTACACTCTGCTTTCTCAGAATCCCTGCCCTGCACCCTGGAGAGACATCAAAGAATAGCTAATGAAAGTCCTTACATTCGAGATGATGCTCAGATCAGAAGAACCAGAGGTTTTGAACAGACTTTTTTTTAAGCCTTTGAGGAATAGAAGGAAGTCCCTGAGAAGTCTCTTCCAACCCCCAGTCCTGTAAGCCCAGAGCACGTCTGTACATGGCTGCCTGCGACCAAAGTGCAAACAGAAGTGCGTGGATGATGTGGGGTCCGAATCCTTCAGTCGCTGCGGCAGAAGCAAAGGAAGCTGAGAGGAGCCAGCTTGGTGCTCGCAGGGCCGATTTGAGGGACGTCAACCTTGGGACAAGCCCTTTGATTGACCTCACATGTATTACCCCACGAGTTTGCTGCCACGTGAGACTATTTTTGGCCTGAAAGATAACTCTTCTGGGGAAAGGGAAATTTTTAGATCTCTCATAAACAGCTAACTTTTCTAAGAAGAAATGAGGAGCTAAAATTAACCCACCTCAATTATTTGGCTTCTAAGCTGATTTATGAAACTCACAGAGGACTGTGGAAATTTATCAACAGCCACCAGGAAGAGTCATCGTGAATCTCCACCAGCTGCAGCATCCTGGGCGGATCGTGGCGGCCTCCAGCCCCAAGGCTGGGCAGCTACGTCCAGGTGTGTAAGCCTTGAGCCAAGGTGTCTAAAGAAATCAACTGGAAATTGATTCGTGACGAAGGGGCCATCTCTGTGCTCTTCCGGTGGGTGATGCAATCTCCCCCATCAAGGTCCAGCCTTGCCCTGCATTTCCTTTCTGCTCAAGCATAATCAGATGCAGAGGAACTATTAAGAGGGAGCTCATCTTGCACCAGCGAATATAGGTGAGGGTTCACCGCAGCCCTGGCTGCAATATTCCAAAACTGGAAACAATCTAAACGTCCAACAACAGGAGAAAACACACAACTCTGGAACATGACACACGTGTTCAAATGAAGGGTGTCCAGGTACGTGGGTAAGCATCAAAAAACATCATATTGGATTAGAGTAAATTACAAAATGATTCCCATTTATCTGCTACCATGTATCCAATACTCTGTATTATTTATGGGCTCCTGCCAGTGGACTAACAATGCAAAATCATACAGGGGAATTTTATAAGCCCTTACGTTTGTATGTTTTATACTTCAGTTGAGAAGTTATCTCTGGGGAGGTAAGCAACTGGGGCCAGGGAGGGGCGCTACAGAACTTCAACTCTATCTGTGATGTTTTATTTGTAAAACATTCTTGAGAGATTTGAAAGGAATAGGGTGATGTTCAGATTTACCAAGCCAAGTGGGGAGTGCACAAGTGTTCATTATTTTGGTCTGTGGACTTCTATGTATGCTGTAAATATTTCATAAAATGATTTCCATAGAGAGGCCGTTGGGCCTGTTTCTCCCACTAAGGGCCAGAGGTTAGGCCATGCGTGGCAATTAGGTTCAGAAGGGCTGACCAGCCTGGCTGAGCAGGAAGTCTGCAGTGGCCCCGCGCGCTCAGTAGCTCAGGGTATCAGAACTCTGGGCTGACCTCTCAGCCATTCTCTTGGTGGCAGCAGTGGCTGTGGCAGCTGGGAACCCCTCATACTCACACCCCAAGGGCCCCAGCCATACACGGGAAGGGCAGCATCCCCACCATGTGCTCTTTCCATCTGGCTGCAAAATCTTTCCCAGAATCCCTCAGCTGACCTGCCATTGGGTACAGGTGGATCTCATGATCACCTCTCCTTTTCAGGGAGGCTGGGGAATCCAGTATCTGACAGCTGGACCATGGGGTGGGCAACAGGTTCTCTGAGAAGGGAGGAGGGGGAAGTAGCAGATGTGGGTAGGTGACCACGAGGGTATGCCCCACATGGAAGAGGATGCACACGCACGTGAGTGATGAGCTGAGATCCTCAAGGAGCAGTTTCTGGTGATGTCAGTATAAGTGGACATCACAGCTAGTGGCTTCCGGAAGGAAAACTGGGCTAAGTCATCTGCAGTAGAAGAGAAAAACAGTGATCACAGGCTTTGCAGTTTCACAGACCAGTGCCTTAAAGGAATTCTAAGTGTCAGCATCCATTGTGCCAAGTGAAATAGTTAACAGAAAAAAAAAAAACAACAAACAAAAAGAATTACCATCTATTCTATTCTTACATCATTCCTTAAAAACAGAAAGCGTAATTTTTACATGAACAAATTAGGAAGAGCACAGTGAAAAATGAAGGCATGTTCTTCCCACCGGACACATGTAAGCTTATGGAAGAGTGGCTCCCAGACCTTCCTTCACTCTTTGCCCCATGGGGGTGAAAGTTTTGCCACCCCCTGCACTTGACCATGGGCCAGCTGCTGAGCAGCATTATGAGTGGGCTGGTAATGTGGGAGTGAAGCTTTAGGTGGAAGGAGAAGCTGGGTGGGGTGCTGGCAAGGCACACTGGGTCAAGGCTGTGAATAGTCTTGAATGCCAAGTCCAGGGATTGTGAGACACCCAGCTCAAAAGGGATATTTTCTGTGAAGCTTCTCCTGGTAGTTTTCCTTTGCCAGCCTCTAGGACCAACCACTCCCTGTCTTGGGTCCCTCCTGACCCTACTCAGATTTCCATTGGGTGGCACTGCACTGTTTGCTGATTCATCCACTTCCCTCTTTACCCTTGGAGTTCCTGGAGCACCAGAATGATGTCCCGCCCATTTCTGCATCACCAGCATCCAGCCCAGCAGCATAGTAGGTGGGAATAACTGATGGATGAATCCATCAATAGATGAAAATGAACAAGTGAAGAGGGGTGGATTGGACAACTTCTGAAGTATAGCTTAGGGATATGCTGTAGAGATAACTTGGGAGTTAGGGATTTATAGATACTAACTATATACAAAATAGATAAACAACAAGGTCCTACTGTCTAGCACAGGGAACTATATTCAATACCTTGTGATGGCCTATAATGAAAAAGAATTTGAAAAGGAATATATATATATATATATATATATATATATATATATATATTTGAAAAGGAACATATATATTCCTTTTATATATATGTGTGTGTGTATAACTGAATCACTTTGCTGCACACCAGAAGTTAACACAACATTGTAAATCAACTATACTTCAATTAAAAAAGTATAGCTTAGTGTTTAAAAGGATGTGCTATATACGGTTAGAACTTGTTGTTTATTTTATATATAGTAGTTAGTTTCTGTAAATACCGAACTCCCAATTTATCCCTCTCTCCATTCCTCCTGGTAACCATAAGTTTGTTTTCTATGTCTGTGAGTCTGTTTCTGTTTTGTAAATAAGTTCATTTGTGTTATTGTTTTAAAGTCTACATACAAGTGATATCATTGGTATTTGATAGCACAGGGAACTATATTCAATATCTTGTAATAACATATAATGAAAAAGAATATGGAAAAGACTATATACGTGTATAACTGAATCATTATGCTGCACACCAGAAACACACATAACATTTTACATCAACTATATTTCAGTAAAAGAAAGAAAGAAAGAAAGAAAAAAGCAATAGGACCTCAGTTCTACCTGGATGCATGGCTGCTGGGATAAAGACTGCGTTATTTAGAATCCCTTATTTCCAAGTGGGGCCACGTGACAAATTCTGCCTGAAGAGCTGTAAGTCCAAGTGTTACATATGACTTCCAGGAAGTATGCCTTAAAGAGAGGCAGAGAATCTCACTATATTCCTTATTCCTTCCTGTTAGTTGGAAATAGGTCACAGTGGCTGGTGCTTAGCAGCCATTGTGGGCCATGAGGTGAAAACTTCCTGCTGACAGAGCAGCCAAGAGGAGAGGGCCTGGATCCCTGAAGATTGTAAAACTATCCTACCAGTTCTGAATTGCTTACCTGTTGACATTTATAGGAGTGAGAAATAAACATTTATCTTGTTTAAGCCACTGTTACTTTGGCTTTTCTTGTACTCATAGCCAAACCAAATGTTAACTCATAATAATGCAGAAACTGAGGCCCAGAGAGGTCAGTGACTTACTCAAGGTCACACAGCTACTAAGTGGCAGAACCAGTATTTATACATAGGACTGCCTGGCTTCAAAGCCTGTTCTTTGAATAATGATGACAACTTGATGACAGCTACTATTCGTTGAGCACCTACTGTGTACCAGGCACTGGCATCTTCACCAAAACTGACTGGGTTTGAACCTAAGCTCTACACAAGCTCTGCGTATAAGCTAGGGCAAGCTGTTTAACCTCTAAGCTTCAGATTACTCATTTGTGAATGGACTCAAATGTATGGTTTGGGGGAAAATTAAATGTGATCTTGGATGCAAGGTGCGGAGACTGTGGTCTGGCACAAAATGGGTTCCTTACAGACAACTTCCAGTTTATGTCTGGATCCTCAGTGCCCTACCGTAGATGCGTACATTAATAGGCATCCACGCAATCCCACTGCTCCCATGCCAGTGGCTGCTAGCTGCTCTTAAGAGAAAAAGTGAATTAATTCAGTCAGTGAACACTGACTGGGCACCTAGTATGTGCTGTAGCACACAGGCTGGCTAGGGGAGACATGATTCTTGGTAGATGAGAAGCTCGTGGTGAGAGTGGTGGAGGCCAGCACTGTTACAGGGGAGTATGGAGTAAGTACTCAGGAAGTCAGGATCAATCGTATCTCCCTGCCAAAAACAGAACAGGGCTCCAAGGGGCTCACATGCAACTTACGGACCCCACAGAATTGAAATCCAGTGAGGCTGGAGACTCAGCGCTCTGGCCTACAATGCCACGAGAACCCCAGAGGACTTTGTAGGGGTTGATTTTGATGATCGGATGTCCTAGGAGATGTGGGATTGTGGCAAGCCCCAGAGCAAGGGAAAGGTTTTGATAGACATCACGGCGGAAGGTGTGGTTCCAGGGAAGATGCTAAAATACTCTGACCTCCTGGGTGCCAGCTAGTGGAAGAGAGTGGAAATCACACGCCCTTAGCCGATAAAAATCACCAATCTGGATCTTCTAAATATTTTAAAGGCAACATTAGTGCTGGCATTGAGAGACGGTAGGAAAAACTCCGAATCTGGAGCCCAAAGACACACGTTCTAAGCTTAACTTTTCTGTTTACTTGTTGGGAGACGTTTCTCAAGTCAGGGGATTGCATGTCTCAATTTCTATATCTGTTAAATGGGGCTTAATGAAATAGTCACCTTGCGGTTGTGAGGATTTTGTGGCATTACACATGGGAAAGCCCCAGACAGGTGACGGTTAGCCGCAAAGGCTTGCCATCAGACTGAGCTCTCCAAGCTTCTATTTCCTCCTTGGAACATTTGGAGGATGACATCAAAGCATGGAAAACATTGAAAACAGCCCCTTCAAAAATGGCAGCCCCTGCTTTCATCATCACCATCGTCATTAATAATGGTGCCTTCCGACACCTGGGCCCAAAACTGTTCAGCTTTGAGGATTCAGTCCTTTCAAAGAGACCGAAGATGCAGCACATGGTCGAGAGGAAGACTGAGTACCCTTCCTGTAAAAGCAATGCTTTAAAAACAATTTTTTTAATTGAAGTATAGTGGGTTTACAATGGTTGTGTTAATTTCTGGTGTGCAACATGGTGATTCAGTCATACATATATAAGAATATGTATATATTCCTTTTCATATTCTTTTTCATTATAGGCTATCCCTGTGCTATACAGTAGGACCTTGTTTTTTATCTATTTTATATAATAATGTGTGTCTGTCAATTCCCAACCCTTTAATTTATCCCTCCCTACCCATTCCTCTTTGGTAACCATAGTTTGTTTTCTGTCCGTTGAGTCTGTTTTTGGTTCGTTAATAGAGTTTGTACCATCAGGATCCTATTTAAATGTAAAATATTCATGGAAATCTGACAGTCACAGGGCTGCCAACAAATATTTTCAGAAGATTATCTGATCTACATTTCAAAGCTCTGTAAGACCCATTTGTAAAAATTTCAAAACTGCAAAAAGAAAAATGAAAGAGATAAAGCTTTTTTTTTTTAATAAATGGATTCAAAATGATCAGGAATAACGTTTGAAAGTTTATTCGTTTCTAAAACTCTGTCAATGGATTAGACAGCAGCTAATTGCTAAGATACAGAATTTAAGAGAGCTCTGTGTTCAGTGAGGTGTCATCATTTAATACGGTGCTTTGCTAATTGAATGTATAATTTGAACAAATTCAAAAAGAGTATGTCACACTTGAGCAGGTGAAGAAAGAACCCAGACCAAACTATAGAGAGACTCAGGCAATCAAAACAATTTTCTAAAAGAAACTTGAAACAATCGAGGCATTAAGCTGCAAAGTATTGGAGGGAAAAAAAAAAAAACATATCTGGTGGCTTACAAAGGTCAAAGAGTTGGAGGCCAGGTATCAAGGGCCTTTGGAGGCATTGAGTCTGAAATGGAAATTGGTTCTCCACACCAAGTAAGCGGTAAAGCCGTCAGATACACCCGGGGGCCTGTGTTAGTAGCTGGCGGTTGACTTTGTCGACTGAAATAAAGACACAACCTAAAAGTTGAGAATTATATTTTATTCGGTGGACAATTCTGAGGACTCAGCCCAGGATGACAGCCTCTCAGATGGCTCTGAGGGACTGCTCCGAAGAGGTAGGGGAGGAGCTAGGATATACAGGAGCTTTACAACAAAGACCAGGTAGTTGGAACAATAAAAGATTCCTTGTTACCTAAAGAAAACCAGGCATCTCAAGTTAAAGAATTTAGCGCTTTTCTGTGTACAGGAGGAAGCAAACATTTGGGCTCATTGAATTCATTCCTTTGACAAGCACTTAGCTATCTAGGGCCAGCGTCCTGTCCTTTCTTATTCTGAGTTCCCTCAGGCCGCAGAAGCCAGGCTGCAGGCTTGTCTTCAATGGTGCAGGGGGCGTGTGGCAGCCCCGCTGGTGACTTGATGGCCTCAGCATTCTTTGTTTACTCATATGGTTTGCAGTATTTTTCATTCACACCTTGGTCCGCCAGGTGGATGGCTCTCCAATCAGCAAACTAACAAGACTCAAAACAAAATAAAAGAGTGAAAAGAGATCCATTTACCTACCTTGATGGCTACTCAATTTTTTTCACTTTCTTTTTTGTTTGTTTATTATCGTACAGTCAGTTTACAATGTCGTGTCAATTTCTGGTGTAGAGCAAAATGTTTCAGTCATACATATACATACCTAAACTGAGCTGGAAGCCAACGAGTTTCTGAAAAGATTATGGAACACCCATCTCCCCTGGGGCTGAGTTTTGTTAGTGAATCCTGGGGGAGGGTGGAGGCGGGAACAGTTTCTGCTCTCAATATATCTCTGGTTCTCCTTCTTCGTGATAGTAATAATGGCTAACATTTACTGGGTGCTTGTCACAGGCCTTGCGTTATGCCAAACGCTGAGCATACCTCATCTTACTTAATTAAGTCCAATTATTCCAGTTTCGCAGATGGGGAAACTGTGACCCAGAGAGGTCAAGCACTTCTCCCACATCCACAGTCAGTAAGAGTCAGGATGTGAACCCAGCTCTCTCTGCTCCCAATTCTGAGATTTTAATCATTTTACTAAACCAGGTGTCACGGGTGATATTCTTTTAAAAGAATGAAAAGACTGGGCTGAATACGAAAATGAATCAAACTTTTCCAGTCCACTGGGGCCACAAGAACCCCAAGAGATCCGTACCTCCTCATGGAATGGGTGGTTTGTGTACCAGCCTCAGGAGTGCTAGCTCTATGGGATGTAATTCCAGTTCCAGACCCCCTTTTCAGTGACCCTTTCGGGGGTCACAGGATAACAAAATAAAGGTAACAATAAACCCAATTAATGGGTTAGGAGATTCTGTGGACTTGTAGATACCCAGGACAAACCACAGGTATCTTGCTGTTGCCTCCAGGATGGATCTTCTCAGCACAACTACATGCTATCTCTAGAAATTTGGAAGCCCTAAATCCTCTTTTCATTTTCACCTTTCTCTGCCTTCAGCTACTGGAACTCATTTAAAATCTTTCTGTGTTTCTTATGAAACTGTTCATGCTCAACGCCATGCCTAAAACCACATGCCTAAATCTCATTGACAGGTTGCTCTCTGCTTTGGATTATCAGGTTGCTATGAGGCAACACGCAAGATTCTTAGCTCTTTTGTCTAGCTGAGAGGGTCTAGGAGACACTACCTTAAATTTCTCTAAAGTCTTTTTTTTTAACATTTTTTATTGATTTATAATCATTTTACAATGTTGTGTCAAATTCCAGTGTTCAGCACAATTTTTCAGTCATTCATGGACATATACACACTCATTGTCACATTTTTTTCTCTGTGATTTATCATAACATTTTGTGTATATTTCCCTGTGCTATACAGTGTAATCTTGTTTATCTATTCTACAATTTTGAAATCCCAGTCTATCCCTTCCCACCCTCCACCCCCCTGGTAACCACAAGTCTGTATTCTCTGTCCATGAGTCTATTTCTGTCCTGTATTTATGCTTTGTTTTTGTTTGTTTGTTTGTTTTTGTTTTTGTTTTTTAGATTCCACATATGAGCGATCTCATATGGTATTTTTCTTTCTCTTTCTGGCTTACTTCACTTAGAATGACATTCTCTAGGAGCATCCATGTTGCTGCAAATGGCATTGTGTTGTCAGTTTTTATGGCTGAGTAGTATTCCATTGTATAAATATACCACACCTTCTTTATCCAGTCACCTGTTGATGGACATTTAGGTTGTTTCCATGTTTTGGCTATTGTAAATAGTGCTGCTATGAACATTGGGTGCAGGTGTCATCCTGAAGTAGATTTCCTTCTGGGTACAAGCCCAGGAGTGGGATTCCTGGGTCATATGGTAAGTCTATTCCTAGTCTTTTGAGGAATCTCCACACTGTTTTCCATAGTGGCTGCACCAAACTGCATTCCCACCAGCAGTGTAGGAGGGTTCCCCTTTCTCCACAGCCTCTCCAGCATTTGTCATTTTTGGATTTTTGAATGACGGCCATTCTGACTGGTGTGAGGTGATACCTCATTGTAGTTTTGATTTGCATTTCTCTGATAATTAGTGATATTGAACATTTTTTCATGTGCTTTTTGATCATTTGTATGTCTTCCTTGGAGAGTTGCCTGTTTAGGTCTTCTGCCCATTTTTGGATTGGGTTGTTTATTTTTTCCTTATTGAGTCGTATGAGCTGCTTATATATTTTGGAGATCAAGCCTTTGTCGGTTTCACTTGCAAAAATTTTCTCCCATTCCGTAGGTTTTCTTCTTGTTTTATTTCTGGTTTCCTTTGCTGTGCAGAAGCTTGTAAGTTTCATTAGGTCCCATTTGTTTATTCTTGCTTTTATTTCTTCTAGGAGAAAATTTTTGAAATGTATGTCAGATAATGTTTTGCCTATGTTTTCCTGTAGGAGGTTTATTGTATCTTGTCTTATGTTTAAGTCTTTAATCCATTTTGAGTTGATTTTTGTATATGGTGTAAGGGTGTGTTCTAGCTTCACTGTTTTACATGCTGCTGTCCAGTTTTCCCAACACCATTTGCTGAAGAGACTGTCTTTATTCCATTGTATATTCTTGCCTCCTTTGTCTCTAAAGTCCTAACTAATTCGAGGGGAAGTATCCAGTCTCAGCTTGGGAAAGGCAGTCTTGTCTTCAGCACACTCTCAATTCTCCAGAACACTCTTACCGTGTCATCAGATTGATTCTTGCAGCATCCCAGACAGGGAGATTTTATTTTCCCATTTGTCAGATGAGGAACCCAACCCTTCAGAAAGGATGTGTCAACGGCCTGAGGTCACAGAGTGAGGGGTCCAGGCTGAGTGTGTCCACCTATCCCCTGTCACCCACAGAACCAGGGGCACACATTGGATAGGAAGCTTGCCTGAGGTTACCCTGTTCCCTGCTGAGTCAGTTGCACCGTGGAAATTACTGCCTCAGACTACATACACTCTCCTCGGAAGAAGACAGCACAGCAGGGACACTGTTTAGGAGAATAAAGTTTCCAAAGATCAGCTTTGCTCTCTGATACCTCCTCTGTGATCTCTCCACTTCACATCTGCAGGGGCTGCCTTGGGGTTTTTAATCAAACACTCACATCCTCAGCACGCGCTATACCATTTTAAAGTATTTTCACAACCGTGATCTCATTTGACGCTCGGAGGACCCATGCGAAACAGAACAGGAAGAATCATGAACAACATGAAGGATGGGGAAACTCAGACTCAGCACAAACTCCCATCAAGCCAGCCTCGGACAGAACACTCTCTGGGCTTGTGGTCCTGAAAATGTTGATGCTGGAAGTAAACATGGTAACCATCACCACCTTATTTTCCAGACGTGGAAACTGACACTCACAGAGGGGCATAAGCAAGTCAAAGTCTACCAGTTAATTAGCTACAGGGTTAGGACTTGAACTCAAGCCCCTCCGCCTGAGACTAAGCTGTCTAAGCACAGCCTGTGGTGTTGCTTGATCTGCTGTTCTGTTTCCTTCACCCTGCAAGGCAAGGCAAATTCATCATTCATGGAGACTGACGGTTTTTATTTTTCCTTCTTGTAGTTCTAACGAATGAACATCTAAGTCTGTCCTAAAAGCCTCTGCCTTCTCACCCAGCTGTATCACTCGGGAATGGAGTGACAGCATCTTCCCCCAATTTGGGAAGATGATAGCAGCTCATCACCTCCAGGGGCTCAAAGACTTATCTTCTTAGGATGAGTCCAGGCTGAATGAGAAAAGTCACTCCATGTGCAACTGGACTCAGGCCCAGACTTGGGAAAGAATCACGTTACTGGGATTTGCAACCTGGTCATCTCATCAGAGCCAATTGTTCTTCATCATAAGAATAAAAGAAACATGGGGACAAGCTCATGACTGGAACAGAAAACAGTCTATCTCTATGTGATTGTTGGTCCATCTGTGCTTTACTTAGTTGTAGTAATAAATTAGGCCAGACCTGATCACTCATCTATCCACTCCTCCATCTACCATCCGTGTATCTATTCACTTACTCAACCACCATCTATTCCTGCATCTACCAATCCAACCATCCAAACAACCAACCATCCACCCATCCAATCATCCATTCACTCATTTATCCATCTATCCATCCACCATCCATCCATCCATTCACCCACTGACCATCCATCTATTCATCCATCCAACCATCAAACCATTCACTCACTCAAATCCACCATCCATCTACCTATTTATCAATCCATCCATCCATCCATCCATCCATCAATCCTCCTCTGTAGTTTTCTCTTTCCTTCCTCCCAGGCTCTCTGTTCATTCATTCATTCATTTATTCAGTTTATTTATAAATTATGTTATTTATTCATTCACCTATTCATCCAACAAGTTGTTATTAAGCACATTATTTTCTCAATTATCCTAACAGCAGCCTGGCTTCCTCCTCCCTACCCACGTACTTTTTGTAGATGAGAAAATGGAAGGCCCAAAGAAATTACATAATATCTTGTTGAGTAATTACTTGTTGAACTGAATAAGATTAAATCTCTTTCCTTGGAATATTTCAGTGCAGAGCAGGGAAGGTGTCAGGTGTGAACTGGTTATAATGGTCGGCACTCCAAAGCCTTTCTCCAAGTTCAGGTCTTAAACACTCGGCAAGCATTTATGGAATGTGCACTGTTCATTTATTGGTGAGTATATAGAGCTGTAAACAGACAATCAATTATATGCTTAAAATGTGGCAAATGCAACAATAACGTTCAGCAAAGGAGGAAGTGTTTTCTTGCTTAGGGTGGCCTGTGCTTTTTGCCTTAAGGAGGGAACACTTGAGTGAAGTCCTAAAGGAGAAGTAAGAATTTGCAAAACAGGAGCTTCAACTAGATTTTTAAGCTAATTTTTTTTCCATTGTAAAAGCACTAAGTTTGAAAGGAACATTTTAAAGAAGACAGATGGGCAAAAATATAAAGTAAACCCTCTCACTCCCTCGGCACTCCCCCTCATGCCTGCATCCCACTCCCCAGAGAGCCACCTCGGAGGTGTACCTAGAGCACCACTCTAGAATTCTCTATCTGCATATGAGCAAAATAGCTCACGAAGGGCTGCAAGTGTGGGATTTTCTAGTTCTCTCATTTGTCCTGCAGTCACTAGCTGGCATTGTCTGATAAAGAAAAACTTTCCTTTATTGGTGGACTGCAGCTTATTCTAAAAAGACAAACTAAATAATTATTCCCTCTAGGTACCATTTTCAAGATAAAGAGTTTCTCTATCTATCTATCATCTAACTATCTATCTATCTATCATCTATCTACCTATCTATCTACCCATCTATATTACCGTTTTATTTTTCCTGATTCACTGTGGACTAGTGATTTTTTATTCATTCTGTATTTTGCAATCAGTGGAAGTTAATTTTTCTGTCTGATGCTCAAAATGTCCCAAATTTGGCCAACCAGATCACCCATCAGCTCGCTTCTCTTTCCTTTTCACATGCCTTCAGCATCCTTGCATCCATGTAAGACTCATTTTATACTTTCGCTGCTGCAGACTCAGCATCATCCATGTCTCCAAGGATCTCTGTTTTCCCTTAGGAAAGAATGGTACTTAGAAAACAAGATCTAGGTACTAGGTGAGCTCACAACTATGAGAATGTTATTTTTTCTAGATGTTTTCACTGGACAAAACTAGAAAATATATTTATCTACTAAAATCATGGGTCCATACTGATATTCACAGTTCAAATTAATATTGCAAAGTTTTTTTTAGAACACCTTAATTCACATTTTTATCTCCTTTCATCTCAAACCAAAAATCTTCGTTCCTGATAACGTATATATATTTTATATTTTGCTTTATCCTATATTGAACACTAAATGATTACAAAGTTACGATAACATTACAATGACTATTAGCAATGAAATTGCCGAATGAAATTGTATGTTTCTACACAGTTCTTCATTTTCTTAAGGACGATCTGTATATCAAAAGTTGAAAGTCGTTTGAAATCTTTCCTCTGCGTAGTTATGTGAAAATTTTAACATATTACCAAGGTTGGTTGTTTTTGTTTACACCTTTTTATTTTTTTGTTTAATTTTTTGAGTATGCAAACATTTACAATAGTTCAAATTTAAGTCCGTGCACAAAGGTGCACTCAGAGAAGTATCTGCCCCTCTGCCCTATTTCCCCCACAGCTAAACACCATTTTTATCAAGTTTCCAGTTTATCCTTCCTGTGCTACTTTTTATGAAAAATAGTACATACTTCTCTCAGTTTTTACACAAAGGCAGCAAACCCTAAATAGTTTTCAACAACTTGCTTTTATACTTAATAAAATATTGCAGAAAGTCATTCACAATCTGTACATAGAGATTTCTATTGAATTTTAAGATTGCATCTAGTCTGCCGTGTGAAAGGACCCTAGTTTTTTCAACCATTCTCTGAATGATACATATTTGTCTTGCTTCCAGTCTTTGTGTTCTTGGCAATAATGTCACAGTGGCATTTTTTGCCACAATGCCACAGATATTTAAGGAAATATATCTTCAGAGCAGATTCCTAGAAATAGGATTACTGGTTCAAAGGGTAAATACATATGTAATACCATTAAATATAAAATTCCCCTTCGTAGGCGTGGGAAATTTAGACTTTTACCAGCAAAGTATGAGAGTGATGGTTTCTTTGCAAACAATGTGTTACCAAACTCTTGGATTTTTGCCAATCTGAGAGATAAGAAATGACATTTTGTTGTAGTTAGTATTTGCATTTCCTTTATTATGAGTGATGTTTAGCATCTTTTTACATGTTTAAAGAACTTTGCCTTCCTTTTTGCTATGAACTATGTCTTTTGCCCATTTTATCTCCATTTTGAAGAGTCTTTTAAAAATATATTAATAAGATTAGCCCTTTATGATGTAAGTTGCGAATATTTTCCCCTGGCTTTTCATTTCACTTTGACTGCTTACAATGTCTTTTGTCATGCAAAACCTTAAAAAATTTAGCTAGCTGAATTCATCAATCTTTTCTTTAAACGCTTCTGAATTGTGAATTACTCCCAGGATTAAAGGAATTTGCCTGTATTTTCTTTTAATATTTATATGGTTTAATCTTTTATGTTTAGATTTCTGATGTGTTTGGAGTTTAACCTGATGAATAATATGAGGTGCAGATATCATCTTATTATATTTCAAAAGTCTTTCCAGTTCTCCCGACAGCTCTGTTTACAAGGTCATTCCCCAGGGCTCACGACAGAGTGCACAGCAAGGGGAGAGGGGTGGGAGGGGCAAGTAGGAGACATATGACTTGATCTATAATTCAAACAGTGTTATTGGCACCTGAATACATAGAATAAATGTAAATAGAATGGCAAGTCCAGAAATATGACAAAGTGCATGTGGAAATTTGGTATAGGGAGGAGAGACAGCTCAGATTCTCAATATGGTGTGAGGTAGGCATCCAACTTCATTCTTTTGCATGTGGATATCCAGTTGTCCCAACATAATTTGTTAAAAAGATAATTCTTTCCCTAACATTTGTCTCGGCATCCTTGTCCAAAGTCAATTGATCTTAATATTGTGTTGATTTCTGGACTCAGGTAAGATTTTATATCAATAAAAATAAAGGTAATTTTGTCTCTTTCTTCTCAATTCTTATGTCTGACTTTGTTGGCTAATATTTCCAACAAAAGTCAAACATTAGTGGGACTAGTGAACATCTTTGCTTCAATCTTGATTTCAGTAAAAATATGTCTCTGTCTCCATTAAACATTGGCATAAGTTTGATTTATTTTTTAATGTTAAGAAAGTGCTCATGAATTCCCAGGTACTGTGCTTTTTAAGGAAATAGTATGGAATTTTTCCAAATGCCTTTTCAGTGTCTGGGAAGATAAAATGATTATTCCCCTTAGATTTATTAATAGACCTGTTATATTAATCAATTATATATTAACAGATATTAAATTATCCTTGCATTTCTGGGATAAACCCCACTTGGTCTGGATGTATTATTTTAATGTAATTTGCTATTATTATATTTAGGATTTTTGCATTGGTATTCATAAGTGAGGCAATTCTTTTCTATTTGTATGTAGTATTTTTCAGATTTAGTTATTAGTATTATTTTATGCCAATAATCTGAAAGTTTTCCTGTTTTCTTATGCTCTACAACTGTGTTGCCAAATAGGGCAACCACTGGTCACATGTGGTTATTTAAATTTGCTTTAGTTAAAATTAAATAAATTTTAAAGTATTATTTCTTCATCACATTAGCCACATTTCAAGGGTTTAAACACCCCACGTGGCTAGTGGCTACTGGATTGGACAGCACAGACATTACATGCTTCCTCCATCCCTGAATGTGCTATGGATAGTGCTTCCCTAGGATACCCGCGGTCTTGGGTCTCTGAGTATTACTGATAATAGTTGATAACTAAGTGGTAGGCAATTAATAACTATTCCTACTTTTCTTATGGAAATTGGTGCATTTGAACTTTCTATCTCTGTTAGCATCAATTTTGAAATATTAAGATTTTTCAGAAGACTGTCCATTTTTCTGCACTTTAAAATACATTTCCTTAGAACTGAAGTGGAATCTGATAAATTTTTAAGTTTCTTTTTTTTTTTTCAGTCATTATTCCCTTTGTCATGTCTGTTTATTTGTTTTATGGTTTTGTGCTCTTTTTTTTTTTTCTGGGTCACTTTGTTGCTTACCTACTTTGTAGATGTTTTTTCAAAGGGCTAGCTTTTTAAACTCATTTATTGGTTCTATTATTTATCTTCTATTTTTAGCTCTATTCTTTTATCATTATCTGTCTCCTGCATTAATTTGGTTTTCTGTTTTGTTCTTTTTATAATTGGGGGGGTTGGTTAATTGAGTAATTTTCATCCTTTCATTTTTATTAGTATATAATGTGTAACACAAAAGTTATGCATTTTTCTGATTGTTGATTAAATCACATCTCAGATTTTGCCATTTATTTTAACTATCACAATTTTTGTGTTTTCTGCAGTTTTTTTTAAATTAGAGAGATATTTCATTTAAAAATAAAATAGACTTGATGGTTTTGAATTTGTTAGTTATTTTTAGGTCTATTGCTTTGTGATGAGATAATTTTATAGCATTTCTACTAATGGAATTTCATAAGGTTTTCATTGTTATTTTATGTGTGATAATTTTTCAGCTGAAGTTATTAAGCTCTTCTGTCACTTCTTGTATCTCCCAGGGTTTCTGCTTCATGAAATTAGTTGCTGTGCTATTTAGGGCATAAGTATTTATAACGAGAAAACTATAAAACATTGTTGTTAAGTATGGCTGTATTGAGTATTCGTCTTTGTCTTTTTTATGCTTTTTAGTCTGAATTGTAACTTACAAGGTGTCGTGTTGAAGTGCTATGTCCTATTTTTTCCTTACATCATGGATTTTTATCAATTCTGAAGTGTTTTTATCTTTGGAGAAAATTTAATTTTCACTTTATTTTCTTCTTAGAGTATCTTTGAATCAATTTTGGATGTTTTTTTCCTATTTATGATTATTTTATTGGATTTTTCCAGGCCAATAAAACCTGATAATCTTATAGGGGGTTAGATTACACAGGCAAGGTCATATACTCTCTAGGTTCCTTAGTTCAAGAACATTATTGATAATGTTAAATGCAATTTATTTAATAATGGTTCCTTCCTTCCTTCCTCCTGCCCTCCCTTCCTTCCTTCCTCCCTCCCTCCCTTCCTCCCTCCCTCTGTCTGTCCCTCCTTTTCTTCCTTCCTTCCTTCCTCCCTCTGTCCCTCCCTCCCTTCCTCCCTCTGTCCCTCCCTCCCTTCCTTCCTCCCTCCCTCCCTCCCTTCCTTCCTTCCTCCCTCCCTCCCTTCCTCCCTCCCTCCCTTCCTCCCTTCCTCCCTCTGTCCCTCCCTTCCTTCCTTCCTTCCTCCCTCCCTCCCTTCCTTCCTTCCTCCCTCCCACCCTCCCTTCCTTCCTTCCTCTGTCCCTCCCTCCCTCCCTCCCTTCCTTCCTTCCTCCCTCCCTCCCTCCCTTCCTTCCTTCCTCCCTCCCTCCCTCCCTTCCTTCCTTCCTCCCTCCCTCCCTTCCTCCCTCCCTCCCTTCCTCCCTTCCTCCCTCTGTCCCTCCCTTCCTTCCTTCCTTCCTCCCTCCCTCCCTTCCTTCCTTCCTTCCTCCCTCCCTCCCTTCCTTCCTTCCTCCCTCCCACCCTCCCTTCCTTCCTTCCTCTGTCCCTCCCTCCCTCCCTCCCTTCCTCCCTCCCTCCCTTCCTTCCTCCCTCCCTCCCTCCCTTCCTTCCTCCCTCCCTCCCTCCCTCCCTTCCTCCCTCCCTCTGTCTGTCCCTCCTTTTCTTCCTTCCTTCCTTTTATCACCTGACATCTGTTTCATCTGTTGTTTCAGTAAGCTTTTATCATTAGTCACCTCCTTTTTCCCTTCCCTATAGGACTCTAGAACTAATGTGAGCCTTTTAACTTCTGGCTGGCTACTTTTTAAACAAGGAAAGTACCACCTTGTGGAAATAGTGTTTCTGCCCTATTTGTCTAATTTAACCAGCCACTCTGTCACATTGGTACAGTTTGCAGCCACAGATTTTTTGCGGAGATGGGAGAACTCACTGATTTTATTTGAATACAGAAAACCTCCTTGGGGTATTCCTAAGAGAAGCAGATCCCTTCCTTCGGCCTTCAAATTCTTCTCAATTCAATATGAATTTGAATCCTTTCCAGGAAAGGCAGTATCTGACTGCAGAATAATAATCACCATCATCCCTGCCCTGAATGTGTTCCCCTCAGAAATGCTAATGCCCTTGCAGGTTATGCTTTGTGGACTCAAAAGCTTCGTAATCAGTTGCTTAAGAGTTTCGCCTAGTTCCTGAAATGAGCATTAAATAGAGACTTTGGATTATTATTCTGGAAATGAAAGGAGCTATTTCCTGACCCGTCGGGAGCTCACTGGTGTCTTCTCAGCAGACAGAAACTGCCGTGTTTTTCATCCGTGTATCTCTCCCTCCCGTCTCACTCCCAGTTCCCCAGGGTAGCTATGAAAAGATGTATCTGGAGAGATCGAAGGCTACGACCTTTGATGGTTCCCCTCTGAGTGCAAAATAAAGTCCCAGCTTCTTAGCACAGGTCTTCACGATCTGGGTTGTACCTGCCAATTGGCCACTTATCCCCATACTCATCTCACAAAACTACTGCCCTGCTTTTTCAGATATCTGGCCCTTTGTTGACGTGTTTCCCTTGCCTGTGTACCGTCCTCTGTATCCAAGCACTAGTGAACAGCTTGCCTTTCTGTAACCACTTTGACTGAATCCATCCCTCACCTCCCAGTCTGGGTTAGGGACCTCGCCATGCTGTAGGCTCTGTGCTACGTGCTCAGTCCCTGTGCTGTGTGCTCAGTCCCTGTGCTGTCTCTATCGTAGTTCTGAGTACACTGCATCACTGTTTTCTCTCTGTGTGTTGTCCTGTCTTCTCGTTCATATTGTGAGCCTCCTGAGAGCAAGAGCAATGCCTCATTAATTTCTACACCCTCCGGGGCTCAGTACAGGAGGTTGCTTCTCAGAAACAAACTGGCTGCTGTTACCAGACGAAAGGATCCAGAGCAGACAAAACACACAAAGCATCATCCAGTAAGAAGAGGAGAGATGTGGACAGCGGCACTAGGCTAAGCAATTTCAGAGCATTGTATACAAGTATTTTCCCCAGTTGACAGAAGGGGAAATTGGAGTTTGGTGACACGAATGATTTGCTCAGAGTCACACACAGTTTTGTGGAGGAGCTGAAGCTGAGCCTGAGGCCATTTGATCCTGAAATCTGAACTCAACCACTGGGCTGGGCTGTTTACCCCCAACCCCCACCCCCACCCCCTCAGTATCAGCTCCTTACTTCCCTGTCTGCTCTCCTTTCCAGAACATTTTAAGTTTTTTTTTAATTTCCTTAATAATCACATTTCAGAGTAGTAGAATGAGTCACTCAAGTTACTCAAACTTGCTACATTTTCAAACTCCTCTCCTCCTCCACCCCTCAATCTGTTCTCGCTGAAACCACAGCATCTCGTGTCTAACGAGTGACACAGAGCAGGCAGGCTCTTACTTTGCTTGAGCAGATCTACAACGCTTTTGGTGGATAAATGGTGCCGGGGGCTGCTCAGGCAGTCTGCATCCCAGGGGTCTCTCCTTACTCTCCCATCTCTTCATAGACTGCTTTCCTATTCATTTGCACATTTCAGAGTACCTTCCTGGGACCAACTTGTGACCCAGAAGTGTGATAAATTGGAGGAGGCCAAGTGACTTTTCCCTGACAGCCCCTCCTCCTGCTTACCTGCGGTTCCTGGTAGTTTCACACTCCTGAACCTCTCCAGCCCCATATACACAATCCTCTAGGCTCTGGTGTTCAGAGAGCGTATCGACTCATTTGGCACCATGCTAACATGGGAAGACTTATTTCCGGAGCAGGATGAAGAGTTTGAGGGAATTTGGAGAAAGTTATAGAGGAAAGAAGTAACAGCTGTATACAAATTATCTGATGCTGTGTAACAAATCATCCCAAAACTTAGTGATTTAAATCAACAAGGATTTCCTCTTTCTCACAATTCCACCAGTTGGCTGGGTGGTTCCCCTGCTGGTTTAGCCTGTGCTCACACAAGTGGCTGCAGATTCAGCTGGATGGTCAGGTGGCCTCACTCGTGAATCTGGTATTTGCTGCTCCCTGATTGGAGAGCCTCAGTTCTCCACGTGATCACTCATCCTTCAGGATCAGGTGAAATTCCCCCACATGGCAGCCTCAGAACAGCATTCCAACAGGGCAGAGGAGGAAGCTATAAGCTCAAGGAGGCTCAGACTTCAGAACTTGCACAGTGCCAATTCTAGCACATTCTATGGAACAAAGTGGTCACAAGGCCAGCCCAGACTCAAGGGAGCGGAGAAGTAGACTCCGCCTCTGGATGGGAGGGACAACAAACTCACATTGCAAAGGGATGTGTGCATTGGGATGGGAGGAATTGGTGACCACTAAATCATCTTCCACAGCCTGCATGATCTCTCCTGGGTGTTTGCTCAGTAAGATAGCACGTGTGTTGGGGGAGAACAGGTTCTTGCCTAGCACAGGAAAGAATTCAAGAGCAAGGCATGGTAAAGTGAAAGCAAGTTCATTTAGAGAGAGACACATTTCACAGAGACTGGGGTCTGTCTCACTTAGAAGGGAAAATGGCTTAGGAGACACACTCCATAGGCAGAATGCAGGCCATCTCAGAAAGGTGAGAGGGAGAGGAGCCTGAGAGGTGTGGGAGTGTTTAGTTTAAAGTAAAAGTAGATACACCGTCCATAGACAGAGTGCGGGCCATCTCAGAAGACAAGAGAGAGAGCGGCAGAGAGAGCATGACCATGAGGTGTGAAGTTATTAAATTTCCTATGCTAACGAGTAAGAGGATTATTCCAACTACTTTGGGGAAAGGGAGAGGATTTCCAGAAAACCCCTGCACTCCCGCTACTTTTTGACTTTTATGGTCATTCTCGGAACTGTCACGGAGCCTGTGGGTGTGACCTGAGGCTCAAGGTCCACTGGAAGTGGAATATTCCATCACTTTGGTCCTAACCAGTTTGTCTCGTCCTCAGCTGCTGCGTCATTCTTTCAACAGTTGTGCCCTGCCCCCTTCCCTCCTACTCCACGTGGAGCCACACCAGACTGAGGAAGGCAGATGGGCAGACACACAGCACATCCTCAGTTACAAGAAAGTGCTTCCTCTTCCTAAACACACCCTGATTTCAGAACTGCTACTTTGTGAGGTCTTAGCAGAAAACAATTACAGACAACAGCTAGATGGTGGGTGGCGAGCTCCCTGTCACCAGCAGAGCTCATCCTGATGGACATGAAGCTTACATTCTCGCTGGAAAAAAGACCACTAAACAAGCAGTTACCCTGTTGTAAAAGTAGGAAGGGTAAGGATGGCAGGCCAAGCAGGATACAAGGAACTCTGTAATAGAAAAGAACAAATCTGACTCCACATGAGACCTGTTGCTTTGCCTTTAACCCTGTGCCCTGTTTTCTATGCTTAGTCTTGCTGGCTCTGCACCTGTTGTAAAAGAATGTTGCCTTTAGCCTGAAATATATAGGGGAGCCTATTCTCAAGGCTCTGATCTTTAAGGATATTAAGACTTTTGCACTTATATAAAGTTAACAAGTTGCAGAATAGAAAATATTTGCTTTGTTAGAAATTTTACAAGGGCACCATGACCTGACCCACGTGGACAGCTGCAAGAATAAAGGATTCCAAGAACAAAGAATTCTGAGGCCAAAAAGTTTGCAACAACCAACGACACCCCCTCCCCCTTTTAGTATAAAAGGAGCCTAAATTCTGACTTGGGGGAGGTGGTTCTCCAGGACATTAGTCTGCCATCTTTTTGATCTGATTGCTTTCTGAATAAAGTTGCTATTCCTTGCCCCAACACCTCGTCTCCTGATTTACTGGTCTGTCGTGGGGCGAGCAGAATGAGTTTGGACTTAGTAACAATCCCACCACATTTGAAAGACAGAGAAATTGAAGCCCAGAGAGGGCAGTAGCATTCCCAATCCAGGGCCCTCTGCCTGTGACCTTGGCCCGCCTGGGTGTTTGCACCACCACTATTGAAGATTCTTCCATTCTGGGGCTGCCCTTTTGGGGCCCAAGGCCCTCATGAGCCTCCCTCTCAGTGTTCATGTATATTTCCATGTGCAAAATACTAGCCTGCAGGTTCCAATCCCTAATCCTTTTTTTAATATGTGTTAAGTACTCTTAGAGAGGTACAGAAAGAGACTTTGTACACAGAGAGCAGGCCACTTGGGAGAAGAGGGACCCAGGGTGCCCGGTAAACTAACCTGAACGAAGATTAATGAAACTAACACACACTGAGTCCCTTCCACAAGCCAGATGTCACTTCACAAAAGCACTTGCTTACAGTTTCTCACTCAAGCTTTACCACCTCCCAGCGATACTGTCCCCATTTCACAGATAGCAAAACGGGATGGGAAAGGTTTCAGAGCTGGCCTCAGACCCCACGGATCGTGGGCGGCTGGGCAGCGTTAGAATCTTGGTCTGTGCTTCCCCAGCCGCACGCGTGCCACTCTCCCAGTGCCTCTGTGAAGTCGCCTCCCCTCCCACCACTGGGCCCACCGGGCAACCAGAGAGGAAATAAAATAACGGCTGTCAGTTTGTGCTGGACTCTGCTGTGCGATGAGGCATTTGGGGAATGCACTTGCCGTGCCACGAGCTGGATGGCAACAGCGGGATGACTGCATTAGAGCTGGGGCTTCCTCCTGAGACGGCGATCATGCCTTGCAGCGGTTTCTCTGTCGGAATTCTAGAGACTGAGCATCCGAAAAAGGCTTAGCCAGACAAAGTGGGCACAGCCAGGAAGAAGAGGTCTGTGGGCCCACACGTGCCAAAACCCCCCACAAAAACATGGAATTATGAAGACTGAGAACCGTAAATAGAACAAGTTCCCCCTTGGCACATATACGGGAGCCTCTTTCCCAGCCAGTTCCCAGGATTATGGCAGGGTCTCTGAAATACACAGGGTCACTGAGTTCCTGGCATCCAAATGTTGCTGTTACGAATTCTTCCCAAAATTCATCCATCAAAACAATTAATGGAAGTCTGGGCAGAGCACAGCATGCAAAGATATAATGAAAATGGAAACCCATGGGCATGGATGGGTTTTCTGGTCCTGCCAACTCTTGCAAGATGGTTTCCAGCACGCCTTCTCCCCTCACCTGTACATCCAGCTGAGAAATAAGTATTATGTCTCCCACTTTGCAGATGTGATTACTGAGTCTTAGGGAAAAGAATTCCTTATGATGATGCAGCTGGTAAGTGGCTGAGCTGGACTGGAATCCACATTTTTGAGTAGAACACCACCATTGCCCTTCCCTGACATTACAAAAATTACATTACACCCTAACCCAGTCTTCCTGACGAGCTCAGATGCCCCAGCGGCACAGCTCGTTTGCAGTGTGATTATACCAGTCCTCTGGGTAGATATCTGGCCCAACAGGGTCTTCTACGAGCTTCAGGCCCTAAATCCAGCAAGCCCCTCTTTCTTCAGGGTCAAGTTTGTCGGCCTGGATTCTCTCACGAGCCGCCTGCTTGTTTTCAAGGCCACCACGTTCGATGGCCACCTCTTCCTGGAGGCGTTCCTTCACTTCTCTCACGCCTGACCAAGGACACGGTACAAACCTCTGCTCGGTGCTTAACGCTATAGAAGCCCCTTCTCTGGGGACTGCCTGGTTCATGAGTCACCTCCCCAAGAAATGGCCCCCAAACCCTGACATGGGTGTGCCTTCTGACTGGCCCAGAAGCAAACACATGACTCAACCAAATAGGAGCATTTCTCCGAGGAAGTGGGAGGGAGGCTGGGGGTGCTTGGTAACATGGCGATATTGATAGCAACACTCTAGATGATGTGTCTTGAGTCACTTTAGTTGTGACTCCCTCCCTCCTTCCCAGAGCCTTGCTTTTCCATACTCAACGTCCATCCAACGTCTCCCTTTTGTTCAAGATGGCTGGGGTAGACTGCTATGATCTGCAACCAAAAGAGAAAGGCTATATTTCTTTTCTGAGGGGAGGGAGGCAATTAGGTTTATTTATTTATCCATGAATTTATTACTATTATAGTTGTTGTTGTTATTTTAATGGCGGTACTGGGGATCAAACCCAAGACCTCGTGCGTGCTAAGTATGTGCTCTTCCCCTGAGTTGTACCCTTCCCTCAGAGAAATGCTGTATTTTTACTTGCTTATTTTCTTCCTGGTCTTCCCCATTTGACCAAGCACCTCAAATACTGTAACTTTGCTCTAAATGTTTGGTCCCGAGAAAGAGCTCAGTCAGGGACAGCTGAATAAATGGCTGATTGCTTCATTTCTCCACCTTCTTTCCTTCAGGTCATCTACACACTTGCCCATCCTTTTCTTCATCTGTTCTCCCTCAAGTCATGTTATTAAGGAACCATTACATGCTGAGATCTTACTAGAACAATAAGGGATGCAAGGAAGCATCGTACACGTGCTGGCCTTTGTCTACCTGCCGTCCATTTGAGTTGCGCAGACATCAAACACAATCAATTGCACAAAATGCAAGAAAGAACAAAAGGAATTAAAAGGATCAGACCTACCGTCTGTGGAATGCCAGCTACACACTATGCAAAGCACTTTTACATATCATCTCATTAAAATCTCCCAGCAACCTTGGAGAAAGATGTAATTATATCTGCTATATACAAAGAAAACTTGAGATTCAGAGATTAAGTGATCGGCTCTGTGTCATGCAGTTAGTAAATGATGGGGGATGGGGATTCAGCCCAAGGCTCTGTCTGTTTCCAGAGCCCATGGTGTCTCAGGGCTGCTCTGTGTAATCCCAATGCTAAGAGGCTTAGCCAGGAGCAATAGATACGAGGCTGGGCCAATTGAGAATTTTAAGAAAGACTGCAGCCTGGGCAGAAGGTCTCTGGGTCAGGTGGCAGGAGCACTTGACAGAGTTGGAGAGAGGAAGACAGCCGTCATCACTCGCTAAAACAGGTGGGGTCATCATATCAGGAGAGGAGGCTCTGTCTGGGTCCCTGGGGCTGTCCACTGGGAAGCCAGCTCCTGAGGATGAACCAGGGTGTGGGATCCAAACATCCCTATTTCCATTTCTTATCCCCCTTTCTATGTCAAACAATGATGCCAAGCGACAGATGGGGGTGGGGCGCTCCCTTCCAGGCATAAAGGGTGGGTCCACATAGCAACATCTCAGGACTAGCACAAAGGGCAAAAGCTCTCTTCAGCCTGGTTTAGCCCTACCCGAGAGCCCAGTGGGAGGCCTTGAGGTATATTTTGTATTTGCTCTGGAGCAAACCTATTTCTGTATGAGTCAGCTTTCTTTGGACAGAAAGCCAACTTGAAGTGCCTTCAACAAAAAAGGAATGAATTAACTCATGTAACAGAAAGGCCAGAAATGAGGTTATTTGAGGGGATGGCTGGTTCCAGATGCTCAGTTAATGTCCTCAGAAAATTGGCTCTCTGCATTGCTTCCTTCTGCCTTCCTCTGTGTTGAGTTTATTCTATCCCCATAGGGCAGCAAGACAACTGCCTGGCATCTCCAAGTTTGCCTACAACTTGACGTTGTCAAGTTAAAGAAAAAAAAAGTGCCTCTTTCTAAATAGTTCCAGAAACAGTCCTGGATTGGTTTTAATTGGCCAGGTTTGTGATGTGTACTCTTTCTAGACCCAATTACTAAGGCATCTAGGGCTCTCATAGCCCAGACCTGGGTTGGAAATCCATTTTCAGAGCTGTAGTTATAGATAAAGACTCTGTACTGTCCCCTGAAGTGACAGTGAGAAAGAGGTGCTTTCCTGTTTCTCAAAGGAGTATCAAATATTGCTACTAGGGAGAGAAGGATAAATTACGAGGAGGCAAAACAATGGTTGTTGAAGCACTTAGGGAAATATCCATTCACTCACTCCTTTATGGTTTATGCACGGCTTGGAAGACATTGTGCTGGGGTTGAAAAAGACATGAGCCCTAGGATCCATCATAAGAACAGAGACAAGTTATCATTTAAATGATCCTTTCCTCTTCATGACCATATTTAATCTCTATATTCACTCTGCATGCTGTCAGCAGTCCCATTTTAAAAATGAGAAAACTGAGGCTCAAGGAGGTAAAGTCACTAAGCTAAGCTTCTTTGGTGTAGTAGGTTGGAATATCGAGCCCAACTCCCCTACTCTTCCCTGTAGCGTGGCTATGGATGCATGTCTTTGTCACGTGACTTTGCAGACCTCTTGGTAGGCAGACTGACCTACTGATTCTGAGCTGATAGAGGGAGAATGAGTATGATGCACGATATTCCAGGTGAGGTTTCAAATATGCTTGCAAGTTTCACTTGGACTCTTGTGCTCTGCCATGATGCCCTAAGGAGACCTTGCTCCCCCAGCCTGGGTCCCTGGTGGTGGAGACACATGAAAAAAACCTGAACCCAACTCATTACTGGGAACCAAGTCTACTGAGGTCACCAGAACCACAACCAGCTCATAGATCTAGGGGCACAAGATAACATATGTTGTCATGAGTCACTGAGGTTTGAGGGATGCTTGTTACACAGCCAACACTGATTAACAGATCCAACTAATATGTTATGAATCAGGAATTTAGATGCTATTCTAATAGAACAGCAGAAATCACCCAAAAATAAGGGCCTTGAGTACCAGCAACTGATTTAGACTTCATCTTGAAAACTGCCGAAGCTTCTGAAAGGAATGACCTAATTAGGTATGTGCCTGTTAGTATGCTAGTTCTAAGACTTTAATGAACGCGACTGTGAAGAGGATACCCAGGGAGGAGGTGGGATCTAAGCTCCAGGGAAGAGGTAATAAGGAATGCAACCACAACTCAATGTGCATACAGCTTTCTGTCCAGCTGTTGAAGCTCCGTAATTGTTCAACTCGGTTAAAAATCATGAAATCAAGACCAAGTTAATACATTACAATATCTGCTAAAAATTAGCCACTCAAGTAACATAAATAATAGACAATAGCAGATATTTTCCATTTGTTATCTCCTTTTTGATTAGAATTCATTTGATTGTAATTACTGAATATAATTCAGCATCATGTTTTATCCAGGTGGCAAATACTGGTTCCGATTTCTGACAAAGCGCTCACAGCACCCAGCCACTTGATTTGTTTTCATTTGTGTGCAATGAAACTTCCCTTCACCCTGAGGATTTGACATTGGAATCTATATTGTATGCATTTTAAAGGTAAATATTCATGCTTTTTTTAAAAAAGTGATGAATTTTAGAAGCACCTGTAACTTGTGAAGAGAAATGTTTAGGGAGGACCCTTAAAGAGGGAGTTTAGATTAAGATCCTACATATTTTGAGCCCTTGCTCTGTGTCAATCCTCTGTTTTGACCTAGTTATTTCTCTTAATCCTTGTGACAGTTACTCCCATTGTCAGATGAGGACCCTGAAGCATGGAGAGGTAAAGGGAGCTTGGACTAAGAAAAGAAAACATTAAGAAGACATGTTATGTGCTAAGCTTCTTGGCAATGCTGCTTGGATGGCTTCTTTCAAAGGATTATTATTTTTTTTAAAGCTCAGCTTTTCTGAGCCTCAGTTTCCTCACTTACTGATGGTTGTGAAGAGACTAATGTCACGGGGCATTTGTCTATCTTAGTGCCCTTCTGGTACTTTGAAATCTCTTCTAAGTTAGAACACTTCCTTGCCATCTTAATCTTGAACCCCTAACCCACCTGACTTTTAAACAGCTTCATTGAGATGTAGTTTACACACCATAAAACTCACACATTTTTAGTTACAACTCAGAGATCTTTTTTAAAAATTTGCAGCAGTGTGCTGCCCTCACCACAATCCGGTTTTTAGAACATTTTCATCATTCCAGAAAGATCACTCGTGCGCATCTGTGGTCAAGTGCCCCTCTTGCCCCAGCCCTGGGAAACCCCTGAGCTGCTTTCTAGCTCTAAGTTGCCCTCTTCTAGACATTTCATACAAATGAAATCATACAGTCCGTCATCTTTTTTGTCTGGTTCTTTCATTTGGCGTAACGTTTTTGAGGTTTATCCATGTGCCTTTTTATTGCTGAGGAGTATTCCATTTAGGAACATACCACACTTTACTTACCCGTCATCAGCTGATGAACATTTGGATTAAATTCCAGTTTGGACTAAATGCTGCTGTTAACCCTTGCATACATGTCTTTCTGTGGACGTATTCTTTCATTTCTCCAACTAGCTTTCCCAGCCTCCCTTGCAGCTAGGGCACAAGCATATAGCAAAAGCTCCACCCATCAAAACCCAGCCATAAGACTGCTGTTAATTCCTATGGCAACTCTATCAGATTGATACAATTACTATCTCTGTGGCTAAGCTGGACCATATTTCAGCAGTCATGTTACTTTAACAGTTCACATTTATTGAGCACCGGCCATGTGCCCAGCACTGTACCAAGCACTCCAAATGCATTTTCTCACTTAATCCCCAAGACAATCCTCCAGGGTAGCCATTATTACTATACCCATTTTACAGATGAGCAAACTGAGGCACAAAGAGGTTAGCTGACTAACAAACACATTGGGAAACATCGGAGTCAAAATTTGAATCCAGGAGGCCTGGCATCAGAGACTAAGAACTTAACTGTCTCTCCATGTTCTGATTAAGAGGCTGAATTTGTTTCCTGAGCTCAGTTCTAATTGTGCATTTCCAGTTTTAAGAGCCACAGTGGTCTCTCCCTCCGATGAAAATTAGCACTGCATTGTTTCGCTAATATGTGAAGTGGAGCACTAGCAGAAAGAGCATTTGCTGGGTCTCAGAATGCTAACACCCGCCAGCGTCAGAGTGGTACTCCGCAGGCCCCAGAGTTCACTGGAAGCCACGGTCCTATGTAATCATCTAGTCCACAGGCAAAGCGTGAGGGGTCATCAGCATCCCACCAACAGATAGGGAAACAGAGACAGAGGTGCAGTCACTTATCCAAGTTTGCACAGAGAGGAATGCCAGAAACCAGAACCCCACCCTTAGTGGGCCAATAGCTAGTCTGAGCCCTCCCCACTCCAACTTCCACCAACTCAAGACGCCATGGTCTTTCCAGGTGATGGCTGAGTAGAGGAAGAGCCCGGAGGTACCCTGGGTAGCAGTGGTGGGATGTAAGTGGGCCGCAGAACCCAACAAAACCTGTTCCAGGCTGTCTCATCTGTCACCTCTGCTATTTGGGTAAATTCTTTATTCTGAGTTTGCTTCCTTCCCCCTTTCGTAAAATGGTACAAGAGTAATACACATTCCATGGGGCTGCTGTGAAAGTTGAGGGAAATACGCATTGTAAACACATGTGGCGGCCTAGAGCCAGACCTCCATCTGTCGTGCTGTCCAAACAGCACCACCAAACCCAAAAGATGAAGAGAACAGAATCCTGGTAGCATCGTTTCAACACTAGAGCCACCCTGGCTTAAAGCCAGCATGGCATGACTAGTGTTAAACCCAAACTACAATGTTGCCCTTAATGGCCCACCTTGTTCTCTCCCGCTTCTATTTTTCTGTTGTTTGTTTGTTTTGTTTTGTTTTGTTTTATTGAAGTATAGTCGATTTACAATGTTGCATTTATTTCTGGTGTACAGCATAGTGATGCAGTTATAAATACATATTCATATATTTCTTTTCATATCATTTTCCACTGTAGGCTCTTACAAGATATTGAATATAGTTCCCTGTGCTCTACAGCAGGACCTTGTTGTTTATCTATTTTATGTACAGTAGTCAGAGATCTGTAAATCCTGAACTCCCAATTTATCCCTTCCCACCCCTTTTCCCCCTGGTAACGATAAGCTTGTTTTCTACGCCTGTGAGTCTGATTCTATTTTGTAAATACATTCATTTGTGTCCCTTTTTTAGATTCCACATATAAGTGATATCATAATGGTATTTTTCTTTCTCTTTCTGGCTTACTCAGCATGACAATCTCCAAGTCCATCCATGTTGCTGCAAATGGCATTATTTCATCCTTTTTTATGCTGAGTAGTATTCCACTGTATAAATATACATCTTCTTTATCCCGTCATCTGTTGATGGACATTTAGGCTGCTTCCATGTCTCGGCTATTGTAAATAGTGCTGTTATGAACATTGGGGTGCATGTACCTTTTCAAATTAGAGTTTTCTCCAGACACATGCCCAGGAGTCCCTCTCCCATTTGTAATCCAGCAAGATCACAATGTATGCTGAATCTCTTCACTGCCCTCCATCTCTACGACCCCCACTTTGGCCCAGGGCAGGTGAACAACCTCCTAACTGGTGGGGCCTCAACCCCTTTCTGGCCCCATCTCATCCTACTTGGCTCCAATGTCACTGGCTTCCTTGCCATTCTCCCCAGTGATGGACACATTCCTACCTCAGGGCCTTTGCACTGCCAATTCTGTCTGCCTAGAATCCTTTTCCCCTAGTAATCCACAGGGCTTAATCTCTCACTCACTGCAGGTGACTTGAAAATCATCCTCTCTGCCTCCATGTCCACTCTATCTTTTTTGTGTGAGATAAAATGTCCTTTATTTTTACAGTTTTCAAAGAGAAAATATTTTTTTCCTAATTGTTAAAGTGAAGCTCCTTTGTAAAAAAGCAGACACTCTAGAAAGATATTATTAACAATCACTCAAAATTCTATATCTCAGAGGCAGCTGGTGGGTGTGATGCTGGAAGACTGGACCCCAGAGATACTCTGCCAATTATACTCCACCTGTTTGTGGGCTGTGGGACCTAGGACAACGTCCTTCACTTTTTGGAACCTCAGTCTCATCTGTGTGTGAGGATGACTAGTCCACATTTTGGATTGTTGGAAGAGAATGGGGAAAAGTGTTAATCCAGCAGACAGTCCATGGCAGTGACAGATATTTTTGTTATTTTTCGTGTCATCATCATCATGATCATTACCATTTTGGTGTACATCCTTCCAGATGTGTGTCTATAGCTACGCAAACATACTGATTCTATTCTTGTAGAAATGGGATCAAACTACACGTTACTGTGTAATCCACTTTTCTCACGGATTACAGTGTGACCATTCCCATAGTTTACCTTACATAACATTTTGATGGACACATATTTGTCCACTGAGTTGATGTAACACAATTTATTTAGACCCTTCTTATTAGTAGATTCAATGTTTGCTCTATGATTAAAAAAATTGCTTTGAAAACACTTATATTGTCCTTTCATTTCTTGTCTCATTACTTCCTTAGGCTATAATCTTAGAGTAGAGAAGAATTTCTGGATGAAAGATGTTTACAAGGTAACACTTTGCTACAAATCACTGAATTGCTTTCTAGAAAAATAACTCCAAGTTACACACCCATCAGCAGTATATGAAAAGTACCCAGTTTCCAGCACCTGATTCTAAGGTATCTTGTTTTGAAGATGCTGGTATAAGTCCTGGAATTTGAAGATATTTTCCCAACTGATTGTAGAAGCCAGGGGGAAAAAATCGGAGATTAATTTATTTCCCCCTAGTTATCATATATCAATAGTTGCTTTGATACAAATTAGAATGTGTTTGCCTTAAACACATAGCATGAGGACTTCACGCTTTATTTTGACACATGCATTTAAAAGAACCCTGTAGCTTCCAACATTTAGTCTCACCCTTTCAGCTTGTCTGTTTTTCATCTTGTTTTATATAGATACCACATTTAGCTCCGTGCTACAGATAAAATTGCCACACAATTCTCATGACATGTATGTTCCCTCTACTGTCCCCCACCTGCCCCCCCCCACACACAGTTGCAGAGAATCAGAAAACACCTGGTAGGAAGATGGGACCTTAGAAAGAGCTGCCACATGGGCTGTCCTCCTAGGGACTGGCTTTTTCCACAAAGCTTCATCCCAAGGCCTCTCTGGGCCGGGTCCCAGTGCTGAGTCAGGCTCTGATTCTTCAGATTACTAAGGCAGAGCCTCATGAATTAATTGGGAATCACATCTAGTCGGGCAAGCAGGCTAGGAAACAGGTGGATGACAGAATGACTTACAGGCTGATGGAGGTCTGAAGGAGCACAGAAGATAGAAATGCTCATCTCTATAGAAAGCAAAGAGGTTCAAAGGCACCTTGAGTTGCCGCCAGGAAGTAAGAGTAAAGAGTTCCAGGCAAAGGGTACAGCACGTGCAAAGTCAGGAAATCTTGGTAGTTTGTGGGAAGTTTGTGAAAACGAAGAGTCCACGGTGGCCAGAATCCCATGTGTGCATGTGTGTTTGTAGAACACAGGTTGTAGAAGAGAGAGGGCAGGCAGGTCAGGGCTTGGGGGATGGACCGACCCAGCTGGATAAAGAGAGAGGCTGGACCCAAGTTACACAGACCCACATGCGGAGGCTCCAGGAACAGGGGAAGCCACTGAAGTTTCCGGCAGAAGATGGATGTGATGTGTTTAGCATTTAGAAGGATCCCGTAGATTGCCATCAGTGGAGTTTGGTGACAGGAAGACCGGAGCTAGGCCTTGGTGGTGGAAGTGGAGAGTTGGAAAGTTACTGGGGAAATATGAATGGAACAGATTGGACAGTCCTTCTTGAGTGACTGGACGTAGAAGACTGAAGAGAAGAACAAAAGCTAGACTCGAGTTCCTGGTTCTGCTGACCAGATGGAAACTGGGGTCACTCACGGAGCTGGGGAGCCCAGGAGGAGGGAGATAATGGAGTCTGAGCGACCTGGGGCCCTCGAGGGCCTATGTCCAGACCACAGAGGAGAGAGCTGGGTTGAACTGGCAGCTGGTTGGCAGCATCATCAGAGAGATGGTGACGGAAGCCTTGGAGAAGGTGCCACCACCCAGGCAGAGCGTGTCGGGGGAAGACCACAGGGAGGCTTCAAGCACTGATTAAGGAAAGCTCCTGTCCACCATGGGTGTGAGAAGCACTTCAAGGCAAGGACGCAGAGGCTGACCATGGCATCACGACAGCATCCATCTTTGAAGGAAATGTACATGAGCCAAAAACAAATGTCCCCCGCTGCTTCTGCACAAGCCCGCCCTGGTCCCACTGACATGCCTCTCTGCCTTGACTCCTCTTGGTCCACAGTGGGCCGGCCCTGCCCAAAGATGGCACGTCTAGCGCAGGACCTTTTTCTCCTCCAACACGTAGCTGGACGTTCCTGGCCCCAGGTCTTCCCTGTGGGGCAGAGGGTCGCCACTCCAGGGCAGAGTGTGGGGAAATGCAGATCTCATCCGGCTCCTGGTTCCATCACGCTGCGAGAATCTGACTGGCCGTCAGAAGCTCAGTCCCCTCACCATGAGTTCCTCTGGCCTGAGAAAGGAGTGGATTTTGAAATGCATCCTATCTGGTTCCACACTGGCTGGGAGGAAGGAATGCCAGAGGGCAAGGCCCTTTCCTTCTTCCACGGTGTGAGTTCTGAGTTCACCAGGGACATGTATATAGGAGCAGTTAATCCTTTCGGGTTGACCCCATAGGAGATCTGAGTATGCTGGGTATTCACAGTGACACAAATGTGAAACACAGTCCATCATTTACACAGTAAAAGTCCCATTGCCCCTGAGAGGGAGACGACGGAGAAATCAGACTGCTCAGTCAGCAGAGAGCGGTGGTCAACAGTTGAAGCTCGGTGGTCAATTGCCAGGATTCAGGACCCAATCCTCCCTCTTATCAGCTGTGTGTCCCTGGTAAAGTCTCCACGCCTCAGTTTACTTATCTGTAAAATGGCAAATAATTGTTCCTACAACATCAGGTTGCTGAGAGATTTTGAATATGTATATTTCTTCCAGGATGATGGAAATGTGTTAAGCATTTTAGGGCAGGCAAAAAAAAAAAAAAAAACCAAAAAACCTGCCTGGAATCAGTTGAGTCATTTGTACAATAACAATGCTCAGAATATGAATTTCCAAAGCCACTTATATCTGAGTAATTGGTTTAATATTAGATCCCAGGCGTTTCCTAACTCAAAAGTTTTATCTCCTTAAATATCAATTTTTCTACCTCAGTGATCTAGGATGGTGTTCTTTTATTTTCCTACCCAGAGTCCAGCATCCAGTTTTTATTTTAAATTCATAGGCAGTGAGAAAACTGGAAGTAAAAGACCAAAGGGGAAATTGCCTATGCAGAAGCTCATGATGGTGGGAAAAGGAGGAGGGAGCGCTCAGGACTGGGGAACAAGAGACTGTTTCTAGGCCCATCCCTACTTCCATTCAGCCCCGAGTCTCTGGACAAGGTCCTGGATCCAGGAAAACTGAAGCTGGAAGAAGTTTCAGAGACCACCAGGTCCAACCAGCTCTACTGGGAGAGGGGAAACTGAGGCCCAGAAAGGGGAAGTGAATTTCCCTACATTGACCAGTTAACAAATGTCTGAGCTAATACAGCACCCCAGGTATCCCAATGCTTTGAGCTCTGAGTGGCACGAATGGAGCTAATAATATTGAGTCTGTCTAGCCCTCAGGGTTGCCACAAATGTCAAATAATATATTAAACATTCAAGGCTCAAGTGCCCAAAATATCCTCTGAAGACCCACAAACTTCGGTCTGAACTTCGGCTGTTGCAAGTACCAGCTGTGTGACCTTGGCCTTAACCTTTCTGAGCCTCTGTATCCTCATCTGTAAAATGGGACAATAATAGGATCTGCCTCATCACACAGTGAAAATGACAGAATGAAATCACACTTGTAAAAGCACTTAGCCCAGTAACTGATCCATTGGGAGGTCTCAAGGAATAGCTGGTGTTTTTAATATTGGTTTGATACAGCACGATTTAATGAATATTTGCTGAGTGCTTACTTGGGTAAAAACAAACAAACAAACAAACAAACAAACAAACAAAAAACTAAAGCCCAAAGAGGTCAAGTAACTTGCCCAATAGCTCATACCTGATGAGCAGAGAAGCTGAGCTCTGAGGTCAGGCACCTTGGCCACAGGAACTTTGTTCTCACTCACGAAGTCCTGGCCACTCCCAGCACTGGCACAATGTGCTTTCCCTTCACAAACACAAGAACTGGTGGTCATGGACCCCGGATGCTCTGATTCTGCTCAGCTCATGATGGGTCTCATCTTACTTGTAGTATGTTTGTCAGAGTTCAAGGTTGTCCTCGGTTACCACTCTTTCTTTCGTAACCTTACCTCCAATAGGAAACTGAATAGATCAGAGCTCAAGGCTTAAAGTCCTTTGCATTTCTCCCCTCGGGAGGTCTAGCAGGTCTTCTGGGGGCAGACGACTCCTAGTGACCTTTCACGTGCACGTCTCCAGATGTGAGTTTGCACCACAGGGTCTCCAGCTGCCCACTGTTGCCTCACCCAAGCGTTTCCTGCTGTAACCATGCATCTCCTCCCCAAGCCAGAAAACATCAAGGACACCGGCTCGAACCGATCAGGAAACTTTAGACCATGGGAGGAATGTGGTGGTTTGTCTGTGATGCGCTGGGCACTTCCCATGTACATAACACTGCCCGAAGCACCATTCAGACTCTGTCTCTGCATTTGAACTTGGGCCTGTTTGCCTCCAAACCCAGTGCTCCAACTTTGTACCGCATTCCCCCTTACAAAAGTGGCCAAGGAAGGCAAACTCCACAATAATGAGGCATGCCGTCTTCTTTTAAAAGCTCAAAGGAGTTACGTTTGTGTTCCGGACAAAGAAAAGGAATTTGAGAGACTGCACTGTGGCTGGTAAACATACAACATTTATTCCTTTGTATCTCCAGGGACTGATCCAATCAGGCACTCAAGTTTTGCTAATCTTTGCCTATGAATTGAAGTGAACGGGACTGAACTGAGACTAACCAAGTCAAACTGAAATTAATAAAGACAGAAAACGCATCTGGTTTGCAGACAACTGTACTGGGGGCAGCAACTGAGAGGAGTAAAATCTTGAAGAAAAGGGAAAAGATAACTTTATCTCCTGACTTATGCCCTAGTTGAAATCTAGCAGTGTTTTTCCAAAAAAAAAAAATTATTATCCACATAGAAAGAAATGCACTTTATATTCCAATATAGCACACACAGTCACATATATATATATAATATAAAATAATATAAATAATATAAAATAATAATATAAAATATTATATACATATATATAAGAGAAATTTTTTATATATATATAAAAGAAGTTTCATGAAACAGTACTGATCCATACTACCCAGGATGCATCCTATTTTTCCATTCTACTTTAGTCTAATCTGTTCTATTTTTTTATTTTTTATCATTTTGGTTCAAAACCCTCTAAACTGACTTTACCCCTCTTGAAGAGGTTGAACCTGCATTCTGGAAAGCTCTGTTCTGCTGGAAAGGGTTCTGGGTCGACCTGGAGTTGAACTCCGGTTGTTCATTCACTTCTTTTTCTTTTCTTTTTTTTTTTTTTTTGCTTTAATTGAAGTATAGTCGATTTACAATGTTGTGTTAGTTTTTCTGGTCCACAGCATAATGATTCAGTCACACATACACATATGTATACACGTTTCATATTCTTTCCATTATAGTTTATGACAAGATATTGAATATAGTTCCCTGGGCTATACCGTAGGACCTTGCTGTTTATGTATTTTCTGTAGAGTAATTTGTATCTTCTACATGCCTACGGTCAATTAATCTTTAACAAAGGAGGCAAGAATATACAAAGGAGAAAAGGCAGCCTCTCTGGCAAGTGATGTTGGAAAAGCTGGATAGTTGTATGTAAATCAATAAAGTTAGAACACCCCTGACACTATACACAAAAATAAACTAAAAGTGGCTTAAAGACTTACATATAAGACAGGACACCATAAATCTCCTAGAAGAGAACACAGGCAAAACATTCTCTGACATAAACTATGTTTTCTTAGGTCCTCCTGAGACAATAGAAATAAAGCCAAAATTTAAAAATGGGAACTAATCAAACTTGTAAGTGTCATTCACATCTTCATTCACTTTATTCATTCTCTCAAAGAGTGAGTAATCTTTGACTTCATGATCTTTGAGTCTCAGTTGGCCCATCTGTAAGATGGGGGGCAGAAGGTAATAACCTCTCTGTCAGGGTCTTTGAGGAGAGTCGATGACATGGCACCTATAAAGCTCCCAGCATAGTGTCAGACACACAGCAAGTGGCCCTTGACATCACGAGGCCACAGGAGCCGCATTGGACCCAGTATAACAATCCCCAATTCTTTCCAAATCAAGAGAACTGAAAGATGGCAGAGACATTCCCACTGCCATGCCTCTCTGCCTTGACTCCTCTTGGTCCACAGTGGGCTGGCCCCGCCCAAAGATGGCACGTCTAGCACAGGAAACTTTTCTCTTCCAACACATAGCTGGGCATTCCTGGCCCCCACCACTGGCATTCCTCAGGCCACCCTTCTGCTCTGGGATCATTTCAGAGAGAAGCCATGTCTCAGGCAATTCATCACCACCATGAGCCCGGGCCGGCCTGCCTCACGATTGGCCCCTGAGACCCTGCACTGAATTTTTCAGGATTAAAAAGTTCTGACCTTCCAGGGAGCAGAAAGATGAACCAACTGCACAAGTTGGACAATGGTCTGATAAAAAGTTGAACTAAAAATGAGCCGTGTGGGCCCAGAGGGAGAGAGACGAGGCTGCAGGCTCTGAAATAATCTTCTAAGTTGTGTGTTCTTGTACCATTTGTTAATCCATCCATCCATTCGTTCAATGCGCTTGGGCACCCACCCTGTTTTCCAGCCCTGCTCAGGCACTAAGGGACCTGATGTATAAGACCAACCCCTATCTTTGAGGAATTCAGCACACGGGGCCATCAAGAGGAGTGAACGACATGAGAGATGCCATTTACTGAGCCCATGGACCCCAAGGATGGAGTGATTGACTCTGCCTGGGAGAACAGTGGAAGACAAGAGTCCCAGGAGAGAAGAAAGCGAAGGGCATTCCAAGCAGAAGGAACAGCAGAGGCAAAGGCTCAGAGGAAGGACAGTGACCTAAAATCAGACTGATGGGGCTGGGGTTTGAAAGGGAAGAGGCAGAGGTGACTCAGGGAAGAGGGGTTGGGCAGATTGAGAAAGAACGTGCAGGCTGTCAGACCCTCTCCTGCAGGCAATAGGGAGCCATCGAAGGATTTGGAGTAGGAGCGTGACTTCAGCTCTGTGATTTGCAGAGGGCTCTCTGGAGCAGTGTGGTAGGTGCACTGGATAAAGAACCTGGAGGCAGGGAGAGCATGTTGGATGCTGCCCCAACAATCCAGGTAAGAGATGGTGAGGAACTGGGGAAATTTAAACACTGGCTGGGTAGCTGGTCCTATTTATAGATGAGTTTTAACTGTTTAGGTTTGATATTACTGCACCTCTGCATTTTTAAAAGTGAATCTTTGTCTTCTATAGGTACATACCGGAATATTTATTAAGAACATGATATGACGTCTGGGATTTTCTTCAAAATAATCTGGGTATAGGGGCTGCAGGAATTCGGCGGGGGGAGTAATAGATGAAACACAATTGGCTTTAAATTGGCCGTTGTTGAAGCTGATTGGTGGATACACTGAAGTTCACTCTTATTTTCTCTACTTCTGTTTTTGTTTGAAACCTCAATAAAACATGTTTATGAAGATTTAATGGAGAGAAAGAAATTATAAAAGTAAGAGCTAACAGCAAAAGAGAGCTTACCATGTTCCAGGAAAGCATATTCATATTAATGACCCTCACGTGCACAGCCACCCTTGACCGCGATATTAGTGACATCCCTCTTTAACAGAGGAAGAGACTGAGGTCAGAGTGATATGGGTCGTACTTAAGGCAACACAGGCACTAAGGGGTAGAGTGAAAACTCTAACCCATCTGGCGCTACAGCCCTGCTCTTTCTTACGCTCTAGGTTAGGGGAGAGACCTTACATTACGTTGCTTCATCAAGCCCTTCTTCCAGGAACAGGAGATGCATCGGTGACCAAAACAGATACAGGTCCCCATCATCGAGATGCTTACAGTCTTGCTGAGCATCCCGACCATGAACTAAACAAATCATCCAGTGTGCTGGGAGACAATGATCAGGGGAGAAACAAAGGAGGAAAGGGGTGGAGAGAGTGTCACAGCCGGGGATGGACTCAGGGAGGGGGCCGTGTGTGCCGTCCAAGGGGATGTGGGGGCAAGAAGAGAAAGTCATTGGCAGTGCATTTGAGGACCCAGCGTGCTAACCAGAGGACTGTCCTCACTCAGGAACTTTGTACCACTGGACTGATCCCTTCATATAGACAGAAGACTTGTGACAAATGCCCGTGACAACTTCTGGCAGGATCTCTGCCCTATAGCACAAGCACAGTGGTCAAAGAGCTCCTCTGACCTCACACCCTTCTGCAGAAATCAGCCCAGGGAGACTCTCTTCCCTTGAAAAGCCAAGTGTAATTTCTAAGATGTAAATGCCCTTAGCAAAGGATGGTGGTGAATCCAAAATCAAGAAAAGGTGTGCCAACAGCGCATCCCTGTTTCCTGACCTCAGCTTTTCCAAGAGTTCCAAATGGGCAGAGATTGGGGGAAAAAAAGTTTTCAAGGACAAAAAAAAAAACACGCCTTTTTGATGAAGAACACAGGTACCGTGGGCTGCTTCTGCCATGGAAGAAAAAGATATCTCTTTTTATGACTTAGATTACACAAACTTTCTTGAACTCTAAATTTGAAATAGCATATTTCAAGGCAGGTGGGTGGATGGGTGTGGAGGAGGGAAGAAGCAGAAAAGACAATAGGAAACGGGTGGGGGCAGCTCTTGGGAGCCGGCTTCGCTGAGCTCTGGGAGATTTTCAAGTTGAGGAGTGATGTTATGTTAATCTATGTTCTAATTGCTCAGCAATAAACAACACCCACGTGCTGCTTAAATGTCAGGACCAAGACTATTTCTAAATCTGCTTTGAAACAGTGTCAGTCACCACGAAGAGCGCAAAGAGATTGAACACTTGGTTTAGCAAACAAAATTTTCATATATTTGATGGAAGGGCAGTCGATCCCAAAAGAAACAGACTTCAGATGCAGCGGGAGTGGGAAGGCAGGGCTGGGTTGAGGTGGGGCTGTTTGCCAGCTGACAGCTGACCTGAGAGGGGTGGCTGTGATGTGTCGTGTCCACGAGTGTCACCTCTTGCTGAAAGTGTCACAGAGCAGGTCACTGCTGAGCTTGGATGGCATTGGGTGGTGGGGGACGGCAGCCTTTTAAACAAAAGTGAAGGCCAGGGAAACAGCTTTGAATATTCCAGTCCACCAAGTCTATAAAGATATCAAGAACCAAAGTTTAAAAAAAAGAATAATTAATTAACCAGATGCCCTGTCTGCTCTAATCACAGGCTGGGGAAGACTCAAAGTCTGCTTGTGGGGAATGTGGAAATAGTTCGGGAGCCCAACAGTCTGAAATTCTTTTTCCTTTTTACTGTGTGTCCTCAGGTAGGTGCACAACCTCTCTGAGCCTTTATGTCTTTGTCTTCCACAAATGAAGATGACTATCTCTACCTCTTCGAGGAGACGTGAAGATTCATGAATTAACGTGTCTGTGTAGGTACATGAGAGTCCCTAGCACGTAACCTAAAGCAGGCTCCCTTAAGCAGCCTGCACCAGCTGAACACTGCCAGGACTCCCGTATTTCTACTGAAGTGCAGTGAATCACCTTGGCTCCCCCAAAGCTACACGCATACCTCCACTAATTCCCCAAGGACCTGCCCTGGCCTGTCCTTGCTGACTGGGCAGAGAGCCCAGGGAATGGCTGACGACTGATGGGTCTCTAATGTGCTCCCATCAAACATCTAGATGGAGGAAGTGGTTCTGCAAAGCAGTGGCTGCTTTGCATTTCATTGTGTAAACGGTGAAGCTGAGCGGTTAAAAGCATGGATTTTTGGCATCTCCCATTGCATCTGAGGGCTCTTTCTTTCTGTAACAAATAGAGCATGGATGTTGGCATCAGACCTGATTATAGCTCCAGGTCTTGTCTCTTCTAGCTGGGTGGCCTTAGATAAGTCACAACCCCTCTGAGCCTAGGTCATCGAAAATGGCAGAAGGAGACAGAGCTACGTGACTCTTTGTGTTAGCACACGGAACTAAATTCAAATATCTTGTAATAACCCATAATGAAAAAGAATATATATATTTGCATAACTGAATCACCGTGCTGTACACCAGAAACTAGCACAACAGCGTAAATCAACTATACTTCAATAAAAATAAATAAATTAAATAAATAAATAGATCCACCACTGCTCCCAATTTTGAAACCAGTGCCATGGAGATCTAATTGGTTGAAAGAACTTTGTCGTTCAATTTTCTCCAGGACAGAAGGCGTTTGTAAAATCTGGCCGCATCGGAGACCAAGTTTAGATTTTAGAGTTTGTTCTCCTCCCACTTTTATACCATAGTTTTCTTGTTGCTGCTGCATTCGACCAGAGATTTTATTTTACTACGGGTGCCAGTAAAACATTACGCTCTTCAATAATTGAATCTCTGAGGAGGGAGGTTTAAAGATAAAATATAAATAGAATACATTTCTCCAACTAGAAGGACTTTCCCGAAATATTCCTAAGCTCAGTTCTTCCCAGAATCACTTGTGTGTTGTGTGTACGAAGGCATTATTTTTATGTGGGTACACACTTACGTGACACCATGAAAATAAAGATCTTCCCCAGGGACTTCTTTTTTGTGTGCAATTCAAGGTGTTGCTTGGAAGCAGTTGAGCTTAACTTGCATATCACTCAGGTCTAGTGGGTGGGACCTGAGGAGCCATCACCAGTGTGATCTGACACCTCCTGATCACACTGGCTTCATCCACAACTGCGGGATAAAGATGCTCCTGCATGACCAAGGGATGGTGTGACAGCCCTAGACTGAGACACAAGCTGTCCCTACTCTATGCAAGATGGTGACAAATCCCTCTGTCTCTGCTCACACAGGATAGTGTAGAGCACTTTGGAGAGAAAAAAGAAACACTCTGAGCTATCAAAATGGCCTCAGGAGCCTTTCAAAGCTCTTATAGCAAACAAGAATGCTTTCATTTGTAGCCAACAAAATTACTGACCAACTGATGCTTTGAAAAAAAAGTCACTTAATATCTGACCTAACAAAAAGCCTGAAAGCAGACAGCTCCAGGTTTGGTGCAAAGACTTAATGACTGAAACTCATTTTATTCATTCAATTTCACCATCCTCAGCCTGTTGACTTATTGCCTCATGGTCATAAGATGGCTGCTGCTACTCCAGGCATCATGTCCTTACACCAGCGACTGAAGTAGGAAAGAAGATGGGGCAAAGGCTTTCACCTGGGAGACTTTTCTTATTTATACCTTATTTCAAACCAAAATGGTTTGACTTAAGAGATCATTTTCCTAACCATTACAATAGAGGATTGTTGTGAGACAATTATATGATGCATAGGAAAGTAATTGGCACTTGTGAGACATTCAGTAAGTGTTAGTTCCTTTCTTCGGCAGGGAGTGTAGCAAGAACCCAGGCTCTAGAGTCCGTTTACCTGAGTGAGATCATGAGCAAACTACTCCTCTCTCTGTGTGTCTCAGTTCTGTCAACCATGAAAAGAGGAGGATGGTAGTCAAGAGCTTTATAAGCATTTACTGTTCTCATTATGATTTTTTTCCCCTAGCCTGTGCAGTCACAGGCGCAGCCTGAGCTTGAAAATTCACTTTTCAGGCTCAAGTACTAGTCAATTAGCACCTTCAGTTTGATTTTTAGCAATCCTGCTTTTAGAAATAGTGTTTAGTGAGGATTTCTGCCATGTGTCAGCAGTTCTTCAGTCTTGGAGATGCTAGGGAATGCCAGCAATAATTATCACCTAGCTGGGCTCCTGTTAGAACAAAAAGATACTTTAATTAAGTAGATGAGTAATCTGATGCCTCCTTAGACAGTGGACAGTTCGTATGTAAACAGATGATTACTCATTACCAGGAAAAATTTTGCTTTATTTGCTCAAGCTGGGTAAGTCTGCCGCTCAAGAAAGAGTTCCTTTGACTGAGTTAATACACATCACTTATCTTTTTTAATTGAACAAATAGAATTAACTGGGGACAAAAAGAGGCAGAAGACTGGAGTTGATACTCCCAGACTTAATTCTTTGTATCACTAATTTAATCTAAATTTTCAGTATTGTATCATCAGAGCAAGGGGCCCGTGTTGGACAGTGTCCATTACTAAGTAACTATTCATGTATCTAACTATTATTTACCCGTGACCAGCCCTGTGCCAGGCACTGAGATGACAGAAAAGGTGAAACCAGCTCCTTGACTCGGCAGAGCTCACAGCCTGGAGGACAGACTTCCATGCAACTAATTTACAAGTTCCTAAGGGTGGTCATCAAGTGTGTGCTCAGAGCGGCTCTGAGGAGGGAGTGAATGCCCCGACAGAGCTCAGGAGTGGGGTGGGGTCAGAAAGGCTTGCCAGAGGAGCTGACCTGTGAGGTAGGGAAGGGATTTCCAGGGAGAGGAAATGGCACAAGCAAAGATGTGAAGGCTGGACCCAGCATCGTGAATACAGAAAACTGTATTCAGGTGGGGGAAACAAAGTGCGTAGGAGATGTGGCAAGGACCAGGGCTGATGCAGCAGGACCAGCTGGAGAAGAGATTTGTTCCACCTGGGAAGGGGTTGAAGTCCTCTCCTGAGGCCAGTGAGGGCCTGGGAACACTTTTCCCTTTCCTTCCTTCCATCCTTCTTTCCTTCCATCCTTTCTTTTTTGTTTGGATTTTAGGTTTTTTAACATTAACAGGTTAGCTCCAAGCTCTACAAAAAGAGGTCGATGGTAGGGAATAGGTCAAGGTTTGAATCTTGGCTCTGTTGCTCACTAACTGGGGATCCAAGTGCAGACCACTTCACCCTGCTGGTCTCCATTTCCTCACCTGAAAAATGGAGCATGTGAGCTAAGCATGTGATTGCTAAGTTCCCTCAGGATGCAAAAACACTGAGCTGTATGACTCTGAATCCTCCAGCTGCAATGACAACAAACATAGGAAACATTTCCATCCAGAAGCAGTGTTTACGCCTATGACCCCGAGGTGACTGGGTCCCCATGGCTAGCATCAGCTCTCACCCACGCTACCTGGAAGGAAGACTCAGCACGGTGCAGTCTCCCCAAACGCAGAGCCAATTCCATAACCCAGTGATGAGTGGGGGAGGGGGAGATTGTCCAGGGAGATAAGGGAGGGGCTTTGCACACGTACCTCACAGCGACACTGCAGAAGATGGTGGGAAGTGCAGGTTTGTATGGATGATTTAGGAGTAGAAAGGCCACTTCTCAGGGTTAAAGCAAAACTGTGCCTGGCTAGCTTTCAGAGGGAAAAAATCAGTCTGCACTGAAAGCAACACACCTGACTTGGATCTGGCTTGGGGATCTCATTTCTTCATCTGCAAAACAGTGATTAATAAACCTGTTTCCAAATGCCCAGCACTTATATTTTCTCAGAAGGCAACCTGGAAGTCATTGTGTGAAGAGCACGGGTTTTCTAGTGATGCAGACCTGTGCCCACTTTACAGATGATAAAACTGAGGCTGTATACGAGATCAAGACCCCAAAGGACAACCACTCCCCTGGTGACCTGTTGTCACCCTCATTTCCCTTGCCCCCTTTCCACTTTCCCTCTCTTCTTCTTTCTACTTCCAGGAGTCAGGCTCTCAGCCCTTCTCCTTATGTGGCTTCAGGCGACCAGAAGACAGGGGGACTTTTCCCCATCTGACTCCCAAGGCAGAGGGTCCCAGATGTTTTGTTCTGTTTTCTTGCTTTTATGATTGTTTATCTATGCATTCTCTTTCTTTTCACATTCCTGTGGCTTCTATGAGTGTGACTGTTTCAAGTCAAAAGCAATTGGAAAGTGTGAAATAAATCAGACAGAAAAAGACAAATACTGTGTGCTATCACTTATACATGGAATCTAGAAGAATCAACAAACCAGTGAGTATAATAAAATTTAAAAAAAGAAGAAGAAGCAGAATCTCAGATATAGAGAACAAACTAATGGTTACCAGTGGGGAGATGGGGAGAGGGAGGAAGGGGCAAAACAGAGCTTGGGGAGTAGGTGGTATAAACTATTGGGTATAAGACAGGCTCAAAGATGTACTGTGCAGTACGGGGAATATAGCCAATATTTTGTAATAACTGTAAATGGAGAGTAACCTTTTAAAATTGTACAAAATAAGCAAATGTTAAAAATTAAATTAAAAATAAAAATAAATAAAAAGTATATATTTTAATTTTAAAATGGCAGTTGGACATACCAGTCTAATAACACAGGAAGTTTCCTGGGGTTTGAAATCTCACTACTGCAAATGTGTGTGTGTGTGTGTGTGTGTGCACGTGTGCTGTGTTTTCAACCTGACCTGCATAATGACAGGCTGGCAATGATGTACTGATAATGGGGACTCGGAAAACCTTGACTTCAGAGCCCAGTCAGCACAGCAAGAGGCAATAGTGTCTAATGGTTAAGAGTATGATTTTTTTTAAGGACCTGGGTTCAAATCTCTGTTCTACCATGCACTAGCAGGCAAGTGGTACCAGCCCTCTGTGTGTCAGGTCCCACACTTGTACAGGGATAATGACCCTGTCTCCATCATTGGCTTGTTATAAAAGTTAATCAGGGCTATAGGCATGCAGTTTTGGGTCCATAGTAATGTGACTAGAATCTTCATCATATCCCAAACCGCCCCGCTCCTTCCAGCCAGGTGAGATGTGTGGTCTTTGGCAGGGGAGGTGGGGGTGGGGTGGGTTCATGAATCATTGAAGATAAAGGTCCTGCTGGTGAGGCTGGGAAGTACTGAGTGGCTTTGGGTCTGACACTGTGTGACTGAGTGACTGAGCCCCAGGATAATGAGATGCTGAAATTAGAGCCAAAACAACCACTCACGCCTGTGGGGAAAAAGAAAACCACGGAAGTGGCTGGTGAGTCAGACCTGAGAAGGCAGTGCAACTGTCTGAGGACAGGGGAATGCTGGGGGGCCATGCCAGGAAGCTTCCAGAGCCGTGACTCAGGGACAGCTCTGCTCAGCTTTCCCAACGAGCAGCATCCCACCGGAGCTGGCCAGTCCTCCGTGGTTAGGCAGTGGGCTTTTCAGCAATTCTTGAAAAGCCCCAGAACTTAGGTGGCTCTGGTGAGCAGGGGCAGAAGGATGCTAACGTATTGGGTCATACTTTATTCTAATATAGAGGTAGGTATCAGTGTCCCTGTTTACAAATGAGAAAACCAAGGTTTAGAGCATGGAAACTGCTTGTCCGAGGTCACAGAGCTTGGGATGTGAACTTGGGTCTATTTGTCTGCAAAGCCCTTCTTTTCCTGCTTGGCTAAACTGCATTCCACCAATGCTGAGTCAGGTTAGCCGCATTCGAATGTGCTCATGTTTTGCTGGAAGAGAAGGATGGGGCGCGGACAAATATCGTTGGAAAAAAGTCGTTTAGGACCAGGCAAAGGGCATAAGCACAAATTCTTCCGCTTGACCGTAGTCCTTCACAATCCCCAGCAGGCTATAAGCACTCGCTAAATTTTGACGAGCTAAGGACTCACGGTAATTGCTAATATTCATTGAGAGTTTACCTTGTGCCCATTTTATGCCGCAACTCATTGGAGCCTCACAAGAACACCTAAATGTTAGGTACTATTATTAGCACCACTTTACAGATGAAGACACAGAGGCACAGAGAGGTGGAATAACTTGCCCAAGGTGACACAGCTAAGAAGTAGCAGAGCTGGGATTTGAACCCAGGTAGCTGTTCTGGTTGTGGAGGGTATGTTCTCAATTTCGTTGTTATGGAATTCTCTCCTGACTAAAGAGATGATGGACAGACGGACGGACATCGGGCACAGGTGAGAAGGGAACCATTATCTATTGAGTGTCTAGTTCTCCCCCAGGTCCTCGGGCGGGCTCTTTGCCTGTTACACCACATATGACCAAAGTCTATGGGGTCAGTGACATCCTCGACTTACACACACAAGGAAACTTGGCTTAGAAAGTTAAGATGACTTGGGAGAGTCACACAGCCACAGAACTGAAATTTGAAGCAAAATGGTCCCCCAGGAAAGCCCAAGATCTTTCGAATCCTGCAGGGCCCCCCTCGGGGGTCAAGAGGAAGAAACACACATGGAGCGCGAGAGGGCTGTGGCACCCGGCAGTTTGCTGGTTTCCAGAAGCTCGTCTCGGGACCCAGCGCTCCCACGACACGCTGTCGACTGGCAGCCTTCTTTTGTGTGAACCGCGCTCATTGCAGGTTTTCATTTTCCTTGATGCTCCTGACAGCTTCTGTGGGATGATTACAGGGTAGAAGACGGTAACCTTTAAAGATTTGGTAAAAACTCTGCAAGTGGGTGGTCTGTCGTCTTCCCCGGGTGTGTTGTCAGCTGCTATTGAGAAATGTTTCTTTGCAAACCTGGGTGCCTGAGCGCTCCAGGTGAGAAAGCCTGAACTCAGACAAAAGTTAGGCTGCAGAAGGAACAAGGGAAGCCAGGAGAGCTTACGATGTGGGGTGGCAGGACTCGGGCTCCACGGGATGTCAGGGCGGAGGAGAGGGTACATCTAGGTTTGGGGCTTTGGAGGGGGCAGCCCCCCCAGGTGGGAGACCCCTTGAAGGAACCTAGAAGCAAAGAGCGACCACTTAGAGATGGGAGAAGCAAGAAGACAGTTCCCCATCAATACTGCAGCTTCTCACAGAGACCTCCAATGGAAGCCTGGACCCAGGCATCTCAGAGCCTCAGGGGCATAGCTGGGGCCCCAGTGGCTGTGGCCAGGCCTGGGGAGAAGTCAGCACCCCGGCCCCAGGAGTTTCCTTTTGGTCCCATGGAATCTAATTTCAGGTCTTGACTTGTCTTCTGGTTCTTTGCCTCTCTCTCTCTCTTTATTCTCTGGGACTCAGTCACACTGAAGCTGAAGTTTGCCAGCTCGGCTCCTTCCCCGATCAGCTCTTCTCCACTCTTACTTCTGAGTCTGCTGCGCAACTTCAAGGAGGCAAATCTTGGGGACGCAGAGACAACGCACTGGTTGCCATGCCAGCCTTAGCATCCTCACCGCCTACAGTGGGGAAGGGGTGCGGTAGGGGGCGGGTGTCTGCACCGGCAGGTGGCTCCTCGCACAGGAGAAGGACTGAAGGGATCGGAGGGAAGCCGGTGAGGGAGTGTTTGCCCTGCCACAGAGGAAGGCTGCCTGAGGACCGGGCCTCGGAAGGTGCGCCTGCGCGTTCTAGGTGACGCGCGAAGGGAAGGGCATCTCTCCAGGCAGAGCCACCACGTGCACAGGCAGGGAGGTGAGGAAGCAAGCCTGGTGTCTGAGGTCAGGCAAGGGATTCCTAGCGACTGAACGGGGATGAGTGGAAAGATGAGTGGTTTCGAGATTATCCAGGGTCCGCAATGCCCTTCAGAAAAGGGCTGTCATTCCCTATGAGTCGACATTTCCCGATTTGCGAACTCGTATTAGAATCGACTTACAACACTTGTAAAAATGCAGATTCTGGTTCCAGTTCTCAGGACCAAAGAATGAAAACAGGCAGAGAATTAAGCATTCAGAGGATGTCCAGGGATTTGAATTTAAAAAGTGCTCACACAAGCATTATGCATTCCTATAGGCACTAGGGAGCCATGGAAGGTTTTAAGCTGCAGAGTGATGAGACTAGCTGTGGATTTGAGCCACATCCCTCTCCGAGGGGCAGAGGGGGATGGGAGGCTATCACTAAATGAGTCCCCTGTGCACTAAAAGAAAGAGACAGAGGCCAACTGCTCAGGCAGAAGGAGTTTCTCTACCCAGTCTCCCTGACCAGACACCACTGAGAATGTTCCAGAAGACCAGGGCTACCAGCACCTAGGTTGCTTCAGCATGATAGAACCTTGTGGGTCAAAAACCCAGACCGTAGACCCAGGGCTGCTGCCTCGCACAATTCCAGCCCCTCAATACTTGTGATTTTCCCTCAGCCTGGAATGTGCATGGCGCCCCCTGCAGTTGTGCAAAGACTTGCTCCTGCATACAGACAACCCTGAAATGAATGCTGAAGGGAAAACCCAGGGGAGCAGGGCAGGAAGGCAGGTGTCACTGCAGGTGGGGAGTGTGACCTTGTCCCTGTTCCCATGGAGGAGAAGCTGCCATAGCCCCTGGGACTCTGGGACACAGAAGTTGCCTGTAGAGATTTCCAGCCCTCCTTCTTTTGTAGTGGTTTCTACAAGTTGCCAGTGGTTTTTTTTTTTTTTTTTTTTTTAATGTACCATTCAGAATAGCAGGAACGGAAAAGTCTCTCTTGCCCTTCTAATCACCATTTATTGTATATTCTCCCAGCAATGTGCTTTATATTCATAAGTATAAAAGAATTCTTCTGAGCACAAATCAACTCATACTCGACCCTGGGTGTGTCTGTGTTGATATAAAATACATCCTGGGCACTGTTTCATCTGAGCTTGCAGAGGTGGGTCTCATTCACTTCCATGGCATGGAGGTACCATCATTTTGTCTTTAACCAGCCCCTTGTGGACAGATTGTTAGATACTTTCCAGTTTTTACCTTTAAAGACACGACCTTCCTCCTTTGCATCTCTTGCTAGGTGTTTTGGTTTTGTTTTTTATTTTTTCTTATTTGTTCCTACACCAGTTTGTGCCAAGATAATCACATCTTTGTATTGGAGTTGCAATTACAGCAGAATTAATTACAAATGGTAGAACATTTTCTGTCTCTACATCTGTAATTGCTCCAAGTTCCCTTTAAAGATGGAGTCTTTTAACAGTAAGGTTACCAAAGAAATTTGCACCCATCACTCTGGTCCAAAGATGTCTTCTGACTGTTACAAATTACCCAGGAATTGGGGCCCCTGGCGGCCCAACGTGTATATCTCTGTCTCTAAGCTGCCCCTGGGTTCTTCCAATCTGTCCCCTTTTGCAGAAGATTTTGGAATGAAGTAGAAAAAGTTCTGACTTTGATGTCAGACAGAAGTGGGAGCAAATCTCCAGCTTTGCCTTTGGTGACTGCCCATGAGTGAATCATTCATCTCCTTTAGCCTCAGTTTCCTAATCTATAACATTCCTAAATCCAAGACTGAAGGACAGAAGAGCGTTCATATATTCATATATATAAAGGGCTTAACAAATGTCAGGTGCCCAGCAAGCGTGCTGCACACACTTACCATGCATTTGTTGGTGTAGCCCCTGAGATTCTGGTAGGAAAAGTAAGTTGAAGAGCTGAAAACGAATCCACTCCCTTCCCCTGCACCCTTCTCCCATTCAACAGGTGTCATTTCTGCTGAAGCCAAATCCTTTTTTTCTGACCTTTAGGAATTCACTCTACCGCAAATGCTCGTTGGCTTCCTACCTGGAGAGGCAGCAGAGCAGATTACTAGCCTCTCGGCACCCAAACCAGACCTCTCACACACTGCTGGCGGGGAGAGAAAGTAAGCAATCTCTTTGAAAAGTGGTCTGGCAGTTTCATACGAAACTAAATATAAGTCTATCCTTTGACCCATCAATTTCACTCCTAATTTTTAACTCAAAAAGCCCATGTCCACAGAAAGGCTAGTACATGAATGTTCATAGGATCTCTACTCAATGTCGCCTCCCAGGGCGGGGTGGGGAACAGCCCAGGTGTCCACATACAAGCAGCGAGTAAACCACGCGTGGTATATTCACACAGCGGGATACCACTCAGCAATTTACGAACAAGCTACTGTCACCACTACAACATGAATAAATCTGATAAACATTATTCCAAGCAAACGAAGCCAGCCATAGAAGACTGCATGCTGTATAATTCCATGCATATGAAGTTCTAAGAAAGGAAAGACATAGCTGTGATGAAAAAAGTCAAAACAGTGGTTTCCTGGGAGCAAGTAGGGAGGATATTGATTAGGAAGGGATGTGAGGAAATTTCTGGAGTGGTGGAAATATTCTATAATATTGATAAGTAACAGTGGTGTAGACGTCTGCTGAATTTCACTGGATGATACAATTAGGATGTGTGCGTTTCTCTCTATGTGAATTTTATCTTAAAAAAATCCATAAACATATGTTGAACTCTAAGGAATGATATTCAAGCTGGTGTTCAGGGGTATTAGGGGTGAAATGTACCGATGTCTGCAGTTTACTTTGAAATGCATCAAAAATCAGAGGAGTTGATGCATGGGCAGATGGACAGATATGTGGTCAAGTAAACATAGGAAATGCTAACAATGGCAGAATCTAAGATGAGCCCACAGGTGTTCACAGTAATAGCATTTCAAATTTTCTGTGTGTTTGAAATTTTTCCTAACAAAGTTGTGGGGAGAAAGCATCCAGAACTGTACCATCTGGGTTTGAATCCTAGCTCCACCCTTTCTTTGCCCTGACCTTAGACAAGTTCCTTAGACTCTGTGTGCTGTGCCTGAGTTCCCTCGTCTGTAAAATGGGGATAAAAACATTGGGCTATGCTGACGATTAAATGAATTCAGGAACAGTCCCTGGTACACAGTAAGTACTCAATAAATGCTCTCTTTGGCTAGCCAGTACACCGAGATGTTGATCGTATGCCTCTGTCTTCAAGGAAGTGCATCTATATAATACCCATCCTCCAGTGTTTACCCCAGGAGGCAATATTACAGAGAAATGCATACTGAACATTGGAATCCAAAGGCCCAGGGGTCTCGAACAATTCTTGAACCCTAATTTCCTCAACTCAATAATGGGAATAATAGTCCATCAACAGATGACTGGATAAAGAAGAGGTGGTATATTTATACAATGGAATACTATTCAGCCATAAAAACCGACAACATAATGCCATTTGCAGCAACATGGATGCTCCTGGAGAACGTCATTCTAAGTGAAGTAAGCCAGAAAGAGAAAGAAAAATACCATATAGGATCACTCATATGTGGAATCTAAAAAACAAAAACAAACAAAGCATAAATACAAAACAGAAATAGATTCATAGACATAGAATACAAACTTGTGGTTGCCAAGAGGGTGGAGGGTGGGAAGGGATAGACAGGATTTTAAAATTGTAGAATAGATAAACAAGATTACACTGTATAGCACAGGGAAATATACTCAAGATCTTGTGGTAGCTCACAGAGAAAAAAAATGTGACAATGAATATATATATGTTCATGTATAACTGAAAAGTTGTGCTCTACACTGGAATTTGACACAACATTGTAAAATGATTATAAATCAATAAAAAATGTTAAAAAAAATAATGAGAATAATAATAAAATTGGTCTGGTCTTTTAAGAGGATTAAATAAAACAGCCTAAATAAAGACAACAGAAGTCAGGTTCCATGGATGATCTTTGAATGCCTCTTTCCTAAACGGAACCACTCCTCTCTGCTGACACAATTGGAAGAGACTGACTGAGTTGTGGTCCAATGCATGATCCCTCTTGCACACGTGCTTGGCAGCAGGATTCCCACCTTACACCACTGGACCCTGCAGCCAGTGGGGCTGATTGTGGGAGAAGGGTCAAGAGGAGGGAGTGTGTTCATCCCAGAGCCCTTGGGGCCAGTCCTTTTCAGACCCTCGCAAGGAGCCCTGCTGGCAGTCTGCTTAGCCACGAGGTTGGAGTAAACAAGACTGATCTTGGAATAGCCATCGCTGTGTCATTCAGACCTATGTAGGACACCAATTATGTAGCATCTCCACCCCGAGACTGGCAGGTCTCTGAGTGAGGACCTGCCCTGATAAGCAAATAGACCAGAAGAGGCTATTTCCCCATGTCAGCACCATTTGTTCATGCCGTTTTATTACAAAGTGATCACAGAGCGTGGATTTTGACTTACAAAGCCTGGTGAAACTTTGGCTTTACCTATAAGGCCGTCTAATGGGATTTCATAAAAACAGAGTAATTTGAACAAAAAGGTTCAGCTGATTTGCAGAACTTTCTAGAGCCTGTTATTTCATGATTTCCGGATTAAAAACAAAATTTTTTTCTCCAGTGGACACTTAGACTTCCTAGAGGCAAGATCCCTTCCCCCCAGACCCCACCCCTTACCCCTGACATCTGATTCACTGGCTTCTGGGGAAGCAATTTCTCATCCTCAGTGTTAAAATCCATCTGGATTTCAAGAGGATTTTAATGCAGGCCTTGCTGATTCGCTGATTTCTGACAAAACTGCTATTTTGTAAAAGAAATTTGCAAAAACCCCCCAGAGTCTCTTTAGAGATCTTTTTAAAGTGCTTTGATGCTGCAGGAGTTGAAGGACCGCTCCATGCTCTGCGTGTGTGTGTGTTTTTTTTTTTCACCTTCCTCTTGGCAACACTTAAATGGAATTCAAATCCCAAATGTCACGAGCTTTCTACTGAGCTGCAAGTAGTTAGGAAAAGCTTCTGTAAGGGAACAAACCATGCGCAAGCCCCTCGTTAATGAAGAGACTTAATGGCGGGTTAGACGGTGCAGTGGGATTGAATGGTGCCCTTGTCACCCCTGTTTGGCGCTGTTCCTGGAACCCAGGTGGCTGCTGACTCCCACATCTTCACAGGCTGGCTCTCTCCCCAACCAATTCCAGCGCAAACTCAGCCGCATCACCAGATCCTCCCCCAGAACCCCATCACACCAAACACATTCATACTTTAATTGTGATTCTTAACTCAAGATTTCTGGCATCCTAGGGCCAGATCACACTACATTTCATGTAATATTTGCATGTTCACAAGTCCCCATTGGACATGACCTTCTCAAGTCTCCCTTGACCCTAAGCCACCAAGACACCCCCTTCCTTAACCATCTTGCCTCATCAGGCTGGTGTCAAAGGCAGTTTGCAAAGTGGTTGAACCTCAGATTTTACAATCAAGAGTGTTGGTTCAAAATCCAGCTCTATGGCCTTGAACTAGTGACTTCACCTTTCTGCACCTGCTTCCTTTCCTATAATATAGAGATAATGATGCTTACTGTAGAGTTGAGGTGAAGATTAAAGGGGCTAGTTCATGTAAATCCTTTTCAACGGTGCTTTTCCTGTAGGGTGCATTCAGTAAGTGAATAAATTAACGGATCACTCAGCTTAGATGACAACTTGGCAGACACTGGGTCTAGAGAACGCTCTTTAAAGTGTTTCTCTCCTGAATGGAGCTCTGGTAAATATAGCTTTCTCCTGAATATTTCGTATGGAGAGCCTGAGATGTAATGTGTATGTTTGGGGCACCTTGAAAATGGACTTAGTTTGGTTCATTCCTGAACTCTCCCTACCCTACTGCAATCCTGGGGTGCAGGGAGCAGCATTGCCCATCTTAGCTTTCCTGGGGGCCCCAAACACAGGGTATTAGTCAAGCTGCCAGACAGGGATCAGGCCCTGAAGGCGGCCCCCTATACAGGCAAATCTGAGAAGTGGCTTTGGGACCCTTTGGGAGGTGAAGTGGTATTCAAATGCCATTTGGAATGTCTACCCTCCAGGGCTAAATCAGAGACCTGGAAAATCTATCACTTAGCAACAGCTGACCTTGATCGAAAAGAGACATGAGACTGCTATTGTGACCTTGGGGACACAGAACTGGAAAACCACCAACAGCTACTGATTGAAAAGGACCCTGAAGGCAGAGGTGTCTGTAAATAACAATGGACTTTCAGTGATGTGAGGGCACAGGGTGGGAGCAAGAGCCAGGCTCTGGAATTCAAGTCCCAACTCAGCCTCAGACAGGCTGCGTGGCCTGGGACCAGGGCTGACCTCTCTAAATATCATTCTCCTCACCTGCGACGCAAAGACTTCAAATCTGACTCTTTAATGTTATTACAAAGGTTAAATGATTGACTATCTAGAGCACTCAGCACGGTGCCAGCACAGAGTAAACATGGAGTATCCAGTATTTATTGTTAATATTGATTACATCCATGTGTAACAGGCAGGAGAACATACCAGCCCAGAAAGTGAAAAAAAAAAAAAAAGGCTTCTAGGCTGGAGGGATGCAATTTTACTATTTACTTCACCACCCTGAGCCTCAGTTTTCCCTTTTGTAAAAAAGTGAGAGTAATCATACCTTCCTTGAAGGAACTTTGAGAATGTTACATTCCACTCCAGACCGAGGTTTCTATCTGTCTCCCTACTGATAGAGTTCATTGATGAAACAAAGAACTTACAAAAACAAGTATAAAGATGCTGTCTCCATGGTTCATGCAATGCCCTGCTTTCGAACATGATCAAAGCCATAGCATGGAGCAGATAATGCCATGGAAAGGGAGACGGAGCAAAGATGATGAGGGTCCCGACAGGCAAGAGGTTTAGTTGGTCCATGTGGACAAGCCCCACGACCCTCAGAAGGCAGGAATGTCTGGACTCCCCTCGGATATAGATAGTTAGACTCTTTTGGCATCAACCTGGCCTAAATTTAAGTTCAAAATTGGTTTGGAACTTGAGTTTCTCCTGAGCTCTAAGGGCATCTCCAGGCAGGACCATATTGGCTTCATATTGCATCACAACATTTTGACTTTGTTCGAGTGACTGAAGGGTAGCTGAGTTAGAGCTTAATCACACAGAAGAAAAAAAAATGGAGTAGGAACAAAATATGTCATCAGATGTCTGGGGCCGTGAGGTTGTCCTGGGAGGCCAAAAGGTGAGCGCTCACCTTGAGAAAGTCAATAGAAAGGGAAAACATTCTTGTTTGATGATAGAAAAGCCCACAGATAGAAAAGGCCCCTGAAGGCAGGTTGTACTGCTTCGTGAGAGAGAGAGAGAGACCCAACTTGGCATCTGAAGAACACAAGTTATTTCTAGTCCTAATTCCTAGCTCCGGCACTGAGAGGCTCTGTGATCTTGAGCAAGTAGCCAAGACCTTCATCTTTCTTGTCTGTGAAATGGAGATATCGCTGTACGTTAGTCGGGACCTTCAGGGTTGCAAGTGACAGAAACCCAGCTTGATGTGATTTAGGCAAAAGAGGGTATTTATTGAGCCCTTTAAATTCCTAGAAAAGCAGAGGCGATGGATCCAAGGACACAGACGTGGTCACAGCTCTCTTTCTTCCTCTGATCTGTATTTCTCTGCATGGACTTCTCTTCGCTTTCTTGCTCTTCCTATTGACATTCTCCAAGAGGCTGGAATGGTGACTGCCAAAAATCCTGGGATCACTTCTCTCCACCTTCACTAACAGAGAAAGGGATCCTGCCTTTGGTTCCCAGGAGACCACTCTGATCAGCCTAGTTTGGGTCACATGCCTCTCTCTCGATCGTCACCCTGACTCATGCCCTGAGGAGGCAAGGTCTTACAGGAAGGTGAGAGCTCACCTTTGGACCACGTGTTAGAGGCTGATAGGAGGGGATGAGACATGATTCACTGAAGGTGGGCATACTGGCACCAGAAGAACTGAGAGGTGCTGCACAGATAAAATGACACCCATCACAGATTCTTTCAATCACAGGGACAGTGTGAGTCGAATTAGATACTGAATGTGAAAGTGCTCTGTAAATGTCGTATTATGTTCATGTGTTATTAATAGCTTGTTATTTAAAATATTAGTGAAACAGTAGAAAATTGCCAAAATTAGAGGCCGGTACATTTCTCACGAAGAATCTAGAGAAATTCATATCGCCAAGTAGAGGACACACTCAGCATTTGTTGGTACTTCAAGAAGTTGCTGTCTCCCCCATCATGAGACATGGAGATGTGTCCCAGAGCCCACAGAGCTGAAGTTCACCTTTGAGCAAGAGAATCCAAACCATGGACCATTCATCCAACCAGTACTGACTGAACATCAGGACTATTCTAAGCTCACCAAGAGGCAGAGATAAATGAAGAGTCATCTCTCCCCCAAGAAGCCCAAAGCCTACAGGGGAGAAAGATATGGGAGGAAAAATCGCTCTTGTTCTGTGTGATACACCCCTTGATAAAGGGACCCAGGGTGCCGTGGCAGCATGCACAGAAACAGCAATGTTTCGTACACTCGGGCTAGCAATGTTTGATGGACCCCACAAAGAAATCTTGGGGACCTTGTGTGACTGATGCCTATGTAGGGTGACTATGCATTTGCGTTTACCAGGGACAGTCTTAGTTGTCACTGTTGACTTGGCTTAATCATTAATAGTTCCTGCCACATCTTCCCTCTCAAAAGAGACCCACAAAGAGAGCTTTGTGGGTAGCTGTGTCTCAGACATTCCAAACACAGAGAAGAGAACACACACTTGGAAGTCAGGTAGTCCACCAGAGTTCAAGAGTTCCAGCTCTGCCATTTGTACACCATGTGACCTTAGAAAAATAACCTCAACTCCTGAGCCCAAAACTCCTTGTCTGGGAAACATGGATCCTTATTATCCATGGAGAAGCGTCCTGTGCATGAGGTGGGCATCATAGATCGTAAATCCCTACCCAAACAGTAGTTGCGCATCTCAGTAAAGGGCAATATCATTGACCCTATGGCTCACGTGGGTCAACGCCCTAAGACGTATCTGGGCTCTCTGTTTTGCTTATCTGCCAGCACTGAATCCATAGAAGCTATGTAAGCTGTAACTTTTAAAGAGGGTATAGTAACCCTCTCCAACATTTATCCTGACAATGTCAGCACCTTGGGCTCAAAGAGAAAAGGCTGTCACAAAGTGTTTTATATCCTCATTTGAAAGCTACAAGTAACCTTTGGTCTCATTGTCTGAGCAGTTCAGGCAAACACCACGGACTGGCCGTGACCAGAAAGGCAACCATCTTTCCCCTGAAGAGAGGAAAAAACTCAGGGTTCCCTCCTCAAGTATCCTTCCCAGACTTGAAATTAACACACTGCTTCTTAGGGCAGATCGTGCCTTTGGTAAAGGGGTAGAGCTTGAGATCTTCCGGAAGGCTCTCCAAATGCTTCAAGACCATTTCGTTTTCTACCATAATCACAGGTGAACTTTTCAGTCAGATTCCATGTTCCTGTTAAGGTCATTTTTACTCAGGGTCATTTTTACCTCAGGGTCCATTTTTCCCTTCAAATCAAGAGAAGTTTCTCAACATCTTCTCACTCTCCAAAACTACCAAAGGAAGAAGGGGTAACATGTTGTTCCCACGGCAAGGTGGAACAGCCCAAGACCAGTTATCAGGAACCCCGAGATTCAGGCTTGTGTAATCTTGGACAAATCCTTTCCCACTGGACTTCAGGTTTCCTATCTGTAAATGGGGCAGGAATAAACCATCTCTAATGATCTTCTGGCTCTGACTCTTTTTTTCCCATCTCGTTCTCTTAACCACACCAAAATGGGTTTTTTTTTTTTGTTTGTTTGTTTGATTGTTTCATTCTTTTTGAATTTTATTTTAATTTTAGATTATATTTTGAAATATGGTACAATCTCAATTTTACTTACTGAGCAAAAACTCAAAAAAACAGTATTTTGAAGGGATATCGTTACATTGCCTCAAACATTGTATACATTGCAAAATAAAATGGAAGTGTGTAATTCTCCGGCTAACCTGCCTTCCTAGGACTTCAGATTCCTTTCACCAAAGGCTCTGACTTTTTTTAGTCTGTGACCTTGATGAATTGAGCAATGGCCAGAAGAACTACAGATTTCCCCCCCAAAAAGTGTGTCTGGCTGCCTCTCCAGCTTTTGCCTAAATTCTAGTGTTCACTATGCTGATATGATCAGTATCTTTCTACTTGTGTAATAAGTATGAATTTCAGCCTCAAACTCAGGCAGGCACAAATGAGCCATTTTTCTCTAAGCTCTGACTTAACCTGGATCTCTGAGCACCCATCTTCCTCCAGGGAGCAGGAAACTTAATCATGTAAATTCCAGGTAAACTTGGTGCCTGAAGAATTTTCACCCTCTTTCTCCTTCTTCTCCTTTCCTTCTCCCAGGAAGACCTCAACTTGGGAACCACATGCCACCCTAGGGTCCAAGGAGAGGCACTGGTGTTCCGCACTGTTGCACACAGGCTTCTGCTGCCAAGCAGAGGGCTCACCTGCCCTTGGTTAGTTCGCTTTATTTATTCCTGATGCTTCTGTGATCGATGTCCTTGTCCCCATCAGCTCTCCCAGTGGCAAGGCCACACCAGTGCCTCTGCACCTCCCTTGCCCTGACCACAGGCACGGCGATGGTGCCTCCTACCTGCCCACACCTGCCCGGCTGCAACCACTGCTCTTCTGTCTCCAAGCAAGCTCTGAGCCTTTGCAAGGCTGTTGCTTCCCAATGTTTCAGACGCAAAGTGAAGCATGGGGCCCCTCTGATTTTGGTCCCTGCACTCATCTGCGATGTCTATCATTCCCATCCTGGGACTCGGGCTGAGACACTTCCCTAAAGGATCTCTTCGAAACATCTCCCTGTGACTCACTCTTTTCTCTGCTCTCCTTGCTTCTCCACCCCCTATACCCCACCATGTCTACCAAGTCGAAGGTGGAAACCGTGTTCTTCCTCAGTATGTGTGCAGTAAAGCAATCATTTACACTGAGTCCTCCAGCACAGTAGCTTTTGGCTTATAAAGCCAAATGCTTAAACTTACAAAAAAAAAAAGATAAAGTATTTTCTGTCTCAAAATTCCAGACTCTTACAATTCCAAGACTTCATTTTAAAGACATTTATGTGTTTCAGGAGGCTGTTTTGGAATTTTCTACCACCAAAACTTTTCTTGGCTGTAAATGTTCTCTTCCTGAGCACAGGATATGTGGTCCCTGAATAGTGGAGACGTGAAATGGGTACAAAGAAGCGGAGGAGGGTGAGTTGGGAGGCAGCTTTGGCTAATGTCTTGGAATATTGTCCCACTGTAATCAGCTGTCTCGCCAGTGGTCCCTGAGCCCCTGAGAAAAACAAAAGTGTAATCACACTCATTCTACTCTGAGCTTCCAGGTTCGATCCAAATGCTCAGAGTGTGGGTAATAAATTTCTTAGATCCTCACAGTCGTAGAACTCTGTGCCTCCTCTTCCAACTATCTTCAACCTGAAAACTTCCAATTACATTGTAGTTTCTTTAAGGTACAGAAGACAGAACAGGGAAGTAATTCTTCTCTTCTCTTCTCTTCTCTTCTCTTCTCTTCTCTTCTCTTCTCTTCTCTTCTCTTCTCTTCTCTTCTCTTCTCCTCTCCTCCCCTCCCCTCCCCTCCCCTCTCCTCTTCTCTTCCAGAATAATATGACAAAGAAATAATGCATCTGCCTTTATCCAGTGGTGGAATATACTGTTCAGTATATCTACCTACCCTCTTGTGAATATCCCCTCTGAACCATTAGCAGAGAAACATCGTTTGTGAGGACTGTTGTACATTCGGAATTAGACACATTGAATCAGTCAGCACGGAGGATAAGTGTTAGGGGAGATTCAGATTGCTGAGCACTTACACAAAATAATGTCATCTGCAAGAATAACAGAAATACTACAGTACCCAGGGAAGTGTAGCCAAAGAGATGTAGCAAAAGGCGGGAGGGAAGGAGATGTGAATGAGGAGAATTTGATGGCACTAAATCTGCCCCAACCTCAAAACGATTGTGTCATCTTAGCTCTGCGGGTGAACAGGGATTCTGGTGATAAAAGCCAAGGTCCATCCATCTGGGATCCCGAGCCTGGTCTGGTTAACATCAAAATTGACATGTTCTCGCCCCAGGTTAAGGACCAAGAAAGTAGTGGTCTTTTTGTATCAGCACTTCCCCCATGAGGGCAAAAAGAGGGAGGCCCCCTCTTTCCCCAACCACAGCCCCCCACCCACCCCCTTGCTCCCCATCCTGAATTCCACTCCACCCCTTCCTCCTCGGTTTCTCCAGCCGCTGTTCTGCCTCTGAATTCTTTCCTTCCACCTCTGAACATGCAAAAGTCTCCCCTAGCCTGAAGCCACTCTCCCAAGGGCCCGTCTTGCCTCCTAGCTGCCTACCACACTCTCTTTTCCTTCCCAGCCCAGTTTGGAAAGGAGTCTGCAGTTACACTCTGACCACTGCCCTTCCTCCCAGCCCCTCTTCCGCCCACCACAGTTCTGCTTCTAGTCCCAGAAACCCAGGGCCACAGACCATGAGCCTTGAAGGAAAATGTCATGCTTCTCTTGGCCTGTCTGCCCTCCAGACCTACAGGGTCTGGCACAGAGCAGGCACACAGGAAACTGAGAGATGACAGATGCCCAGGGAAGGTGGACGGCTGGCTGGCTGAGCTACTGAGAGATTCATTCAAGGTAAATCTTTCAGGAAGACCCATGGACAGGTTTGTTTGTTTTTTTTTAACTTACAACACTTATAACAGAAGAGGAGTAAAGGCAAGTGAAATCAAATTGTGTTTAAAAACATCCGGACAACTAAGTGACACCTGTCATGCACTGTAAGCAGGACAAAGGTATTGTGACATGATGGGACTGTTCCCTTGCCTCAGGCAGGCATGTTGCTCCAGGCAGTAATTCAGGCTCTGGTAGAAGGGCTGGGATGAGGCAGGTTCCTGTGACTCAGAGCAGCAGCAGCACCAGCAGTAGAGGGGGAGGAGTAGAGGACTCGAGGAATTGCATGCCTCCTCCTCCACTAGTGTCCCTTTGCAGCAGCCCATCCAAGGGGATGGGGGCTCCGTGCTTTTTGCTGATACGCAGTGCTGGGGAGAGCTGGGGAGAAGGAGGCTCAGCGAGGAGGTCCTTCACTGTCCACCTGCAGTAGTTGCGGTGGTGGAAGGTCATGGACCCCCGGGCCTGACAATCCTGGGTTACATCCTGGCTCTCCCCTGTCATGGGCCATCTTGTCCAGAGAGGAACATAGAAAACCAGCCCCACTGAATAGGGCTGTGGTGAGAGTAAAATAGGACCAGCATCTGGAAGCCTGGCGCAGCTCCTGGTGGACGTCTGTTCCCTCCCCATCTCCAGGAAACCAGCACCTGGGAACGTGCCGCATGGATCATGTCTAGGAGCTTGGTTCCCTGTGCCAACCAGAGGTGTGAATCCTGCTGGCTTTTCCCTGACAGCACTTGGGAAAGGAGAATTCCAACTTTCTTCCCAGCTTTGCATTGTGATGGAATACTTGGTTCTGCCTCCTCCCCCGGAATAGTAATCTCCACGAGGCCTGGGACCAAGTCTGCCCAGCCCCACTGGGTGTAAAACTAAGCCTCCATCAATACGTTTTCAATACTCAAGGGATGACAGCCATGACACCCATCGTTTGCTATTGAGAGCTCGCAGAATGCTTTTGCTACATGATCTCATTGAATACTTATTGCTAATGAAAGAAATGGGCTTTAAATGTAGTGGCTTGGGACACAAGTCCTAGAATTTACAAGATATATGACTTTAGGTCAATGACTGTTCCTTTTTAAGCCTCAGTTTCCCACTTATGGGGTTCATGTAAGAATCTACTCCGTAGGGTGGGTGGCAAACTTGAAAAGGTGACAGATGTAGAAGAGGACTCTGTGTGGTGCCGGCACATAGTAAGTGTCCCATATAGGTTACCTGGACTCATCATTGATGAGAAACCTTATTCCCAGAGAGCTGAGGCCAATTGCCCATGGTCGCACAACGAGTCAGTGTCAGAACCAGGACTAGAATCCAAGGTGTTTCACTCCAAATGAGTTGCTCTTTCTAGTCTATGATTATGACACCTGACGTTTCTTGAGTGTTTCCCAAGTGCCAGACACCGACAGCACTCTTCATGTATTATCTCTGACAATCCTGAGATGGGTTCTATAATCATCTCCATTTTACAGATGAGAAAACTGAGACTGAGATACATTAACGTAACATGGCCAAATATGAAAAGATGCCCACCCTTGCCCATCATGAGGGAAATGCAAATCAAAACCAGTAAAATGTCACCTCATGCCTGTCAAAATGGCCATCATCGAAAAGAACACAAATAACAAATGTTGGCGAGAATGCGAAGAAAAAGGAACCCTCCTGCACTCTTGGTGGGAACGTAACTTGGCACAGCCATTGTGGAAAACGGTATGGTGGTTTCAAAACAACAAAAGTAGACTTACCATATGATCCAGCAGTCCCACTCCCGGGTATATATCTGAAATAAACAAAAACACTAATTTGAAAATATGCATACACCCCGATGTTTATAACAGCATTATTTATAATTGCCAGGATATGGATGCAACCTAAGTGTCCATCAATGGATAAAGAAGAGATTTCATGTGTATATACACACACAATGGAATACTGCTCAGCCATGAAAAAGAACGAAACATTGCAATTTGCAGCCATGTGGATACACTTGGAGGGCATTACACTAAGTGGAATAAGCCAGACAGAGAAAGACAAATGTTGTGTGAGATCACTTACACGTGGAATCTAAAAAATACAGTGGAACAGTGAATATAACAAAACAGAAGCAGACACAGATATAGAGAACAAACTAGTGCTTATGAATGGAGGGAATAGGAAGACAGGGCTGGGGGATTAAGAAGTGCAAAATGATTATGTATAAAATAAGCTGCAAGGATGTATTGTACAATACTAGGAATATGGCCAATATTTTATAATAATTATAAATGGAGTATAACCTAATAAAATTGTGACTCACTATATTGTACATCTGTAACTTATATAACATTGTACATCAACCATAGGGATGCTACTATATGTGAATTGATAAACAACAAGTTTTTTTTTAACATTTTTATTGATTTATAATCATTTTACAATGTTGTGTCAAATTCCAGTGTAGAGCACAGTTTTTCAGTTATACATGAACATACATAAATTCATTGTCACATTTTTTCACTGTGAGCCACCACAAGACCCTGTATATATTTCCCTGTGCTACACAGTATAATCTTGTTTATCTATTCTACAATTTTGAAATCCCATCTATCTCTTCCCACCCCCCACCCCCTTGGCAACCACAAGTTTGTATTCTATGTCTGTGAGTCTATTTTTGTTTTGTATTTATGCTTTGTTTGTTTGTTTGTTTGTTTAGATTCCGCATATAAGCAATCTCATATGGTATTTTTCTTTCTCTTTCTGGCTTACTTCACTTAGAATACATTCTCCAGGAGCATCCATGTTGCTGCAAATGGCATTATGTTGTTGGTTTTTATGTCTGAGTAGTATTCCATTGTATAAATATATCACATCTTCTTTATCCAGTCCTCTGTTGATGGACATATAGGCTGTTTCCATGTCTTGGCTGTTGTAAATAGTGCTGCTATGAACATTGGGGTGTGGGTGTCATCCTGAAGTAGGGTTCCTTCTGGATATATGCCCAGGAGCGGGATTCCTGGGTCATGATAAACAACAAGTTTTTAGTGTGTAGCACAGGGAACTATATTCAATATCTTGTAATAACCTATAATGAAAAAGAATATGAAAAGGAATATATATATGTATAAGTGAATCACTGTGCTGTACATCAGAAAATAACACAACATTGTAAGTCAACTCTACTTCAATTAAAAAAAAAAATTCAACAAAAAGAAAAAAGAAAAGCCAGGACGCACACCCAGGCGGCGGGTGCAGAGCCCACACTGCTAACCCCCCCGTGTGCTGTGCCCCCTTCACTGCGGTGCCAGAGCCAGCCAGCCTGAGGCTCCCCGGAGATAAACCTTAAGGAACTTCACTGCCTGGCTGTTAAAGCCTGCAATTGGTCGTGGAGGGTGGGATTATGTACACCACAGAAATCAGCACAAGGTACAAATCAGAGCCTTTTTTTTTTTTTTCAAGCTGATAGCGGGTTTACCAGCCTACCATCTTTTAAACCTCCACTGCCCAACTTGGAAGATGGTTCTTCTCGATTCCTCGTTGTTGTTAGTTGGGAAAACCTAGGGAAAAAAAACACAGATGGTGAAGAGGGTTTGTCTTAACACCATTGTCTTCTCTCATCAGGACTGAAGGACGTGGCCTGATAATACCAGGTAAGACTTCACTGGGCCCCTTGCCTGTGGATGGCCGCTATGCTTCTGGTGGGGGAGCACTTCTGTCTGCACTAATGAGAAGTGTGTCCACACTTGACAGGTTTTCAGCTTGAGAAGGTAAAACCTGGCTGTTACAGCACATAGTCAACACACATCCAGCTGGATTCCACATAAATGTGAAATTATACAGTTTTTGTCTTTCTCTGACTTATTTTGCTTAACCTCTAGATCCATCCATGTTGTCACAAAGGGAAAGATTTCTTTCTTCGTTTGGCTAAGTAATATTCCAATGTCTGTGTGTGTGTGTGTGTGTGTGCACGCGTGTGTATACACCACGTCTTTTTAATCCATTCATCTATTGATGAGCACTTACTATATCTTGGTTATTGTAAATCTTTTCCCCTTTTTTGCGTGTTTTTTTGCTGCAGAAATAATAGCACAAACACAAGAATATCTGTGGCAGCACTGTTGTAACAACCAGAGAGATAGAGAGACAGGGAGATAGAGAAGAAACAAAGTTAATGTTCAAAAAAAGTAAACATTTAAATCCTTTATGGTACAAACATTTAAATCGTTTATTTAGACATTGGGAACTGACTCTGCATTAAAAAGAATTCACCCAAGAGGCGGGAAATACACATCCACACAAAGACTTGCCCAGGAATGTTCATAGCATTATTCATAATAGCCAAAAGGTGGAAACAATCCAAATGCCCATCAACTGGTGAATGGAAATCAATATGATCCTTCCATGCAGTGGAACGCTGATCAGTCACAGAAGGACCAAAACACATGTTACAATGTAAACGAGCCTCAGAAACACCACGCTAAGTGAAAGACGCTTGATGCAAAAGACCACATGTTGCATGATTCCGTTTATATGAAATGTCCCGAATACGCAGACTCACAGGCAGAATGTGGTTGCCTAGGGGTGGAGGTGGGAATAGGGAGTGACTGCAGAGGAGCACAGGCTTCCTTTTAAGGGTGGTGGAAATGTTCCAAAATTGGATTGTGGCGACGGCTGTGCAACCCTGTGAATTTGCTGCAGGTCACTGAGCTGTACACTTAACATGAATGAGTTTTATGGCATGCAAATTAGACATCAATAAAGCTGCTTTGAAAAAGGGGTACTGTAGATCTTTGCCTGTTGACCTAGACAGGTATCTAGGATAAGTGGCGAGGCTAAAAATAGCAAATTGCAAGTTAGTATCGAGAGCAGCGTAGCATTCTTTACAAATGAAAGAAAAAAAATGTTTCTGTGTGCACCCATATGTATCTTTGCAATAGCACTGGGCAATTTCAGAAAGGACATGCACCAAACAGCTCACACTGCTTACCTCTCAGGAAGCAGAGAATCAGGTACAGGGATGGACCTTTACTTTTTATTTTATACATTGTTTTCAGTAATGTTATTGATGGTCCGTTTTTCTTTATTTTTTATGTGCACGCACATATAATAGACACTTCTGTAATACACTTACATAGACATACATAGACACAAATACACACACACATATATAATGTTCTACATTTATATATCATATTTTAAGCCATTTTCTCCTGTTGCAAATTGGCCGTCCTCGCTCCCTTGCTCTGTGTTTCCTTTCTGAGTGATGTCTTTCCTTCCCATAACTTCGTTTCCTGTCAAGATCTGGACATACGACTGACCTTGACTCCACTCACCCATCTTCATGCCTTCCCTGCCTTACTACAGTACCTCTTACGTCCCCTGTTACAGGGCTCACCGATTTAGACTCTAACTAAATATTTGGGTGGCTATCTCCCTCAGTGGACAGTGAGGGCAGAGACTACTCCAGAGGTCAGCACAAATTCTGGAGAAAAAAAAAACCTGCCAATAAGTGGCTGTTGACTGGGTGGTTGAATGATCTCCCTGAACTACATCCCAAAATCTGCTCTTGCCCAGGGCCTTTGCACACATGGTCCCCTTTGCCTAGAATGTCCTTCCTGCCTTCTTTGCCTGAGGCAGTGCATAAACTCAACTGAAATGCGCTAAGAAACACCCAAAACATGAGAAGTTTAGCACATTTCTTTCTTCTTTTTTTTTTCAGGTTTTACTCTCTTTTTATTTATTTTTTTGGAGTATAGCTGATTTATAATGTTGTGTTTAGTTTCAAGCGTCCAGGAAAAAGATTCAAATATACATACATATATTCTTTTCCAGTTTCTTTTGGCATTATTTCATTCTTTTTAATGACTGGGTAATATTCCACTATATCTATATCTATATCTGTATCTATATCTATATCTATATCTATATCTATATATACACACAAACCCCATACCTTCTTAATCCAGTCATCTGTTGATGGGCATTTGGTTTACTTCCTTCCTTGGCTATTGTAAACATTGTTTCTATGAACATTAGGTGCATGTAACAAGTTTCTTCCTTACATTTTTTTTCCAGTGTAGCTTGGTAGAGGGCTTCCAGGGGTCTGGCTGTAGGCAATCATTTGGGAATCTTGTCTCCTTCTAGCTTGGAGTCTGCTTTCCTCCAAGAGGAGGGAAAAGAGGAAGGACCACCTCCCCATCACTTCCACCCACATTCCACTGGCCAGAACTCAGTCTGCTGCCCCACTGAGCTACAGGTAGGTTGGAAATTGTGTCTAGCTGAATACCCAGAAAGAAGAGGAGATGCTTGGTGAACAGAAGCAATTCTATCATACGAACTCCTGCTCACTCTTCATAAGCCAGCCATGCCACCTCCTGCAGGAAGCCCTCCTTAAATATCTCTCTAGTAGAGAAGGACACTTGTCTGTTCTCACCTCTCCAATCCTTGGCCCCATGTTCTCCCTATTTCCTGATCTTGTCTTATAATCCTATCTGTCACTCATATTGGACTGTTAGTGGAGTTACAAGTGCTAGACAAGTAGTAAGTGCTAAATGTACTTTTGTTAAATGATCAGCCAAGAGTCAGCTCACAGCCTGCAAAGAGTTCAGAGAGTCCGAAAGTCTCAGATCTAAGAACTACAGGTGTAATTACTGCTCTCCTTCACTGTTCTTGACACAAACATGACCTGAGAGATGGTTTTGAGTTAGGTAAAGCCAGCTGATTATGGCTGTGGAGGGGGAGGCAGTAGCATGGAAATTGGATCTGACCTACATGTTTATTCTACTCCCTTGGTGAGTGTTTTATTAATTATATATGACAGCAAAGGGAAAAAATGATCCTTACCCCCAAAGCAATTTGTACTTTCAATTACAGAAGAGCAAGATGTCAGTACATCTTTTGAGTTATTACAATTGCATGCAGAAGACCATCTTTGACTGGAAGTTTATATGTGATCTTGATCAGAGGATTCTCCACCCTGAGCCTGCATAAGACTCACCAGGAAAACCTGTTAAAATGCGGATTGCTTGGCCTCACCCCAGAGTCTCTGATTCAGTAGGTCTGTGGTGAGGTCCAGTGATTTGAATTTCCAGCCAGTTCCTAGGTGAGGCTTTGCCGCTGTTCTGGGTACCATACTTTATGAACCACTTCTCTAGACAAACTAGAAGAGAGTTGTTAAGTGTCAGAGAGACCCGAGTTCAAGCCCCAGCTGCCCCACCAAGTCACTTGACCTTGGGCAATTCACTTGGCTCTCTGAGCCCCAGTTTCTTCATCTGTAAGACGGAGATGATGCAATGAACATTAACTGAGACAGAGCTCGACACTTTACCATGAATGCTTTTTCCCTTCAGCTCTTTCCTGTGAAGCGCAATGCTTAGGTACTTAATTAGTGGTTACGGTAATAAAAGCAGCGATCAGAACACAGCTGTGGAGTCAAGCAGACCTGGGAATAAATCCCGGTTTACCTATGACTTCCTATGAAGACTCAGGCAAGTTGGTTAACCTCTACACACTTCCTTTTCCTCTTTTATAAAATGGGGATAAACATAATATCAGTATCTACCTTATAGAGTTTGGGGACTACTTTTATGTGTCTGGCATGAAATAAGCATGGGGTAAAATAAACTTATGCTACTGGTAATTTCTTGTGGTCCACAGACCCTCTGCTTTCATGGTCAATGTTAAGCCCAAAGGATGGAAAGTGTGTGCAAAGAACAGACGTTGAAGGACCTAAATCAACATTCAAAAAGCTTAAATTCTGAATTTCCAAGCCAAAATTTCAGGAGGAATGGTAAAGGCGGTGATGCATTTCTTTTGCAACTAATTAATGCCCAATGGATTAAGATGGTATAAAGTTTATGCTGAGGACCCATATTCTTTAAAGTCAGAAAAGCCATGGATGAAATTAGTCCAGGGGCTAGAATCGATCCCTGATTTTTCCTGTGGTCATTTGCAAAGATGGACAGCTTGTCAATTAACCCGTGATTTCTCTCGGCAGCCCTAGAGACGAGGAAATTAGGAGCCAGAAGGATGCAGTGAGCTGACACAAGGTAGCCAACCTATTGGGTCAGATGTCCCTCAACCTTTGCCAACCTGGGACCAAAATACGCACTCATTTGAATGCTTTGGATTTTGCTTGATCCACTTAATCAGAACAGTGGTGATGAAAAAATCTAAACGTTCGATGCCATTCATCTGATGCCTACTCGGGGAGGAGATGGAAAAGGACAACGAGGAGAAGAGGAGTCGGGTGACAGAGGTGTGACCCTCTATTGTCTGGTCTTTGAGTAGCAGCCTCAGTGTTGCCTGAAAGATAGATGGACTCATGCAGGAGGAAGCTTTTTTTTTTTGGTGGAGTTGTAAACATACCCTCCACCAAAACAATACAACAAAATCATGCAGATGGTTTATAAAAAAGACTTTAAATAAATCTAGCACTGTTCTGGAGTATTATATTCTGAAGGGCTTAGCTCTGACACAGTAAGTTAATTTCAGGCTCAACATGTTTATTCCCAGTTATTTTTTAAAGTGATTAGATCAATTTGTGGTCCTTTCTACCTACCCAAGGTCAAGTGGCACAGAGAAACTCAGACCCATCCTTGAGCAAGCAAAAAGTTTCACGCTGAGCCTCAGATTCAAGGAGGATGCTTGAAAAAACACAGTCTTTAAGGAACAAGTCAGGATTTCACTGTCCAGATGGTCAGGATTAGACTCTCTAAAATGCAACTTAAGAAAAAATGTTTTCCAACTGCATTTGGATTACAGCCCAAGGTCCTGAGCACGGTCTGGGAGTGACTTCATGACTTCAGCCTTTCACCATGCCAACTTTGTACCCTCAACCTCACACTCACCCCGCTCCAGCCATAATGGCATTCTTTCAGTTCTGGGCAGACACCAAGCTCACTTGCTCTCATGGGGTTTGTACCTCCTGTTCCTTCTGGAATGCTCTGCAGCTAGCTCTCCTAAGACAAAGGCCTTCCTGCCACCAGGGTGTCAGATCCAACACCCCATCCCCAGGACCTCCCCTAAACACTATTGCAAGTTGCTGTCTTTCTTCCTTCACTTTCTACCACATGCCTTGTTTTCTTTCTGGCACGTGTATTTATTTGAAATAGTCCTTTTTAGTGATGGGTTTGGGGATTTGTTGATGGTCTCCCACTCCAGAGTGGAAATTCTTTGATGTTGGGACCTTACCTGTCTTTTTCACCACTGACACTGACTGGGATGGAGTTGTGCATTTTGTAAGCATTTAATAAACATGTTTGAATTTAAAAAGTAATGTCTGTCAGTTGGTGGGGGGGGTGGGGAAAGACCTATGAAGTTCCATACCTCTGTTTTGTTCTCTCTGCCTGGAATGTCCCCTACCCAAGTCCTAGTCATGTTCAAAGTCCAACAAGGGAGTCAGTTTCTCCATAAAGTCTTGCCTGCACCCATTAGAGGTAACCACTGGCTTTTGTGCAGAGTCTTTCTATCATGCACCTTCCTCAGTCTTCACCCATCTCACCTCTGTTGTATTTATTTTTTGTGTATGTCTGGCTGCCTCACTTGCATGAGTTCCCCGAGCACAGAAAAGCCATGTTGATCTTGTGTTTCACACCTGGGATGATGTCTAGCTTAGAAGAGGTGCTCAGTGAGTACCTGGGAAATAGACTGACTTGAAATTAATTAAATCACATTCATGTTGGAGGCACAGTGCAGCAGGCCAGTGACACGTGGGTTGGTAGGAGAATACCAGAGACCCAGAAGAGTTCAGGAACGTTTAATAGGTACACTGTTATAGGCAACAGAGGGCCACACAGGCAAGAAGTGCCTGCGTGAGCACCGAGGGTGGCCATGCAGGGTCCTTTATCGGGGGGAGGGGCTATTCACACAGGAGTAGGTGCTGCATGATCAGTTCGTGTACAGGTACCTGATTGGTTGTAAGATCTGCCAGGGACTTCTCTGAACAATAGGTTTTAGGACTTTGATAAGGGCGGGATGTGAGAAGCCAGTCCGCCTAAGGTACTGTGAGATGGGCTATCTCTTTGAGGTGATTTAGCTTTGTTAGGCTAAACACACATCAAGAGAAGGTGTTCTATATCCTGCAGAAATGCAGGTATGTGAAAGGGTCCTGCAGTGGGGGATGGGAGTTAAGGGTGCCAGTCGGCTACAGGCACACAGAGAGCCCGGGGTCGGGGTTTTCATGAACTTCAGAGTGGCTTCAGAGAGTGCCAGCCGGCTCCACAATTCATTAAAGCAATTTTTAAATATCCACAATCTGTGAAGTATACCGACCTAGTTTAATTCAATTTAACATCTATTTATTCAACATAGTTCGGCAAATAATGAGAGTGCCCTGGAACTGCAGCTCTGTCAGAGCGAATAAAATTAAGTTTCCATCTTGAATTACAGTACTTCATGAATTTGGGCGTGGGGAGAGCTGGCAAACAGTTGTAATGCTTAATTAAAAGTGTAGAAGTGTCCAGACTTGCATGGGACACGTCCTCTTGATTAAATCTTATGTTCTATCCTGGGGACTCAGGGAAGTAGCTGATACCAGTGTGGTACATAACAAATGTTGTGGGAACAGAGGAAGGAGGGGAAATTATTGATCACCATGGAATCTGGAAAGATCTTCTGGAGAAGAAGGGGTTTAATAGGGTCTTTGAACATGAGCACACTTCAGAGAGAAGAAAAGAAGAGGATTCCTGAGCATCCCATTGGAGAGCGATGGGGAGAGGAAGGACACATGTGAAGACGCCTAGAGTAAAGGGTCTCAGAGAGGAGAGGCAGAGCCGAGAGATGGGGGAGACCTCAATGGCCTGCACCACTCAGAGATCTACTGAAAAATGCGAATCCCCCCTTGCCCCCACCATTTCTAGCAGGTGGGAGATACTGGTGCTGGGACAAGGGTGGCCTGTTAGGAGGTTTTAGGAATGCAATGTTCTCATCTTTGCGTGACGCTCAGGCCTATTCTAATAGGTTGACTGGCCAGAAGAGGGCTTCCTCAGTTTAAGTCCTGTCTGTGAAGTGCCCACCCCACCTTCTCCTACAAGAAGGCTCTATCCACCCCAAGGAAAAGGATGTCTTTAATGCTCAGAGCTGCCTTGGGGATGGAGTGGGAAGTGGACAGAAGAACCCAGGAGAGGGACCAGGGGAAATTCCAGGAAGGTGAGTGGTTAGGAACCACTTCTGAAATGATTCACTAAGAGTTACCATTTTTCTACGTCAATGGGAAATCTCCAGAGGACGTTAAGCAAGAGAGAGATGAGATCAGACTTGAAAAGGAGGAGAGTAGGATCTTTCTAGCCCTTCAGACATTTCTCTGGGAAAACCCCACCCAGACTTGCAATAGACAAAATTCTCCATAGGGCCTGTCTCTCTTCTGAACGCTCCCAGTGGCTGCAGTAAGACCTCAGCAAGTGACCAGGGAGTTAGCTCTTCCCTGGAGACAAAGATCCTGTGAATATCATCAGCAGAGCCCATGGTTTCAGGGAAGATAATCTGGGGAATCACCCCACCCCAAGGGAATGTTATTGTGAGTGTGCATGTGTGTGTGCGTGTGTGTGTGTGTTCCCTCTTGCAAATTTTTCTCATGTTTTTTTCTAGAATGTAATTCAAATTTACAGAAAACTAATGGTTAAAATATCAAATAACCCCAACATACCAATGAAGAAAGACCTTAATACCTTAGTAAGGCATTTCAAATGCGATGTGTCTGAAACTAAACTCTTGATTTTTTCTCCCCAGAAATGCTAGACTCTTGGTCTGTCCCACCTCAATAGCAAATCTAAAAATCTTGGAGTCATCCTTTACTACTCTTTTTCCCTTAGACCTGACATGTGATCCATCAGAAATTGCGGTCAGCTAGCTGTACTTCCCAAATATGTACAGAACCTGACCTGTTTCCTTCACCTCCTCTGCTACCTCAATGGTCCAAGCCACTCTCGTCTATTCTTCCTTTGTAAAGCATCTACCCCTGCCCAGCTGGTCTCCTTGAATCCTCTCTAGTTCTTCCACAGCCCCTTCTGCACCCAACGGCCAAAGAGACAATTCAAAAATTTAGAGCAGATTGAGTTACTATGCCAGTTTCTTCTACTCACAGGAAATAAAATCTAGACACCATACAGCATGCAGGCCCTACAGGATATGGCCCATAGCTAGCTCTCCAAATCAATCCCTTGCATGCTTCCCTATTCTTACAGTCAGCTGTGTTAGCCCCTTGCTCTTTCTCAAATACGTTGCATCCATCACCATCTCAGGTCTATGCTTCTCTATATGAAAGGTTTTCTTCCAGGTCCCTCTTGTGCTCATTCCCTTATTCCTCCAGATTCATGTGTCACCTTCTCAAAGAGAGGTCTTCCCTGACCACCGTATTTAAAACGACATACCCTGTCCTCCACCACTGTTTCCTTACTCTGATTCTCCGTTGTGCCCATCATTACCTGAAATTATCCACCTGTCTGTTTTCTTCACTAGAAGGTCAAGTCTGTAAGGGCGGAGATCCTGATGATCTTGGCCACTGATGTACCTCCAGCATCTAGAAAATTACTGTGAAACATAGACAAGTAAATAATGTATATTTGAACGAATACTAAATGTTTCATGTCTTGCCCTAATTCCCAGTCCTACTCCCTAGAGGCAACAACTTTTAATTATTTTAGTTATTTTAGCTACTTCTTTTGGTAGTTGCCTCCATATTCCAGTGATACTTGTATGCCTTCAGTTGTCTGTTACAGATATTAATTATTTACCACCTACTAACCTGGATGAGGATTCATTTCTTGACACTTTCACCTTTTCTCCCCTCAACATCCAAGCATACCTGTGTCACTATCTTTTGATGAATAAATAACATTATGATGGTATTAAATTTGCTTTCTTTATAGCCAAGTAGTATACTATGTTTATATTTTTATACAGCTTTATATTGTTCCTATGGTCTCTAATTATCATTATTTTCTGCTTGAAATTTGTTATAAGCAGCATCTAAAAAATTTTTAAGTTTTATCACATTCAGTATTCTAATAAGCCCCCCTTTTCCAAGGAATCTAAATTTCTAAGGTCCCCTCCTTCCTGCTCCTCTCCAGACTGTCCCTTTTCTAGCTCTGGGACTCCCCAAAATTTCATGCTTTCTTTCCTGGGTTGGACCCATTGTTTTCTAAGTACCATGTCTTCCTCATTTGGGGTTTGTTCCCTTTGGTTCTGAGCCCCATAGGAAGGGTGGCGTTTCTCATGTCTCTCCTGAATCTTATAGCAAATGTAGATGTGTAAGGGACATAATTTATATGAAGTATAACAATACCTTTCACTTAGCACTAATTCAAAACAACTCTATAAAATATATTTTCATCCCTACTTTATAGAAAAGTAAACTGAGATTAGAGCAATTAAGTAACCTGCCCCAAGTCTCACATCTAAGAAGTAGCAGAGCTGGGATTTGACCCCAGGACTTTATAGCCCCAAAGTCTGATGAGCAACCCTCAACTGAGGTCTTACCAAACATCAGACATTGTGCTGACCTCTTTGCATTATCATTATTAGACATCACCCTTACCACATCCATCCAGGAAGTGTTGAAATGAAAGCTGTTGTCAAATATTGAATAATTGTCACAATGAGTAAAGAACTAAGCTTACTAAAAGAACTATAGAGAGCATAACATGGATCAGTGAGAAAAAGTTACAAGGAGATAGATGTTGGCTCAAAATAAGGAGTGTTTCTAACTATCTGAGCTGTTCCAGATTGAGTCACTTTGTAAGATAGTGAGTTCTCCATCCCTGGAGACACACAAGAAGAATCTTCATGCTAAAAATGATTGTAAAATCAACTGCTTTGTTTTGAAAGCTGATGACCTATAAAGGAGAAAGGATCAGGCTGAACTCCTAGTATGGTCAGACGCCGTGCTTTGCATACAAGACCCCACCCCCAAAATTTTATATATATATATATATATACACACACATACATACACATACACACACACACACACACACACATGCACATATTTATTATATATATTACTATTATTATTTATTTGACCAGTAAGGTAACTAAGCTCAGAAAAATCAGATTGTTAACCCAAGGTTACACAGCTAATGTGTAATTTTGAATCCAAATCTATCTGACTCAAAATCCTATAAAGCACTAGATATGTGATTCATAATCCTTTAATCTTTTCAGCACAAGGTTTCCTTTGAGACTCCTCTCACCCCCACAGACTTCTTTAAATCTACTCAATTAGCTGCCTCTTGGAGCAGCAGTTGTTAATCAAAGGCTTAAGACCCTGTCAATCAGAAAGAAAGGGCTGATAGAACTTCATGCCAAAGCAAAGGTACACGCCACTTCTGATAACCCGTTCAGACTTATAACTGATGTACATTCATTTTAAAAACAGCTCACAAAATTTTGTCACTACCTTCCAAGATCATTTCTGAATTAACGACCCCAAAGTAAAGTTAATTTATATAGTTTTACTGATATTATCTTTTAGGGAGAAACATTATTTTTGACTGAACATCTTTTGTTGTGGTTTAGTGAGCTCTTTTTTTCTCTGCCTCCTCTCTTCTTAATGCACCCCAAACCTTGGACTTCATTCAAGATCCAATTAAAACCTAACTTCTCCCTGACATTTTCTGCCTTGAAATTCCCACAACACTTTCAATAGAGTAACTACCTTGAATTACTCTCTAGCGACATTTCATATCTTTCCTTCCCTTGCTTTCCTGCAAAACTCTATCTTATCGGCTCCTGCGAGAAGGTTCCAAAACTCATTTGATGCTGTGTATGAGGCAGGATCCTCTCATTTGCAAGTGACAGAAACCAATTAAACTTGGCTTAAGTAGAAAAGGAGATGTATTGGCTTAAGTAAGAGAAAAGTCAGTGTATATTCAAGCATAGATGGGTCCACACAGAAGGTTAAATATTCACATCAAGCTTGATGGCTCGCTCTACCAGGGTGACCAGTAGTCCTAGTTTGCCTGGGAATGAGGAGCTTCTAATTATGGGAAACTTTCAGTGCTAAAGTCCCAGGCAAACCAGGACAAGTTGGCACCTCAAGATGTACGGTATTTTTACAACTAACCATTCCAGTGGGAAAAGAATTTCTCTCTCACAATGGTTTCAACAAAATCTCAGAACTGTGTCTCACTGGTCTGGATCATAAGGCAATTCCTGAGCCAGTTCCTATGGCCAAGTGATATGTGAGATACTGGTTGACCAGCTATGCGACACACAACCACCTTTAGAGCTGAGGTTTCAAATCAGTTGCACCAAAATCAACAAACCTGTGTGTGAGGAGATGGATCCACAGAGGGAAATCAAGTTGCTGTTATTACAAGAAAAGAGGATGGACTGTGGGCAGGCAAACACAACGTCCACATCAGAGAGTGACATGCAGAATGAGCACTGGGCTTGGTGTCACAAAACCCTGAGTTCAGATCTCAAATTTAACAGTTCTAGAGTGACTGTACTGAGCTGCCAGGGGTAATGGACAGCTCTTAAGACTGTTGTGAGAATTAAAGGCATAAGATGTCCAAGGCAGCTGGCAAGGAGCAGTTGCTTGGTCAATGTTCTGCTTACCATATTTGCCTAGAAACGAATGGCTTTAACCAGGTGTCCCGAGTGGCAGAGCTCAAGGGCATCCTTTATAATATGTAATTGAATAGGAAATAGCTTTCCTGTCTTAAAGTAAGTGTGATTCTGGAGTTACTTTGAAAACATTAGCATTCAACACTTCTGCTTATCCTGAGATCCTAGAACCAAAATGAATAATCTCATTTTTTTTAAGTCTAAATACATGAGATAGGATACGAAAACACTGACTTTGATGGAAAGCATCTTACCTCCTCCAGAATGCGTAGTTAGTCTCCTAAAGATTCTAAACTGACCAGCCTTTTATACGAGGTTTTCAAGCCCCAAATCTGAGAAAGGTGTCTAGGAAAATGAAAACTTCGCAAGAATATTTTTAAAGGATGGAGATTAAATATCCAACTCTTCCTATAGTCAACTTTGTACTTGAGATTTAAGTTATTTTTGGGAAGAGAGGTATAAGGAATGTTCTATCCCTCAAAACACGAAGGTTTTAAAGGATCTTTTTGGACATTATCTGATCCGTCCCTTACTTTACTGTCAGAGAAACCAAGACTGTATTTGGCTACAAGTACTTCAAGTGAATCAGGATGATTTGCTCCCCAGGGTTTCCTCAAATGCTATTCTTTCTGTTCTAAATGTTCATGGACCCATCTTCCCAGACCTCTATAACATATTTTGCTTTTTCACAATTCAACTGAGAACCTTTCCCTGATATCACCCACCCCAAATTGAATGAGGTGGATCATCATAACACACTCAAAGTCACAGTGCACAGTAACCACTGGTTTTATCTCCACCTGCCACCCTCCCACCCTTGGGGGGAGAGTCAATGTATTACTCATTGCTGTATCTCCAGTATCTGACACAAGGCTTGAGACACACCAAGCGCCAGTCATTATGTGTTGTCAAAAAGACCAATCTGATTGGATCTATTTTATAAGCAAGTGGCAACCGTAGGTGTTTCCATTTTACAGGACAAATTTGGACCACATAGCAAGGAGGTAACCAGGTTTAGTCACAAAGATAGAATGAGGCATTTTTTATTTGTCTGAGAGTTTGGCAAAGGATATTGAACACATTCATTATCTTCAAGCAATAGATAATCAGGTGGACAATTTAAGAAGTATGCAAAGCCAATAATAACAAGAGAAAAATGATTCAAGAAAGGAACAGAGAAAGGTTCAGAGAAGGGCAGGTTGCTTTGCCCAATAGCATTTCCGGATAGATAGTGAAGAAAAGAGGCTATTTTAAGTGCAGGGAGCAGCATGAGCAAAGGGCTGCTGGCAGGAAAGTGGATGTAGAAATGGAGGGAGGGGAACATAAGGACCAAAAATGGAGAGGGGGGATGAAAGGGGCACCTAATAAAAAGAATGATGTATAAAGTGTATATATAGAGGAAGATGGCTTATATTATCAAGGTGGGGCAGATAAGGTTCCACACTTTACAGACTAGGCTAAGGATGGCATTGGGTGCGATGCCAGTTACCATGGAGCTAAATAATGCTGCATCCCCTAGACCTTGCACACTCCCACTTATGCCTCAAGATCTTGCTTCATGAAATGTACTGGTTATGAATCTACCTCCCTGGCTCTGCTCAGAGGCCACATGGAGCTTTGAAAAGAACCCAGGCATTGGATTAGACGTGTTTGTATCCAAATTTCAGCTCCATCACTGGCCAGGTATGTAACTGTGGGTGCATGACTCCACCTGTGGAAGCCTCTTTCCTGACCTGTGAAAGTGGTGCCTATGTCACTGGGTTATTCTGGAATGTACATGAAGTTGCACATGGGAGAGTTCCTGACACAGCAGCTTGCCCGGGGCTTGTGGGCTCAGTTTTCCTCTTGGTATTTTCCCATTGCTGATGAGAGAAATACCCAAGAGAAACACACTTTTCTGCTTCCCCAGGTCCTAATCTAGCACCCACATCTCTTTATTGAATGAAGAGTTGAAGGAGGAGTGAACAAATAAATACATGAAGTAAGTTAACTGATAGATGGGTGAAGAAATAGGTGATTAATGAATAAATTATTCTTTCACAGAAACAAGTGGTAAGTGGGAGATCACGACACCAAGAATAGTAGAAGGTAGGTGCTGTTATTACTGTTGATATTTTATAGATGAGGAGGCAGAGACAGAAGAGGTCCAGAAGTTTGCATAATTCCCCAGAGTTAGCATGGGGTTGAGCTGGGGTCCTAACTAAGGCGTTGTGGTTTTGTTCACTGTGTGTCAGGGAAACAGGGATAGGCAACAGAGGCTGAATGTCACATATGTGATGCCATGACATCAAAAAACTCCAAAAAATCAACTCAAGTTGATTCCAATGACCTTTATTCAAGTGACCATACAAAGGAGTTGTGAAAATACTGTGTCAGCACAAGAATTAACCTTGATCTCAATCATCACAACAGCTACCCATTGACCACTGTAGCCTTGCTGGGGGGACCGCTGGACATTTCACATGCAACATCCTTTGCAACAACTTCCAAGGTAAATACCACCCTCACTTTACAGAAGAGGAAACTGAAGCCCCAAAAGTTGAATCACTTGCCCAAGGAGGCAAGCCAGTGATGGACCCTGGATTTTAACACATATTTGATTGTTTCTAAGACAATATGCCCATCCATTGTTATTAAGGATTTAATTCTCAGTACTTTAAGCTCTCAGCTAGTTATATTAAAGAAAGATAACGTTAAGTGAAACTTTTAAGGGAGGTGTATTTTTCTGGGTCACAGAACCCAGAGTCATGAGCTATGGCAACTCAGCAGGGATGCTTTAAACTGCATTTCTCTTTTCTGCCCTTTTGGGAGGTGGCGTTATCCATCATGTCCTTCTGATTCCTGCATCACTGCAGAGACTCATGCACAGGAGTTACCTTCCATGAACATCCACCACTATGAACTCATTGGTCTGCTCATCTGGCTAAGGCTACATCTGGGGGCAATCTGAAACTTTCTCCCACTTTACCTGCCTCTGTACTTCCTCCAGAGGGAAAGCAGGTAAGCACCATGGATGGAAATAGGACCCTTTGCCTTCCTGCACTGAATAAAACTAGAAATACTGCTTATCTCCTAGGGAGGAAGAAAGTTAAGTCTTGCTTTTACCTAGCTTCTTCACGATATCCTTATCTCTTACAGGCAGTATGCACATATCTCAGAATTCTTCACGGTTTCTAAGGATTTTTATAAACACACATTTTGAGGTCAGCTGGCCAGGATTTAAATCCTAGCTTTGCCATTTACAAACTGATCATCTTATAAAATTCAGGTCATGGTACATACTTCACCAGACTATCCACAAGCATCAGCCAATAAGCCATGTGGGTGGAAGTTCCGGCACATAGTGGAGATGTGGAGCGAATGGCCAGCTGAGGAGTTTACCTTGGCCTTGGCGTTGGACACTGTGAGAGAGGTCAGTGAGCAGATCAGTGTACAACAGAGCGGTGTTGTAAGGCTGCTTGTGGGAAGTGGTGTGCAAGGGAACTTGAAGACTGGGAAACATGTGAAGCGGCCATTTTTAGACTTCCTGGTGTAAGTGATGGGCATAGAGGCAGAATTAGGCTCACAGGAGAAATTAGAGACATCCCAATTCCTTCTCTAGTCTGCTCTGAGAATTTAGACTGTCTTCTTACCTGTCCCCTGCACGATCACACCACAGACTCTGCGGACAGGTTCAGGTAGGCTCAAACAATGGCTCTATCAGGACTTGAGAAAAGCCATCCAGCGTGTCTGAGCTCAATTTAATCACCTGTAAAGTAAGGTTGAAAACACCTACCTTGGAACATAGTTAAGAGATAAGAAGCAGTTCACAAAGCCCAGCTTTATGTGGGCCTGGCAAGCAGCAAACACCCCACCTATAAAGTGATTATCCACCAGCCAGGAGCATGCTAGCAGCTAGTGTGAAAACCATATGGACAAGTCAAAGTAAACGAATTAAACTGAGTATAAATTGAATCCTTTCCAGTTTGTCTTCATTTAGGCAGTAGTAATAAACAGTAATAAGTATTCATGCTTCTGAAGAATCTTGCATTTTTCAAAGTACCAGTCTCAATCTATCTGAACAACAACAGCTCTTCAAAGAACTAAACTACACTATGGTTTTTAAGACCTTCTTATCTTTGCACATGCTGTTCCTTCTGCTCATTGTTCCCTTTCTCCTTTTCTCCTTTTCCCAACTACTCCCCACTACCTCTCTCACCACCCACCACCCACCACCGACACAGTGAGTAGAATTGAACGGTCTCACTTAGGACCCTAACTCCACCCTCTGCTAGCTGTAGGACCTTGCACAGATGTCTGGACCTTTTCTAGCTCTGTCTCCTCATCTGTAAAATGGCAGAAGTAATAATAATAATGCTGCCTGCCTCCCACTATTCTTGGTATTGCTGTTATCCCATCCTTTCAGAGTTCACCAGAAGACTTCACTCACTATGCTCTTCCATCTGCTTGAGTCACATGCTGTTTACTCTTTTCTGTTCTCTCACAACCTCCAGGCTTGCCTCTGGTGTGGTGTGAATAACATGCTTTCACTCGCCAGTTCCACTTTCAGGGATCTAGATCTACGATCTATAATCTGAGATGAGCTCAGAGCTTACCCTCAAAGATGTCCATTGAAGTACTGTTCAATGTTAATAATATCTGCAGATAACCCAAGTGCCCATGCTGCAGGCCATGGTCGATGAAGGGGCCAATTATTGGTGTGTTGTGTTTTCTTCGTCCACTGAGTCCCAGATCATGTCTGAGTCCTCTTAGCCCCAATGCCACAAAAAGAGACTTGAACGAAGTAACCACTCAATAAACATTTCCATTCATGTATTCAACAAAGATTCATTGATTGAGAACTTGTGTTGAGGCAGGAACTGTCCCACAAGCCTTATGTGCATTATCTTATTTAATCTTCCCAATACCCTCTGTGGTAGGTGTTATTTTGTTTTGTTTTTGTTTGGTTTTCTTTGGGGGGGGAGGGTAACTAGGTTTATTGATTGATTGATTTAATGGAGGGACAGGGGATTGAACCCAGGACCTTGTGCATACTAAGTATGCACTCTACCACTGAGCTATACCCTCCCCCAAGTAGGTATTATTTTTTATCTCAATTCAAGATTGAGGAAACTGGGGCTTAAAAGATGAAGTCAAACCCAGGTTTGTCAGACTTCACTGTGCAAATACCAATCCCTGTTCCATTGTCCCTGAATGAATGAATGAATAAATGAATGGTCTCTGATAAGATAATTGTTTGTCTACCAACAAGATCAATGCGAGTATGACATTCTTGGATGGAAATCTCTTAATAATCAGTTCAGCTGCTATTTTGAAAGGTCAGAGTCTAGAACTATTATTAGTTCAGTTTTGTAAATATGACTCACTCATCTGAGTCATGCATCTGATGATGGCTAATTTCTAACACGGATCAGAATACTGGTCCCTTGCCCATGGCCTTGTCCATACTCTTTGCCCCAACTGGAGACTGATGGCTGCAATTCAGCTATAAGACACTGATTATGAGCCAGTCTTAGAAGAAAACATTGCCCAAGAAGAATGGCATGCAGCTGCTTGAAAAAAGATCTTTGTGTAAGGTCTTTGTCAGTGAGAAGTCCATTGCCAGATTTTTCTCCCATGGTATTGTCACAGAGAATGAGCAACGCAGCACCACCCAAGACTCTGAGATCAGTTATCACGTTTAACTCATTCCAAATTGTTCCTGTGATCTGTGAAATATGAAACATGACTACATGCACAAAGAAAATCTACTCTTGCTCCAGTTTTCTAGATATGCCATCCTGATTGCCTAAATATTGCAATACTTTCCATTTTGTGTTTATTCAATGACTCTGACCTGGCTTTTCTGGACATAACTTCCAGAAACGTCTCCTTCATGACAGTGAGGATCTAAAAATGTCTTCAGCAAATTCTACCAAAGGAAAAACAAGTTGAGAGTTAAAGTAAGTACAGTATCATTCCAGTAATGATAGTTATAATAGGACAAGGTGGATAAGAAGTTCAAATCAGCTGTCAGGTCTGTGTTCTTCCAACTCCTTAAAAAAATTGTTCAGTTCTCCTTTCTATTTGGAGATGTGTAAATGCAGCTTACAATCTTTTAGATTGAAAATCTCAAATAGGTGTTGCCTTGAAGTCACCATTTAGCAGTGCTATTCAGGAGGGAAAATAAAGATGAAGTTGCCATGGAAACCTCTGTAACACCTGGCGTAGCACCTCTGACTCACACAGCTGTATCTTAAAGAAAAATAGACATACACCGATGCTTTTATTCAATTCCTGGGGTCAACCATGCCTTTCTGACATACAGCGAAGGGATGTTTACGGACATGCATCAGTCTTCTTTACAAGGGAGAATTAAGAGAAGTGCAGTCTCTCATGGCCCAAATGCATTTTTATGCTACTCTAAATATTCCCCGTATTCCCAACGTGGGAAAAGCTATTTCTTGCTCCACAATTGTTTCTGTTTCAGGTGTTGCAGTATAGGAGAAATTTGTTCCCTAAGTTCAGTCTTTGCAGCTCACAAAGAGAACCGATATGAGAAACAGGTGACACGTTTAAATACATGGAAGATCAAGTCTGTTAAGTGTGAACTGCACAGGCATGACTCGTCAGAAAGGACCACGTATTGGAAGTCAGAAATCTGACTGTGACTCTTGGTTTCAGCAGTACCTGGTTAGCTATTTCTCCTCTCTAACTGTCAGCATCCCCGTCAACTACATCTACTACCTCTGAAACTACCTACGTCAGCAGGAGAGGGTGAGAATTTCATTAGCTCCCTGGAGGAGGAAAGTCTTTTTGTAAACTATAGAGGGAGGAGAGAGAATGGCCATTTATTAAGTGCCTACTGTGTGCTAGGCACACACAAGCAACCTAATATTTTTGTAAGTGAAAAGTACAAAGCAAACACGAATCTAAGATGAGGCTGTTAGGCTGGCAGGATCAGGGAACACAGGATCTTGAATATCAGACTAAGGGTATGAATTTCAGAATGTAAGTATCTGAAAACCCCTGATGGACTTTGAGCAGCAGAACTACACAATCAAAACTGGGCCTTCGAAGGGTCCCTGGAGGGTAATGAGGCAAGTAGACTGAGGCAGAGGGCTGGAGGGAGATCAGCAGAGAGGCTGTTACAATAGTCTAGGAAAGAGATGGTGAGACCTGAAAAAGAACTGTGGAAGCGGAGACACCATCTTTAACTATGCGTCTGTGAGCAAGATGGGGCAACATGATCTGGATAATGGTCCAGCAGGTGAATTCATATATATGCTCAAATGGTGGCTGTTATGGGTTGAATTGTGTCCCTCACCAAATGTATATTGAAGTCCTAACCTATAGAATATGACCCTAATTGGAAGCAGAGTCTTTGCAAATGTAATCAAGTTAAGGATAAGGTCATACTGGATTAGGGTACAACTTAATCCAGTGACCGGCATCCTTATAAGAAGAGGAAAGTTTGGACACAAAAACATACAGAGAAACGCCATGTGGTAACGCAGGCGGAGGTGCAGCGATACAGCTACAAGGCAAGGGAAACAAAGGTTGCCAGCAACCACCAGGAGCCAGGAGAGGGGCAAGGAAGGAGCCTCCCCTGGGGCCTTCAATGAGAGCACGGCCCCGCCAACACTTTGATTTGGGGCTTAGAGCCTCCAGAACCATGAGACAACAGACTTCTGTTGCTATAAGCTGCCGAGTTTGCTGTGCTTTGTTACTGAGCCTCAGGAAACTAACACAATTGCACAGAGAGAAAAAGAATTCACCTGAAATATTTCTAGCATTTCAAATGATGTTATAATTATTAATATATGCCCCTACATAGTGGGTACTGAGGTACACTGCCCACGTCCCCCCATAGGACTAAGGCACACGCTGTCCCCACCTGGGAATAGTGGCTACTCCAGGCTCGTCCCTCCCCAGGAATCACTCTCAGCTGAAAAGAGTTGCCTCCCATGATATCTCATCCTGTTTCCTAACTCAAACCAAATCTAACTGCTGTTTGATGTGGGGGTACAGAGAACTCCTGTCTCACTTCCAGACACCTAAAGGGGCATCTCAGCTTCCAAGCTCCCTGCAGGATCACCTAAAACCTCTGCTATAACTACATCACATTCCAACTTCCCTCCAGCCCAACTCAGTTCCCCTTACTTCCTGGCAGATTTGCTCCCGAGAGCACCACCCAGTACACCTCCTGCATACAAACTTCTCCCTCAAGGTTTTCCTCCAGGCACCTCAACCCAAGATACGCCACAAAATTATGTCTAGCACCACTAATGGAGTGTTGACTGTTAGCCATAGTTCTCAGATTTGCATCTATAAAAACCTGGAGGGCATTTTTGAACAATAAAATGTAACCAAGGTATATGAATTAAAGAAAAGAATTCCCACCGCAAAGGTAAATTTCCATGCAATTTTTAAAATGAAGACTCTCACGTAAAAATAAATCTGGTTCCACCCACATAAGAGAATATTGGGAAATGCTTGCTAGGCTCCATTCTAGAAGATGGAGCACATATACTTTATCCCCCAATCCACCATCATTAGCAAATATCATAATAATCAATTGAAAACCCATGGAGACTTATGACCTAGGGCAACCTGCAGTAGTGGAAGGAATTGGAATTTATAATGATAATGAAAACCACCTTAGTGACAGCAAAAATAAGAAAAGCATTATTAAAGTTCCCAAAACGAATAGAATCTGAAGCACACAAGGGGCAAGAGGCAGAAATACACGAAGAACTGTATTAGCTCTACTCATCTGGACTGAGTCACTAAATCTCCTTATCGACAAGAATTTGATTTTAGGGGCAAGAGGCAAAAGATGAGACAAACTGAATTCACGATGTGGCCTTTTACTTTTACAGAGTTCTAGTACCTTCGTGCACAGTCAACTCAAATAAGCTGTAACTTCTACAGTCCTCCCTCCGCAGGAATCCGTGGGAGGCTCCTTCTGGGTGGACATCTGCGGACGTTCAGCTCCATTATAAAAAAACGGTGTAGTACCACCAGCTCTCCATGTCCGCGGATTCTGCGTCTGCATATTCAACCAACTGTGGATGGAAAAATTGGTCAAATTCGGGGATGTGGCACGCAGATACGAAGGACCAACTGTACATGCAAAACAATGGTTGTCTCAACTGTTTATCGTGTATTTAATACATCAGAGACCATACTGAACACCTGCCCTGGATTAATTCATTTATTCCACTCATTTGTTTCTCACAAAATGCTATAATTTGGATTCTAATAATATTGCCTCAATTTTGCAGAGTTGGCCAATGAAACAGAGGAAGGTAAAGTAACTCACCCAAGATTTTACTTCTCACCTTTCAGGCATCAGAGCGTAGGGCAGCCTGGCTCCTGGGCTCCTCTTCAGTCCCACATTCTGCTCAGTCAGAAATCTCTCTCTTGAATTCTTCCTTTTCTCCATACTGTTTTTTATGTTTGTTTTTTTTTTTCCTGTCTGACCTCTGTGCACACCACTTTATTGATCTACCTTCCTCCTCCTCTCTCTCCTTCTAATTCATTTTGGGATTTGAGGCTGGTCTGTACAGAAATCCCCTTTCTTCTCCACTAAGTTAAGGGCCAGTTAATTGAGAAACAACCTAAATATCCATCAACAGATGACTGGATAAAGAAGATGTGGTATATTTATACAATGGAATACTACTCAGCCATAAAAACCAACAACATAACGCCATTTGAGAAATAGATTCAGAAGTCAGATGGAGATGAAGACATCAGCTTTGTTCCTGATAAAACTAAACTCAAGGACAGGGCTTTGACCTGGGAATGAGTAGGTTGACAATAATGCCCCTGAATTTCAGTGACTCTCAAAATCGCAGGTTAAATGGTGGGAGGGCAGTCTTTCTTGGTAAGTTCACCAAGAAATAGAAAGTAGATAAATATTGTGCCTTTTCTGCAGGCAAACACATCTGAATAACAGAAAGAGAGAAAAAGACTTCAGGGCAAAGGAATAAGTGTTCTCCAGTCCACTTCCATGTAACCTCAGTTCTAACTGTGCCTCTCCCACTGACAAATCTTAGCTGATTTACCTGTACTTTCAAGATTGAGTCCAAGCTCTCTAGTGGGTATGGAAGACCCTTCCTCCCTGTGCTAGCTATTAAAGCCATTCACCAAAGTTTCCAATTTTTCTCCCTGGAGGCCTATGGGATGGTTGTTCTTTCCCTTTGTCTTCAAGTTAGGTGTAGGTTTGGCCAATAAAATGTGAATGGAAGTGACATGTGTCACTTCTAGTTGGGAATCTATAAAATCCAGTTCATCATTTTCTTGTCCCCTTGCCACAGGGAAGGATCCAGGTGGTAGAGTCATCACCCTGAGTCAGGGCAATGCAGAGAAGACCCCAGTTGACCCGTGATGGATGATCAGTCCAGGTGAGAAATAGTTAAGTGTGCCGTGTTAAGCCACTGAGATTTGGAAGCTGTTTGTTACTGCAGTATGACCTAATCCATCCTGACCCATACACTACTGGCCTCCAAAACCCCTTCCACATGATATGATTTCTAAATACACAGTGTGATTAGCTCCATGCTCTTCCTCATGCTGACCGCCTTTGGTTTTTATTCACATGTCCTCCAATGTTCAACCAACCTCCAATATCTGCTCCAAACCAAGATCAAAAATCACCTCCTCCATGAAGGCTTCACTGTCTCCTGGAGGCAGAAGCAAATACACCCTCCTTTGAAACCAACTCAGAAAACATTTCATGAATGACTGAGTAGGGAACGGGGTGAGAGGAGCCTCTATGGCCAGACATGACTCCTCTGCCATCTTTTGCTTTGTTAAGGACTCTCAGACTGTGTAAAACCCATAGCTCTCTCTCTCTTTCATTCTAAATTATGCGATTTCTCCCTGTAGAGTAAGCAGAAGCCTTGTTATCTCTGCACTGTAGGATGCCAGGTTTAGCTTTAACCTAAAGGATGCAGTTGGTATTTTCCTCAAGACATTCAGTGTATATGCCAAGCACCTTGCTTCAGGATCTCAAGGAGGAGCTGGAGAGGCAGCAGCAGAGCGGAGAAGAAGAGGCACATGGCGTGGCATATGGTGGCGGTGGCACCCTGCCAGAGACGGCACACTTACACAGGCCATGGGAATAACTTGGAGAATAAATTACACTCATGCAGGGGACAGTAGAGGAGACAAAATGAGACTGGAGTGTTGTGCCAAGACCATGGTAGAATGCTACAGATGGACGGCCCTTCTGTCTAGAGCAGTGGTTCTCAACCCTGACTGCACATCAAAATTTCCTGGAGAATTTTTTTTTAATTGCCAATGCCTAGGCAGAATCCCAGACAAGTTAGATCAGAATCTCTGGGGATGAGGCCCAGGTATCAGCATATTTCAAACCTCCCTATGTGAGTCATGTGCAACTCTGGGCTGACAGCCACCACACTTGAGCCCAATTTTTGCTTGGTCTTTCCAGCAGACCCCAGGAGGCTGATAGCAAATGTGGTATGGGTTTCTCATGCTTCAGCTCTCATATCCTGAGCAACACTCACATTCTATGAAATTGGGAGAGATGAGTTAGTATTTGAGGGGCGCTCTCTACATGGAAGACCTTGGTGGTACACACCTTACACACACTGTTTTATTCAACCATCACATCAACCCCATGGGATGGCCACCTCCTTTGAGAAATGAGAGACCTGAACTTAAAATAAGGGAAATCTTGTTTATATAGCTCACAAGCAGCAGTCAGGATTCTCCAGTTCTAGGCCAGTGGTTTTCAGACTATGGTGGTGTTTGAGGTGCCATTGAAGTCTGTTCAAATACCCTTTTTCAATGTACATTTACAATTTTCAAAGCCATGACACAGAAGAGCACACACCAGTTGTTCCATGTACCAACCTGCAGCATGTGGAAGCCTTCCAGTGCTTTGCTGTGCACTTCTATATTAATTCATATTGGTGCAGATCTCCAATGAAGGATTCTTCTGGCACCTCAGTATTTACAGGTGAACATCTGGAAAATGGGTTTACTGATTATGATTAAAATGCTCTTTTTAAAAAAGAAATCAGGTTTCGGCATGTTTACAGTTACATAAAGTTGTTCAAGCGAGTAGATTAGGAAAAAAATATGTGCTTAGCATCCTTGGATAGTGCTGAATATATTTGTTCAGTGCAAATGATCATAAAGGTGTCAAGTCAGGTGTGTGACTTGAAGGCTCACATGGCACAACACATCTGTGTCCTTCTAGGAAGACTGCAGGATTTGCAACAAGTTTGGGAGCTCCCCTCTAATTCTTTTGAACAGGTTGCCATGCTCCCCACTGCACATAAAGTGTCCATAATGAACTTGAAATGTAAAGCTGAGGTCCAATATGCAAAACACAAGACGTTGGGCAGTTCTGAAACCCACGAGGATGCTCATTATTCTAACAATTAAATCCTGCTATAAAATACTAAACAATGGGGATTCTGCACTGATCCAAGAATCAACACATTGCCTTCCTACAAGTTGTACAGTTGCGATTCAGAAATGCCAATATGTTAACAATGATTCAGTGTTGAGACAGAAATTCTGTGCTCTGCTTCCAAGCTGTTTGATCAGTTTAATTGGACAAATATCCTGAGATTCCTCAGTGAGTGGTCAAACATCTGCAGGTAGCCATGGTGGTAGACTCGGCTTGGCGGAGGCAGCAGCTTGGGGAGCCTGAGGCTGGAGCCTCATGCAGGGGCTTGAAGCCAGCTGGGCCCCAAATAAGCCATCGTCTGGGCTACAAGGCCTCCTCCAGGCTCACCAACGTGCCCACAAGGCCGGCTGGGGCTGAGAAGGGTAGAGTGGAGACTGGGCTCAGACTTCGGGTGTAGCAAGAGGCCCATGGGTTCATGCTCTCCATCTATTTCACCTCTGAAGCAGAAATGGAAGCTGTGGTCCGCTGTTTAGAGGACGTGATCATGAATGATGAGTTCCAGTTGTTACGGAGAAATAGCATGGACAAGCACTACCAGGAGTCTGAAAACGGAAAGAGAATTCACTCACCTACATGTCTACTTTTAATGAGTATAATTCTCTGGTAGAAAGCATATTGAAGCAAGGCGGCCGGAGCTGATCCCCGTATTCAACATGATGGCCTTCACAGCCGCATCCAGGACCACAGTGATGACGTGGCTGAGCATGTGCTCCACGTGCTGCTCCCTTTATAAGTTGACCCTTAAACAAGTTTGAACTGACAGCTCCGCTTGCATGCGGACTTTATTTTTCATAAATACATACTACACTACTATGTGATCTGCAGTTGGTTGGATCCTCAGAGGCAGAATGGCGAATACAGAAGGCTAACTGTAAAGTTATAAGTGGATTTTCGACCGTGCAGAGGTCGGCCACCCTAATAGCCATATTGCTCAAGAGTCAACTGTTCTGATTTTTAGGCTTTTGAAGACATGCTTCTGGACAACAGGGCAGAGGAAGAAGGCAACCAGGGACTAGACTTCAGCAGCAGTTCAGTGGAGACTCCATTGAGCAAATCATCTTCCATGCCAGCTTCCCAGAAAAAAATTGGTGACACCAACTCCTCCCTCCATTGGAGAGACAGTCTGTGCGGCAGCTCTTCATCGATGTTCATGATGGATGAGTCAAAAACAAAATTACCTGACCCTGAAACAGCTTGTGTTCAGTAATCCCCCCAGAGCAGACGCCTCTCTCAGCTGCTTCTGAGTCAGACTTTGGGTCAAGCTGAGATAGTGGGCATTGCACCTGGCGGTCCCCTTCCCCTAGCACACAGGTGAGTGTGTCAAAAATGTGGGATTGCCCACCACCATGAACCACCCCGCCCATTTTCCCTAAATACCACAGCAAACTTAGCCCAAATTTTCTATATAATCTCAGCTCCTTCACTTGGGTCAGAGTTTCATCCCTTCGGCCCCAGTGGCCCAGTTGTGTGAGGACAGATTGGGAGTGTTTGTCTGGGATGTTACTCAAGCCAGCTGTCCCTATCTTGAGATTTCTGAAGTTCCCATTATCACTGCTAGCCTTGGCTATGGGAATAAACTGACAGAGGTGTCCTTTCCCTAAAAGCTACACACGAATATCACTTCGTGTTGCACTGGTGCGTAAGCCCTCTTATCGCTTTGTCTTCTGCTGGTCCGGATGGAGTCTCAGGGTTTCTGGAAGCCTCTTTTAAGCATTATTTTTGAAAAACAAATTCTATAGATGAACGTTCAGGTTAACCTAGTGGAACTATTCTTGGAATTTCCTTGACTATCCTCGTAAAGATCAAAGTATTGTATCCTTTGTGCTTTTTAGTTGTTAGTGCTATGAAGGCAAAAATGCTCCCCACGTCAGCTTTCCTATTTTACTGGGCACCGATAAATATACACTGTGCGCTGGAAGTAGACAGAAAGGTACTCTGTCCTCATCCCATGTTAAGTGTGTTTGTTCAGACTTGTTGAATGACCTTTCTGTATACCTCAGTTTGCTAGGTTTTTCTGTGGGGGTGGTGGATGTGAGTTTGTTTCTTTGTTTGTTTGTTTGTTTGTTTAAAAAAAAAAGATGACTGCAATTTCTTCTTCCTTTCGAAATCTCTTACCAAATTGGTGTTCCACTGGTCCCGCTCAGCATGAGTAGGGGTTAGTACACCTTTACTGGTCACCTGTCTTCTTTGGTTTTGGTGGAACATTACTAACCAGAAAACATGTGTGTTACATCTGTAGAAAGAAGGAAAAAATAGTTGGTTTAATTTTTTTTTCTAAGTCTGCCATTTGTAGCTACTTCTCTGTGTAAAGCAAAACTTTCTCGGGCGCTCTCGCTCTCTCTTGCCTTCTGAGACAGCCCGTGCTCTGTCAATGGAGTGTGTATCAATCTTTACTTTAAATCCCTCCCCAGGTATACATCTCTCTAAATAAACCTACTTTTACTCAAAAAAAGAAAACTTTCTCAACACAGATTGTTTGGTGTTCAGGTTGGCTAAACTCTCTATAAAACAAAATTTAGGATGACACCGGATGCTGAAGCTAATATGTGGTAACCATTCATAAGCCCCAGTTTCAAACTGTGAATCCACTGAAACCGCCTTGCTGTCCTCATTGCCTGACTTTAGCATGAGTCGTTGTTATAATTTGAAATTGTGTAGTAAATGTGAACTAACAAAGGACTACTTACGTGTTTTATATATGACCATTTTTTCCATCTAAGCTTCCACTTTCTTTCAAGAGTGTGGAAAATTTTTAAATTACTAGCCTATGTTAGGCTACTCCATTAAAAATTAATGAGAATTGAAACCACCTTATGGAAAGAAAAATAAGTAATTTATTAAGTAGTTGAATTATGAATGTGTGTATGTGTGTGTGTGTGTGAGTACACTTAGGCTCACATGTATCCACTTATAAGCACATGTGTGTTGTATACACTCATCAAATTACAAATACTGCTTTGATTTAACCAAAACCTTCACAATGGTGTGCTGGTGAAGTGACGCATGTAACGCAGAGGAAGCCGGGGTGCTGCCAGAGCCCCAGTCCTGATCTCTTTCCGTTGCCTGATTCTGACATCCTCTGTGACACTTTCACGTCCCCTCTGGTCCAGGTTCCCTGCTCGTCCCCCCAGACCAATCTCCCTCTTCTGTGAAGCCAATATTCCAATTGTACAGGAATCTCAGTGTCAACGAGATCTTTAATTTCTCAGAGTTCTTTGTAAATTCCACCTGCCTTGAAACACAGTGTGTTTTTCCCAAGATGTTTGTATTGTTCTGCCTACATCTGCCCTTGCATATTATTGCCCAGCTCCACCGGAACAGGGGCCCCCTGGGTGCAATGCTCTTCCACGCCATCTCATCCTGATAATGCAGTTGCCAAAGCCATGCTACAAACCCAGAGCTGAAGCTCTGGGTCTACCCGACATGGCCCATGACATTTTTGACCCCAAATAACAGCCTGGCGAAGGGGTATTTTAAATTCTGGCCCTGCCACTTATTAACTGCATCCTTAAACAAAACACATCACCCTAAAATGGAGAGAAGGACCCCTACTGTGCAAGGTTGTCATGAGCACTGAATGCGTTATACAGAGACAATGTGCTGGAGTATAGAAATGCCTGCTGAATTTGCTGTATTCAAAAATGTGTTGATTTTTTCTTTTAATCTCAGCTCTTTTTCTTTCAAGCATTGTCAAATCAGTTGGGATAGTTTGCATCCTCTTCAAAGTTTTTACTTTCTATCCAAAAAAGGCAGGAAAACACATTCCATGATTATTTGCTGAAAGTTTTCTGATTCCTTTCCTGACAGACGACGCCACCTGATGCCTGCTGCTCCTGATGCACTGCATGGGCACCTGGTATTTCTCTCCACCTAAAAGTGTAAATTTGAAGTCGTTTTCAATCTTTTATCACCCATTCTTCCCATTACACTTTTTAATAAGGCCTTTAAAAGAAAAATTTTGTAGAAACAGCAAAGTCCTACTGTATAGCACAGAGAACCATATTTTATTATTGAGTTGTAATCAATTTACAATGTTGTGTCAAATTCCAGTGTAGAGCACAATTTTCCAGTTATACATGAACATACATATATTCATTGTCACATTTATTTTTCGCTGTGAGCTACCACAAGATCTTGCATATATTTCCCTGTGCTATACAATATAATCTTGTTTATCTATTCTACATATGCCTGTCAGTATCTACAAATTTTGAACTCCCAGTGTGTCCCTTCCACCCTCCTCCCCCTTGGCAACCGCAAGTTTGTATTCTATGTCTATGAGTCTGTTTCTGTTTTGTATTTATGTTCTTTTTTTTTTTTTTTAGATTCGACATATGAGCAATCTCATATGGTATTTTTCTTTCTCTTTCTGGCTTACTTCACTTAGAATGACGTTCTCCAGGAACATCCATGTTGCTGCAAATGGCACTATATTATCATTTTTATGGCTGAGCAGTATTCCATTGTATAAATATACCATTTCTTCTTTATCCAGTCCTTGATAGACATTTAGGCTGTTTCCATGTCTTGGCTATTGTAAATAGTGCTGCTATAAACATTGGGGTGCAGGTGTCTTTTTGAAGTTGGGTTCCTTCTGGATATATGCCAAGGAGTGGGATTCCTGGGTCATATAGTAAGTCTATTCCTAGTCTTTTGAGGAATCTCCACACTGTTTTCCACAGTGGCTGCACCAAACTGCATTCTCACCAGCAGTGTAGGAGGGTTCCCCTTTCTCAACAGCCTCTCCAGCATTTGTCATTTGTGGACTTTTGAATGATGGCCATTCTGGCTTGTGTGAGGTGATACCTCATTGTAGTTTTGATTTGCATTTCTCTGATAATTAGTGATGTTGAGCATTTTTTCATGTGCCTATTGATCATTTGTATGTCTTCCTTGGAGAATTGCTGGATTAGGTCTTCTGCCCATTTTTGGATTGGGATGTTTGGTTTTTTCTTATGAAGTCATATGAGCTGCTTATATATTCTGGAGATCAAGCCTTTGTCAGTTTCATCATCTGCAAAAATTTTCTCCCATTCCGTAGGTTGTTGTTTTGTTTTACTTCTTGTTTCCTTTGCTGTGCAGAAGCTTGTAAGTTTCATTAGGTCCCATTTGTTTATTCTTGCTTTTATTTCTATTGCTTGGGTAGGCTGCCCTAGGAGAGCATTTTTGAGATGTATGTCAGATAATGTTTTGCCTATATTTTCTTCTAGGAGGTTTATTGCATCTTGTCTTATGTTTAAGTCTTTGATCCATTTTGAGTTTATTTTTGTGTGTGGTGTAAGGGAGTGTTGTAGCTTCATTGCTTTACATGCTGCTGTCCAGTTTTCCCAACACCATTTGCTGAAGGGACTGTCTTTATTCCATTGTATATTCTTGCCTCCTTTGTCAAAGATTAGTTGATCAAAAGTTTGTGGCTTCATTTCTGGGCTCTCTATTCTGTTCCATTGGTCCATATGTCTGTTTTTGTACCAATACCATGCTCTCTTGATGACTGTAGCTCTGTAGTATTGTCTGAAGTCTGGGAGAGTTATTCCTCCAGCCTCTTTCTTTTTCTTCAGTAATGCTTTGGCAATTCTAGGTCTTTTGTGGTTCCATATAAATTTTATTATGATTTGTTCTAGTTCTGTGAAATATGTCCTGGGTAATTGGATAGGGATTGCATTAAATCTGTAGATTGCCTTGGGCAGTGTGACCATTTTAACAATATTGACTCTTCCAACCCAGGAGCATGGGATATCTTTCCATTTTTTAAAGTCTTCTTTAATTTCCTTCATCAGTGTTTTATAGTTTTCCGTGTATAAGTCTTTCACCTCCTTGGTTAGATTGACTCCTAGGTATTTTATTACTTTGTGTGCTATTTTAAAGGGGATTGTTTCTTTACTTTCTTTTCCTGTTGATTCATCATTAGTGTAAAGAAATGCAACTGATTTTTGTATGTTCATCTTGTAACCTGCTACCTTGCTGAATTCTTCAATTATTTCTAGTAGTTTTTGTGTGGACCTTTTAGGGTTTTCTATATGAAGTATCATGTCATCTGCATATAGTGACACTTTTACCTCTTTTCCAATTTGGATCCCTTTTATTTCTCTCTCTTGCCTGATTGCTGTGGCTAGGACTTCCAATACTATACTGAATAGGAGTGGTGATAGTGGGCAGCCTTGTCTTGATTTTAGTAGGAAACTTTTGAGTTTTTCACCGTTGAGTACTATGCTGGCTATAGGTTTGTCATATATAGCTTTTATTATGTTGAGATATGTTCCCTCTATACCCGCTTTAGTGAGAGTTTTTATCATAAATGGGTGTTGAATTTTATCAAAAGCTTTTTCTGCATCTATTGAGATAATCATGTGGTTTTTGTCCTTTCTCTTGTTGATGTGATGTATTACATTGATTGATTTGCATGTGTTGAACCATCCTTGTGTCCCTGGGATGAACCCCACTTGGTCATGATGTATAATCTTTTTTATGTGCTGTTGGATTTTATTTGCTAATATTTTGGTAAGGATTTTTGCATCTATGTTCATCAGTGATAGTGGTCTGTAATTCTCTTTTTTGGTGGTGTCTTTGCCTGATTTTTGTATGGGAACCACATTTAATATCCTGTAATAACCTATAATGAGAAAGAATACATATATAACTGAATCATTGTGCTGTACACCTAATACAACACTGTAAGCCAACTATACATTAGCAAAATGAATAAAAAGGTAAAATAAAATAAAAATAAATAATTTTTCCTTTCTTTTTCATATTCTTACCTTTCAACTTGACAAAATACTTCAGCAAGTTTCTAGTCCCATCTCATGCCAAAAAAAGGAAATTAAAGTGGGAAAGCATGGGATTTAGAGTCAGAGGTCAGCGTCCCCATCTATTTGCTTTGTCACATCAGCAAATCTCTGAAACCTCTGCTCTGCCAAATGAGTCAAAACATCCCCTAACCTCCCAGAACTGGTGTGAGGATTCAATAACATTCTGGAGGAGAAACGAAGTTTGGAAATTGTCATGTTCTGTACACATGCTCTTCTGTACTGACCGACCTCCCTGGGGGACCAGAGTAGTAGACAGAGGAGAACCAGATTTTACTCAGAAGCATTATGAAGGAAATGCATGGCCTGCATCCCCATAGGCATTTAAAGGCACATGTTTAAGGACGGGGTGTTGGCTTTGCCCCAGAGGCACCACCCATGCTAAAGTCACACCCAACACCTCTTCAAGCTGCCAATCTTTTTTACACTGAAACCATTTAGAATAACCCAGTAGCTGCCACACAAGAAGTTCATTCCACACACTCTCTGGACCCTCTGCTCTGCTCCAAGCCCTGTGCTTGGCACAAAGCTACAAGCAGGAAAAAGACACAAGCATTCAATCATCTCACCATCCTCATATTTGTCCAGGTGCTGGGGACACAACAGAGAATAAAAGAAACAGGTTCCTGCTCGCAGGAAGCTTATGTTTCAGAGAGGGGAAACACACAATTAAAGGGGAAAATATTTTAAAGGTAAGTTGAAAAGTGGACAGTGTTATGAAGAAAATCAAGAAGACATAAAGGGACAGGGAGCTGTGTAGACAGGATGGTTAGGGATGGGCTTCCTCTGGAGGTGACACTGGAGAGATGAGAATGAGTGTGAACATGAGCTGGGGATACTATCAAGAGTTTGGCTAGAGGATTGGCTAGCAGAAAGGCATCTATACTTTTTAAGCACCTACTGTGTGCCAGGGACTGTGCTGTGTTAATACATTTCCACTTATTTAATCTTCACAAGTTACCATGGTGTTCACTATGCTAACTTTGGTCACTCGTACCAAGGGAAGTATATGGCACATAGGTACCCTAATAAAACGGAATGAATGCAAACATGGATGAACGTGTTACCATTCATCAATTCCATTTTGCTTTTAATAAGAAAACTGAGACTCTGTGAATGTGTTTCCCGAGACCACTCAGCTATAAGGGGTAGAACTACAGTGGTTGACAATTGACAACAAAGACAATACTTGTCTTTAAAATGTTGTCTGATTTTTTAATTTTATTTTATAAAGTTAGAATTCACTTACAAATATTTTGCTTGGGATTATTTATATTTATGTTCATAAAGGGAGACCAGCCAGCCTGGAGTTTTCTTGTCTCAGACTACTCTTTTCAGTTTGACATAAAGGTCATTTCAGGCCCACGAAATACACCAGTTTGCTTTTCCTATATTACCTCACTCTAGAAGTTATTGTACAAAATAGGGATAGTCTGTTAGTTGAATATTTGGTGCATCCTACCTATAGAATTCTTCCAAATAGTTGTTTATTAAGGAGAAAGGGTATTAACTATTACTATGGTTAATGTATGAGTGTGTGGCCCCTCTGGGTCAAGTTCTGTGCTTTGAGTTGGGAACACACATATGGAAAGTCAAGTTTTGAAACAGGATCTATTTATTCAGCTAATATTTACTAAACATCTGTTGCAAGTCAGGCATTCTTCTAGGCATCATGGGTACGACAATGAATTAAACAGATTAAAAAAATAAAAATCCCTGACCTCATGGAAATTCTATCCTAATGAAGGAAGACAGAAAAGTAAATAATCTAGAATATTACAAGATGATAATACTCCACAGAAATAAGGCAGAGAAGGGAGGTAAGAAGTGTGGGGCAGGGAGGAGAGATACACTTTTACATAGGTAAGTAAGAGGGGGCCTCTCTAAAACGTTGACTTGTAGGCAAAGACTTGAAGGAAGTAAGTGTTGCAGAGAGGGAGGACAGTCATATGCAAAGCCTGGAGGGGTGTGTCACGCAGGAGGAGGAGCAAGGAGGTCAGCATGGCTCAAAAAAGCTCAAGAGAGAGAGAGAGACCCAGATGAGGTCAGAGAGGCAAATGGAGCTTAGGTTGTGTGCAGCTTTTGGAAGAACTTGGAAGAAATTTGACTTTTTGACTGAGATGGAAAGCAATGGGAGGTTTTTGAGCAGAGGCATGATGATATTGGATACCTTTTAATAGGACTGCCCTGGCTTCCATGCTGAATAGAGAAAGAGAAAAGTAGCCAGGAGACTAGGGAAGAGGATATTGCAGCCAACCAGGTAATAATAATGATGGCTTGGACCATGAAGACAGGAGTGGAAATGGACAGAAGTGGCCAGAACAGCATACTAAGTAAAGAGGGTCAGATAGGGAAAGACAAATGTTATATGATGTCGCTTATATGTAGAATCTAAAAAATAATGCAACTGAATCTATTTACAAAACAGAAACAGAAGGTCGTTGGTGTCCTGTCATATCCCCACAGCACTCGCTTTTTCTGTGCACATGGTTGGACTTCTCATTATGGGACTGAAACTGTAATTGCATTCCTCTTCTTGTCTTACATATAGGCTGCAGAATTATGGAAAATAGCACCATTGGAGGCTTCCCTCAAGCATTCATGGACAAGAACTTGTGATAAATACCCCGACTTTCTTGCCTTTTGATTGAGACATGTTTTACAGTTCCCCGTGGCCACCAGTAGGATCGTGCCTCAGTCACACACTGGTAACCAGCTCATAAATGCACCTTGTATGAGCTTCTTCCCTTTCCCTGTCTCACTTGCCCACTCCCCTACTGGTACTCCCTGGGGTCACCTCCCCAAAACTATATGTATTCAAATCCTTGTCTCAGACTCTGCTTCCTAGACATCCTTCCTTGCCGACTCCTTTCTTTCTGCTATGGTACAAGCTAAGAACAGTGCAGAAAAGTCTCCCCCAATTTTTAATGAAGTTGTTTGGCTTGAAGCCAGAAGGACAGATGGCACCTCAGATTATAACTGATTTTTCCAGGAAAGGCTTGAAAAAAATTAATTTGGGCAGAGAGAGGAAAATTCAGCAACAGAAGGAACTGGGTCATCCTTAGCATTTGGGCTTTCGTATCTCAATAGGCAGAGCTGATGTGGCAATTGTAGAAATCCAGTCCAATCATCATCTTCATTTTAATAATGGTGATGACTTCACATAGCAGGCACAGTGACATTAGGAGAATTTCCCCTGTTACCTTGGCACTTACCTGGGTGAGACAATATCATTCAGTTTGCAAGGCAATCTACACGACCCATCCACACCCCAGGCCTGGCTGCCCAGTTCTGAACGTGATCATCCTATATCCAGGGTGAAATGCAGGATAAGAGTTTGGATCCAAGAATATGGCTCCATTCTATTACCTGCCTTTTAAACAAACTCACAAGTCCATGTAGACGAAAGCTGCAAAGGTCGGGAAATAAAAGTCCTGTCTGGGATTTTCCCAAACCTACTTCCACCAGGTTAATTTTTTTCTCATTCACTTCTTCAACAAATATTTATGGTGTATCTACTGTCCCATCTCTGATGCAGAGTGTGGTGAGGACTCTGTCCGTCCTCACGGAGTGACAGCCTTGTATATCCCCTTCTCTCAAGTACAGAAGAACCTTGGCTTGCTGCTAACCCCCCTTGGCAAAGGTGATGACTTGTCACTCTGTGATTATATCAGACCTCACCTTAGCAAACTAGAGTAAGAGAGACTCTCCCTTAATGGCTTTGAAGAAGTAGGCTGCCATGCTGTAAAAGTGATCCACGTGCAGACTCAAGGAATGGTAGTGGCCTCTAGAAGCTGACCACAGCCCCTGGCCAATAAGAACATAGGAAGCTCAGTCCTTAGCCATAAGGACACTGATGTTGCCAACAACCTGAGGGAATTTGGAAATGGATTTTTCCCCAGCTGAGCATCCAGATAAGAATGCATCCCCATCTACCCCTTGATTACAGCCTTGCAAGATCCTGAGCAGAGGACCCAGTTAAGACATACTTGGATTTTTGATGATCCTAAACTCTAAGATCATAAATGTGTGTGGTTCAAAGCTGCTAAGTTGCTATACAACATGCAAAACTAATAAACAGAGCTAGGGATGTTGACTGCATGCTGAAAACAGCAGGCAACAAGATATATATTAAGATATGTGTTGCAAGAAATGGGCTTACGTGATTGTGGGGCCTGGCTATACAAGTCTGGAATCCTGAGAGCAGGGAATCAGGAAAGGCAGGATGGAACGTTTTGCACAAGCTGAAGCCTTCAGTCCACAGGTGGAATTTCTTCTCCTTCACGGAAGTCTTAGCTTTGCTTTCAAGGCCTCTCAGTTGATCAAATCAGGCTCACCCAGAATATCTAGGGTAATCTCCCTTGCTTAAAGTTAATGGATTATGAATGTTAATTACATCTACAAGATACCTTCACAGCAAAACTTGATTCAGTAACCAGGCACTGTAGCCTAGCCCAGCTGACGCGTAAAACTGATCATCACAATAATAATAATTAGTGAGCACAAGTGTGGTAAGCCACTGATGCTTGGAGTGTGTCTATTATGACAGTCAGAGTCCACCTTGACTAATCTGAGTGAGGAGTCATTCTTCCAAGCCTCAGTGTTTACTTCTGAAGAATGGGGATAAGAATATCTAATTCCTGAGGCCATCTATACCCCTAATCAGTAGAGACTGAGGGCCCTCAAAGGCCTCTGGGCCCCTTAGCAGGATAGAGATGGGTGTTCTTCCAACCAGTCTTTGACTCCACCACAAATTGCTCTGAATCTTCTAGTGTGTCAGCATCCCTTTGGCTACGACCCTGCCCCAGATCAAGCCACTTCATCCCTCACCTGGACCTTGATACTCGTCCTAACCGGTCCCCCCCCCCTTCCAGTTTACCATTCGTACTGCTACACAGTGACCTTTTTATGCCCAATTCTGACAATGCTATACCTCTTACTAGTTATTTCCATCATTCTTTTTTTGCTGGTATGTAAAACCCAGAACCTTTTTCTCAAAAGACGCTTGAGACTTTACAGCTTACACATTTAGCCTCATCGTCTATCACTGCCTCCCCAGATATCATGCCTTACATTTATTCTGCCCACACACAAGTCTGCTCCTTTATCCTAGTGATACCCTACCCTAGCATATTTGTATGCTTTTATTTAAAGCAATTATGGTTATCTATTTTGATGTCCCGAGTAGAAATAATATGCATTATTTCCTCTAATTTTCACAACGCCACTTTAAGGTTGAACCTTTATTGCCACCAGCTACTAAGTATCAGATCTGACGTTCAGACACAAGCCAGTCTAACTCCAAAGCCTAAACTATTAACCCCCATAGCAAACTGCTCTTAAACCTTCATATCTATAGTTCTCTGCTTGGGATTCCCAGTCTCACCTCCCTAGCTCTTACCTTTTCCATTAGGGAAACCCCTTCTCATCCTTTGAGGCTCAGTGCAAACATCACAGTGTTGGCAGAGATTTTCCTGTCCACCACCAGGCATCTGTGTTTCCCCCTTCCACAGGTAGCTGTGTTTCTCATTCTAAGAGTGCATAACACACTAGCCTGGCTTCTCTTTTCCTGAATGGACCTTGGCTAATATGTATTCCATCATCATAAGAGTCCAGAAAGCAGTGAGAGCCCTAATATTGCTCTGCCGGTCCTTGAAAAGTTGATCAACAGAACTGCCAATTAGGCTGCAGATGCTGCAAAACCAGTCAAGATCTCTGACATTGGTCAGCCCGATTCTCCCTCGTATCCAAAAACAATAGGTCAAATGAATTAAAAAATTACATTTAGTCCTACATGTAAACCAAAGAGAAACAAAGATAAATGCTGTAAAGCAATAGGAGTGAGGGTCATCACTGAGAGTGTCTTGTTATGTGGTTAATAGAAGAGGTTAGGGGGGTTCATAGTGCCCAAATCCTCCCTGGGGGAAAAAAATGTTAAAGAATGCTAGTCAAACAGAAGGGTCTACCACCTTTTTTAAGAGGGATCTCAGTCTTGCTCCCCAAATTCCAAAAGTATATTCCACAACAGAGACACTGGAGGGAGAGACAACACATAGAAGGCTGGAACTCCAGTCCTGAAGAGAAAGAGAAATTCTTTTTCATAAAGCAATGGGAATATTAGATTGTGTTATTACTGTTTGCCCAATATTCTGATTTCCCTCCCATCTTTGCAGAAGGATTACACATCCATACACATATCTCCATCCTGCTGAACCATTTAACTTGCTTTTGACAATGACATGGGGCCAGAAGTGGTGTTTCTCACTTCAGGCAGAGGTTTTAAGAGACTAGAAGAATTATGTGTGCCTCTTTTCCCCTCTACCACAAAATTGGATCTGTCCCTTATAGCAGCTGTTCTGTCACCTGGATATCAGAGTGGAGATGTGGCTGACCTGGGATAAATATATTGCAAGAGCAGGTAATAAAACTTTCTTGTGGCAAACCACAGATGTTTGTCATACTCAGCCTGTTCTCCTAATAAAGAAATTAGTTCCAAAAGTGAGGCTTCTTCAGCAAACTCTGAAATACACAGCATTTGAAACCTGGAAGGATGGCAGTCCACGTAATGCATTGGTGAAACATTTGGTTAAACTCTCACCTGCCATAATTTAGAAAACATATAATCCCCTCATGGACTTGTGACTTTACTCTAAGACAGAACTTTAGCAGTGTGCCTTGATTTCTCTTTGTAGCATGTGACGAAATAATACAAGAAAGAGATAAGACTAAAAAGAATTGGCCAATTTCTTGTCAAGACTAAAACATGATAGGGAATCCAGAAACTCAAGACCTTATGTGTTTTGAAGAGCTGCTCCTTCTTAAGCCCAAACAGGAAAGGAAAAAACTGAGGTCTTTGGATGGCTAAGGCTGATTAAAACTTAGCCTCTTAAGAAGGGCCGATTCAAGAATGTCCCCATCACACATCGCATTAAGCCCTCTGAATTAAGTTGGAGTCTGTGCCTTTTTATTAAGTTGCCATGTGTGTACACATATTGTACCCACCTTGAGTGTGAGCAGAAACTATAAATATAATGGGGTATCACTCCCGTGTCTTAATCTATATGGCAAAGAGATTTTACAAATGTAATTAAGGTTACTAATCTGAAGACTCTGAGTTTATCAAAAAGGAGGTTTCCCTGGGTGAGCCTGATAAACAAGTGAGCCCTTAAAAGAGGTTTGAGAGACTTGAAGAAAAAGAGAAATTCTGTTTCTGACTTTGAAGAAGCAAGCTTCCACATAAGGATCTGAGGACAGCCTCTAGGAGTTGAAACTAACCCCAGCAAGAAAAAGGGGTGGGTAAGGTATAGCTCAGGGGGGAGGGTGTAGCACAGGGGGGAGGGTGTAGCTCAGGGGGCAGAGTCTAATTCAGTGGGGGAGGGTACATCTCAGTGGTGCATGCCTCCCATGCACGAGGTCCTGGGTTCTACCCCCACTACTGCCATCAAACAAATGAACAAACCTGATTACTTTCCCCCATCAAAAAATTTTAAAAAGAAAGAAAGAAAAAGGGAATCTTACTCTTACAACTATGTGGAAATAGATACTTTCAGAAACCACACGAACTTGGAAGAGAACCCCAAGCTTCAGAAACGTACATAGCCTTGCTGAAACCTTGATCCTAGGCAAAAAACTCAGCCACACCATGCTGAGACTTCTGACCTATAGAATTATGAGATAATTATGTGTGTTGTTTTAACCTAGTAAGGGTCTGGTAATTTGTTAGCCAGCAATAGAAAACTCATGCAGTATCTAACACATCTTTTCAGTTGGACCAAAAAGCTTAGGGGAAAGATCCTAAGGGTGTGGCTCTTTCTCAGAAAACCAAGAAATTCAAGATACCCACAATTAAATATTCAGAGAAAGTCATGTCTCAAAAGGAATTGTGGGTGCCGCTGGCACATGTTGACTGAAAGATACCAGCTAAGTTTTTGAGAGAGTTTTAAGTCAAAAGAACCATCATTCTTGGGGAGAAAAAAAAAAGATTGGGACAGTGCAACCCTTAAAATGACCTGTGGGTCCTCAACCTTCTATAGGAGGGAGCAAGTGAGGAAGTTACTCTGTTTCCCATTAGGATATAATCTTCAAAGTCCTCTTCTGTTGCATCTAAAAAAGATAAAGGAAAAGAAAGGATATCCCAGGAGGTGAAGGTGAACAATAGACTGAGACTGTGCCATCCTCAGCTAGAACTCTTGTAATGTCTGTCATACAGAATTATAGCATAGTTATGGATGCCTACCTTTCCAAATAAGAATATTATTGAGATTATCCTATCTCTCCACCACTGGATTTTGTGTGGGAATAAACAAATGACGTGTATTTTTGGTTCGTGGAAGTGTGATGCTGTTGGTGTCCTATCCCTACCTCTCATTCTTAACTCTTCAGTACACACCCACTGAACTTGAACTGTATCATCTGAATTGTTTTACCTGAGGGCTTTCTCTGCCCAAATGGCAATCCAGGAGTTCTAAGGAATCAATTACACCTGGGAACAGCACTCAAAAAGTAATTAATGATAGTCAGTGTATACGTATCCAAGGTTCCACGTCTTTCAAGTGGAGTCATACTGGGCGTGTGCCTTCACTGGCTCCCACAACTTCTCCAACGGGATTTAACTTCAGCTGCCCATGGCTTTAATTGGCTACCTTCTGTTCCTTGTCTCATTTTCTCAATCTTCTATTACTGTTTCCTTTGCTTCCCAGAAAAATCATTTGCACTTGAATCTCTAAGTCAAGTGTTCCATTCTAAGGAAACCCAACAATGACAATTGCTCTCTGGATCCAGGAGATACACATCTGGTAGAGACCATGCAGAAATTGCCACACATCCTACAGAGATCCTGAACTTTGAGTTTGAAGCAGTGACTGGGTCGGGGTGGGGGTACTTTTGAGTTGTCTCACTTAGGGAAGAGTTGAATGTTTCTGCTTGACTTAGGGTAAAGGCATGGTGTACATAGTGACTAGAAGAATGAAATTCCTCACTCTGTGTTTCCTTTTCTTGTGGGAGAGTAATATATCCCCATTCCATTGAAATTAGAAGTAAACTTAGAAATAAACCATTAGGTCCCTGATAATGCAGGGTGGGGGAATGAGCCACTTCCTGGGGAAAGTTTTTAGGGTCAGCTCATGATCTGCCATATCTCTTTTTTTTTCTGCTGTACAGTGTTCCAGACAGGGGTTTTTCTGCCAACTGGGTCTCAGAGTAAAGACTTAGAATACAACCTGGCTGACTCAGGATAGATAGTAATAAACCTTTGTTCTTAGAGGACACTGAGATTTCAGGATTGCTTGTTACCATGATATAATCTAGTCTGTCTTGACTGATACAGTGTTCCCAAACAAGAATTTGGGAAAACAAAGAGGACACAAATACCTAATGAAAGAGCAGACTGAACCCATGCCACCATTCATACTCTCAGAAAATTAGGAGACTTCAAAGAAGAGACTTCAGCCTCTGTGATTTGGAAAGAAAGACAGTCAGTGCTCCATGGCTATTTAGAGGAGCAAGCAATCATAGGAACAAGAGGGCAAAGCAAAATTATGCAAAGGCCCTCATTGAAGAAATTCAGGAGGATTTTTTTTTTCTCCCCACAGATGGAGTTGTAAGTAGGCAGAATATATTATCACGGGCAATCAGAACACTGTTGCCAGTAATTTTAAATGGAACTCTGACAAGTCAAGTGTGGAAAGAAGAAAATCACCATGAAAACCTCTTAGTGATCTCTTATATGTTTTCTAAGGTCCCAGGATCAGGCATCTGTATAAGATGCTGACTCTAAATTAAGCAAAAAAAAAAAATTCTGTGTAGGGATATTGGATAATTCCTGCATCACAAATATAGCTAGAGAACTGGGTACAGATGCTATGCAGCCAAGGACAGTTTCTCCAAGTCACTGTATATTGTTGACCCAGTAAATACACCAATTCATAGCTGCCACTACTAGGGACAGACCGCAGCTTACACTGCCAATATTATGGGCCATGACAATAGAACTGAAACTTGGATGAAGCTGCAACCCATTACCACAAAAAAATTTGGCATAATCTTGCCCGTTTGGTGGCTCTAGCTTGTCATTCAAAGTCTGGGGTATGGTCCATTTGAAGGAGAAATCCAGTACCATGTAGAGGTAAGAAAAAGAAACTCTGGCACTATATACACACACACACACACACACACACGTATATACGCACATACATACATACATATATAGTGAAAAGTGGACTCTGTCCCAAAGATGTGAGAGTCTTCAGAGGAAGAAGGTTCAGATGTTAGGTGAAAAAGAAGGATGACAGACATCTCCTGTATGACCACAGCCTTCAGCATGGAGAGGCACTGAGGTGAAAGGATGTAAAAAGGACACATTATGTCCCAACTCCTCCTATCTTAGTTGTGTGCAACTTCTTATCTCTGGGCCTCAGCTTCTCAGCCATAAAATAAGGCATCACTATCTGATTCTATCTATCTATCTATCTATCTATCTATCTATCTATCTATCGATCGATCAATCGATCGATCGATCTCTAACAGACCCATCCCATGGGCATTACTGGATTTTGTCTTCAAGTCACAAAACGTGACCATGGGCCAGTGGTAAGCCACAGACACACTTGGATTAGACCACCATGCTTCTGAAATGTTTGAAAATTATCAGCACTTAAAATATTATACATACCTAGGTATTAATATTTAATATTTGTTTTATAAATTGAAATCAGATAGCCTGACTGGTATTTTTCATGGATGTAAGTGGTATCAATTTTCACCATACTCTCCTCATCCAGCTTCCCTAAAACCATTTCCCTACTTTTCCTACCTGCCAGTATAACTTTCATATCTATGACACAAAAGGAAGCATCAGAAGGGCTTGAGTTCAATTCCCACTTCTGCCACTTTCCAGTTGTGTGACTTTGGGGCAGTAACTTAACTTTCTAAGCTTTAATCTTCCCATCTTTCAGAATGACCGTGGCTAGCCTTTGTAATCGAACACTGTATCAAGGAAAAGATAGCACAATGTCTTTGTTATCAAGCCCTCAGTTGTCCCTCCAGCCTCATCTCCTGCCACTGCTTTCCTTCTTTTAGCAGCACTGAATTATGTTCTCTCTTACATGGCCATACCTTTACACAGGCTGCTCCTGCCTTCTGGGTTGTCTTAAGTGGCACCTCCTCTGTGAAGCCCTCCATCTGGGTTGGTTGCTTTCAGTAATCTCAAGGCATTCTGATTCTTTATGCCTTACTACCATTTATCTCACACTTCTACGAGTTATCTTCCTATGTCCCCACGAAAATGAGTGCCTTCAAATGTGAGGTCTTACGGCACGATCTTGGGGAAAATATATAAACTTGTTTTCACTTATAAATGAGCTACTTGGGAGAATTTCAAAATCATATTAATGAAAAGATGTTACAGAATAATACATACAGGACAAATAACATTATATTAAAGTTTTTAAACATGCAAGAATATTGTGTATATTTCATAAATATGTGCATATGTGGTGGGAGTAAAAAAAAAGCATGAGAAAAATAAATGCAAAATGTATAATAATTGTTTCCTGGAGAAGCTAAATGGAGCATGCAATGGAGAGGGAATGTGTCCTGTTATCTCCAAAAGGCTACATCTTTATTGTAATATTTTGTTTCTTAGAAGTGGATGGTATATTATTATTTATACTTTTATATGCATGTTGAATATTTTTAAGTGAATTCTAAAAGGAAAGTAAAGACCCTGGGATTTGGAGTAAGAACCTTCCTGTCTCTGTTACTGTCTATGAGATCCTAGACAAGCTACCTTTTCAGCTTCAGATTCCTTATGCACCAAATGGGAATAAATAATTGTTTCAAGAGTTTTGTATAAATTATAAGAGATTACAGCTATAAGATGAGTATCCAGAGCAGGGTCTGGCACAAATCAGCTGCTCAGGAAATGTGTGTTGAATAAACGAGTAAATATTAAGAACCATATAAGATATTTTAAGGTGCTTCCAGGAGAGCTTACTTACTTAGCATATTGATGTCTTTAAAGTAAAATATCCTAACTGTCTCATCTGTAAATACCTGAGTGTGGAGGGTGGAACAAATGTCAAGACCTTGAAGTGTTTTCTTCCCCTTCAGGGATCATCTTGAATGTTTAAATATCCATCATGAAAATAAAACACGAGCCCTTCAGCAGAAGGATCAGAGTGTAAGGAAGAGGAATTTTCAACCAGGAGGTGCTGCCTCCCTGGAGTCCCCTCCTGCTGCCAATCACTTCCCTTCCAGCCTTGATCCAAACTTCTTCAGAAACTCACAGAGCTCCAGGCAGTCAGCATTCACCTGTATTAAGCACACTCCCCTCTGCAGCGTCTCCCATCTCGTCCTCGCTAACGCGTCATCTCAGCACCAAGGACAGCTCCCCGGCGCGATGATCCTGTGCTGCCAAAACTGACCTCCGCTGGCTCCCAAGTCTTTTGAGGAATATTTGGTCACCAAAGCAAGTTAAGGCAGCCAGAACTAACCTCTGCAGTTCTCTGCTAACTTCAGTAACAAGTAGCTGGAAGCCATTTCTTGACGGTTTTTGAAAAAAATCACGAAAACTTGAATTTCAACCACAGTGGACAATTCATTAAAACATTTTCTTCAACCAGATTGTGTGCTAGGCGATGTTCTGCAGGGGAAGAACGATTTTAAAAGTAAACATCTAAATATATAAATACATGTTTTTCAAGAGGAATCAAAGAAGATGCGCTATGTAAGCTTGGCTGGCTAACAAAAGGCAATCTGAGAAGCTAACATTGAATCTGGGCTTAAGGAGCTGGCCATACAAAGGTTAGAGAGAGGGGTACACCCGCTGAAGAGAAACGGTGTGTGTAAAGGTCTAGGGAAGGGAACAAGCTGGTCTTTTTGGGGCAAGATATTTCCATAAGATGAAACAGAAAGGGCAACAGCTCTGAAGCCAAAATGAGGCTTCCCTGTTAGAGAAAGAAAGCAATGTGGCCTCGAGGCTTTCAGTAAGATGAAGAAGTCACACGATGAGGTCAGAAAGGATGGCCAGGACCACAGCAACCGAGGCCATCAAGGCCATGGTTGAGAGTTTGGGTTTTATTCTACAAGTGATGAGAAGTGGTGGTAATGACCTAGGCAGGGAAGTGGTAAAATCAAATTCATGCTTTAAAAAGACCATGTTTGCTGGTGTTTGGAGAATGTTTCTTCCCTACTAAGTCAAATCAGGGTGTAATATCTGCTGATACAGCCTTTTAAAAATTATTTGATACCAAATGTGGGAGCCCAAACAAAAGTGCCAACTCTCATCACCTTCGACCTCAGTTTCCACACCCAGAGTTTCATGGGACAAGGACAGACCAGCTCTAGGTTCTCCCTGCCTGGCCCTCCCACATGCCCATCCTCAGGCAGCCTACTTGGAAATTCAGCCTCTGGGCCCACAGGCTCTTCACACCTCAGCTACTTCTGCTGAGACAGCTTCAGCCAAGCCATGGCCCGTGAGCCCAGCAAGCCTTAGCTCTGTTGCCCAGAGCTGAGCACAGAATGACTGAGCTCCTAATCCTGCAAAAACCTCTTCCCAGGGGCCCAAGGGAGAGGGGCAGGCTTTCCCCAGCACTGGCTGCCTAGCAAGAAAAGGAGAGGACCTGAGTTTAGCAGCTGGGCCTCTGATGAAAGATCTAGAAGGAACCATCAAAGGATGCCCAATTTGGAAAAGATCCGGCGGCAGTTTTTGGGAGAGGTAACAAGTGACCTTTATTCTCTAGCTTTTCTAAGTCTTGGTTTCCTCCTTAAATGCATGGAAATTAACCACTTCCTTGCAAGACAATTATGAGACTTCGAGAGCTAACATACAGAAAAAGCACCTGTATAATGTCCAGTACACAAGCATACATCAAAGGGTTGGCATAGAACAGCTGTTACAGTACATTCTACTTTACATTATTAAGCAGTATGTTTTTATTGAATAAAAATTAGATAACACAGATGAATACAAAAAGAAAAAGCCAGCCACAGCCCACCATCCTAAGATAATCATCATGAAGCTTTTTGAGAGGACCTTTAAAACATTTTTTAATGCATGCACCTGTGTGTGCATCTATAAAATGCATTAGCAGATGCAAAAACGATATCCGGTCATTAGCAGAGGCTGTTACTGTAAAAGCAGAAAAGTCCACATTTCCCAGAGGACACACTAGTGTCCACGCATATGTATGTGAGCTTAACTTTGCCCTCTGCCCCATGTGATTTGGCGTTAGACAAAAACAGGTCAGTATCCTCCAAAGACAAAATTCTCTGCATTTGCCTAAATGCATTCTCTGAATTTACTTAAACACCAAAGTTCAAGCCTCATGAGGTTCAGTTAGAATGACTCTTGTGAGCTTGCTTGGATGGAGGCACCAAGTTCCTTTGAAAACAGGTAATCTTGCAGTGCAGATTCATGCGAGTTTGGTGAGTCTGCTGGCAGGTGGAGGAGCTTTGGCCTCCCCCGGGAGTAAACCTCCGGCATCAGGAATCACTAGCAGTCCAGGAGACTCATATTTATTAACACTTACTGTGGGGAAGACACTGTCTTTCTTGCTTTACGTGGTACTTGCTCATTTAATTCTTGGAATTTGATGAAGTTTACAGATGGGAAAAAGGAGGCTGGCTCACACTATGAACTCCATCTGGGACCCTGGGCAACACATTTAACCTCTCTGAGTCTCCAGTTGCTTGGCAGGAAGAGGAAGGCAGTAACCCAACCTAGAAGTGCAACCAAGGAACACATAATGTACATACAGTTCCCAGTACAGAAAGGGAGCTCAAAACACATTAGTGTACTTCTTCTTTTTTCAAAAAGCCCTTGGCAAAATTTTAACTCTGCTCACCACCCTAGTCTCCCAGACTGGAAACATAATCAATTTAATCAATCAGTTGTTACCTCTCATCCTGGTGACGCATGTGTTTCTGTCTCTTGCAGCCTCATTAGCACGTCCCAGGTGCCCGGGCTGGGACCACGCCAAGAGCCGTCAAGAGCAACAGCCCAAGGTTCCCACGACCTTGGAGCAGACCATTTCCTGGTTAATTTCCACCTGTCTGCAGAGACTGTTAAGAGCTGGGGAAGTAGAAAACTCCCAGAATCTGACCAGAGATTAAAAGCAGCTCAGAGCTCATCTAGGTCAACCAGCGCAATTTACAAATGGAGAAACTGAGACCCAGAGAGGGACCTATAATTATTTTAACTTTGGAAATTTTTTTAACTATGGGAATCTGAGGAATTTATTTACTGAACAAGTATTTGTCCCTTCTAGGCTCCCAGAAGTTCAGGACTGATAAGTGATGGTGTTAAAATAATGAGGCCATGGAGCAGTGAAAACTCCGTAGCCTTATCGCCATTCATCTCTCCCAGCTCCAAACTGGAGAGGACCCCAGAGCTTCCATGTGGGGGGATGCTTGCTTCTCTCTATCCCTACACTGTCATGGGACGGTGAGAAGGGAGTAGAGAACAGGTTTGGTGGAAATCCTGCCTCCAGCCCATCCTCTATAAACAAAAGCCCCCCTTACACAATGTACACTTATCCACAGAATGAGTGTTCTGAGTGTGCAAAGCCTTGATCATGCAGAGAGTCCACTAGACTGAAAATACAGCAGTTCTCCATGCAGAACCAACTTGTCTCCCCAAAGGAGAGACCATTTCTCATTCCTGCCATCAGTTACCTTAAGGGAAATAAGAAGGATCTCCAGACTGAGGAGGGGTGGGGGCTAGGGGGCTACCCCTGTGATTATACTGCCTGGATTCCCCAGGCTTATTTTCCTGGGTGTTTATCGCTGTGCCTGGACTATCTCTGCAAGCTCAGTGGGCAGTGGGTCAAGGTCTGCACTGGGTGGAGACCACACCATTAAAGGGGGCCAGTGGGGTCAGAGCCAGAAACACCAAAGCTGGGGCTTTTGTCAGATCCTTTGTACTACTGGTTCTCCCTGCTGAGTGTTCGTCCATCCAGGGAAAACTTTGTAGTGTTGAGGGGGTTCTTTTATTGAAAAAATTTCCTTCAGTCTCCTAGAAACTGAACTTCTGTAACAATAAATGGGATAACCCAATGCTGAAATAAAAGCCCCAGGGTGGAGGGGCTAATCGATTCTGGTTCCTTCTTTCCTGTGGTATGTCACTAAATACATCAAGAGCCATAGAGAAAGACCCAGGAAAGCTAATTACCACTGATAAAAAGAACCAAGAATAGATTAAAAGTGCTGTGTACTTGGGGATGACCCACATTACACACATCATCTAACTGAACCCTAGAAAGGTGGGAATTACTACCATCCCCGTATTACAGATGAGGAAAGCAAAACTCCAAGACGTTAGGTGGCTGCCCAAGGTCATCCAAGGCACAGCTGAGATTCAGAGGTCTGACTTCTTTCCAGTTCCATGCTTTCATCTCCTCTGCAGGACTCAAGGTTAGAGCCCCCAAACTAGCATCAATCATCCATTCCACCCTCACGTGGGGCTTTGTTGGGGATATGGAGCCCAGGCTGGTGGATGAGACCACGCAGAAGCCACTACGGCCAGCCAGCCAGCTGTCCTCTGCACCAGCTGGAGCCTTTGTGCCTGCCAGTGGCAGAAATCTCGCTGCTGTTTCTTTGCCAGCTCATACACATCAACTCCAACCTGCCAGACGAGTGTGGGCGTCGACAAGTTAGCTCCAAACTCCAAAAAGTTACGTTGCCCCGCTCCAAATCCAGCACTGCAACCCCAGGCATTTTGTTTTTCATCTTCATTTTGCAAACTCAACAGAAGCAATGTCGGCAGTGCATCCCTGCCACCTGCACAGGTTCTCAGAGGGGGTCAGCCTGGCCCACCTCACCTTGGATGACCCCCAAGTTAGCATGTTGGCCCACAACCTCTAGGGCTTGGCTCAGAGGCTCCGGGAGCCTCCTGCTGGGACCGACCTGGGCATATCTGTGCCCAGCTGGGGACTCAACGTCTTGTTCCACAGAATTGGGAAGGTAATCAGATTGTGGCCTCTGGGCAAACCAACCTGCTGGGAATCCCAGCTCAATTTTTAACTAGCTGTGTGGTATTGGGGAAACTGCTTCAACCCTTCAAACGTCAGTTCCCTCATCCTCAAAATGAGGAAGAGAATAATTACATATAATGAAGAGGAAGTGACCTGAGGGAGTAAGTGAGATGATGTCTTGCCTGTGGCCCACACGACTTAATTATATTGTATATTACACTCTACGAGTACAAATTAACACTATTATTAATAATTAATAATCATTCATGATTGGGTCACTTACTCCTCTTCTTAACAAGAAAACATCTAAGGATCCTTCCAAATCTGCTATCCGGTGGCCTACTAGGGATCATAGTCCACCACATGGGGTCCCATGGAGAGTAAGTGAGCCCATGAAGGCATGAGAAGCACCTGCAGAGCTGGCCTGTCACAGGCAAGAGGCACACGTGAGGCCCCCTGAGAGGCAGCGTCACTAGCAGTTATGAGTCTGTGCTCATAAGGATGTGGTCTTCCTAACCAGGTGGAGGTGTCTTCACGAGGACAATTAAAGTGCCCATCTCATGAGGCTGTTTAGTACAGACAATGCAGATGCATGGTACGTGCCCTCCCACTGGCTCCAACATTCAACCCATTCTCATGTCTTCCCACTACTATGGTTACTGCCACTCTGGCTGCCAGATGCCAGCTCTTCCCAGCACCAGCCACCCTTGCATACTGGGGACTTCCTGCTGGCCCCTATTCTTGTCCACAGACTTAGTCCCTTAGGGTGCCTTAATAACCTTCTTTTTTCTTTTTTTTTTTTTAAATATTCTTTCAGATTCTACTGTAGTGAACCTCTTAGTACACACAGCTATTCCTTTCATTAAGTTATTTCCTCAGAGAGTAAAATTGTTAGATAAAAGGAAGCAACATTGTTTGTCTTTTTATCCATGTTACTACTACTTTTCAAAATGTGCTGTATCCATTCACACCATTATCCTCAGGATATAAATGTGTCAGTTTTACCACATTCTGACCAGCACTGAGTGTTATGATTTTCCCATTTATTTTATTTGTTTCACAGGTTAAAAAAAAACAGTACCCTATTGTTTAACTTTGTATTTCTGTGACCACCATATGAATAATTACCCTCATGAGTATTCTTTATCTCTGTTACACATGAGTCATAATAGTTCAGTATTTTTAAAGGATTGCTTGAATCTGAGTAATTCTGATTTGGCTAGAGTTGGTAATGAAGAAAGCCCTACTCTGATCATATTATATTAGCCCAAACTACTTTAGGCATGGTGGTCTGTGTCTCTAAGACCTAGTCCCCTTGCCTAAGGCACTTTCCTGACTCTTTTGGCTTCCTGTAGTTTCTGTGACAAGAGCCCTTGTGCCTACCACATAGCATCTTGCCCTGAATCCTCCTAGCTGGCATCTTGGAATCGAGAGTCACATGGCTGCCTCCACCATAGCAGAACCATGCCTCTTAATCAGCCCAGGAGACCTAACTCTAGAGGAGAATTTCTGTCACATACTCAGGTGACTTAGAAATCCAACCAGGGTTGATGCCACCACCACCTTCTCCATGTGAGGATGTAACATGTAGGATTAAGATTGGATCAGGTCCAGCTGTATTGCTGCAAATGGCATTATTTCATTCTTTTTTATGGCTGAGTAGTATTCCAGTGTGTGTGTGTGTGTGTGTGTGTGTGTGTGTGTGTGTGTATGTGTACATATATAGAAAACAAATTATGGTTACCAGTGGGGGAAGAGGAGAGGGATAAATTACGAGTTTGCAATTTGCAGATACACACTACTATATATCTAATAGATAAACAATAAGGTTCTACTGTTTAGCACAGGGAACTATATTCAATGTCTTGTGCCTATAATGATAAAGAATATGAAAAAGAATATATATACGTATAAAAAGATTGGATCAAATTAAGAATCCTATCTCCAACACCCACTGTCTGGGTGACTTGAAGCCTCTCTCATCTGTTCCTCATTGCTGAAATAGACATAAATCATATACTTAACAGCACAGGTTGCTCAGGAGGAAAGATGATGTGGCCAAAACAAAGGGAAAACAAGGGCAGAGACTTGGGAGGTAAATGGTCTTGGGTTCAGATCCCAGCTCATCATCTATTCACTGTGAGGCTTTGAGCAGGTCTGAACCTCAGTTTTTACATCTGTAAAGTGGGATGTTGTCTTCACCCCATTGGATTGTGAGGCGGACTAAGTGATAAAACATATATTCAGTGTTTTGTGCTCTGCCTGGCTCATACATGAGCAATAGATACTAGTTTCCTTTCCCGCCTCTTCAAATGAAGATAGATTCTCTGAGAATGACTTCACGAGGCACCAAATACATTTTAAGTCTTGGTCGCAACAAACTGACGCTGAGGGTCCACTGGGGGCAGACCCTTCCCTCCTGGAAATTCAGTGAGGATGTATGCCACTCATTGACACCCTCTGCAGGACTAGGAAAGATGCAGGAGAAAGATTCTACACAGGTCCTGCCCTCCAGAGACTGCCAATCAAGGTACTTAATGTGTCCATTCCCTGCTGACAGCCAAGATCCACAATGATTTTGAGTGCATCAAAAGTAGCCAGAGAGTCTGCTTAAAAGAAAAACAAAGCTAGATTCCCCAGAGATTCTGACTTCATAAGGCTGGAGCCCAGGATTCTGAATTTTTCACAAACACTCCCCTCCTGCTGCCAAGGTATTTTTTCATGCAGGTGGCCTATGGACACCTTGAGAAACAGTTTCAGGTAAAAGGTAGCACCTTTTCTTCCCAGGCATCCAACAAATATGTACACCTTGTCTGCCTCTCACCTGCACTGAGCTAAGGAGGGGGGCCAGCTGGTGACCAGGCAGACTCCATTTACTACCTGTGTGAACTCAGGTGTGCTGGCTTCCCTTGTTGCAGTGGCTTCATTTGTCAACAAAGGCATTAGAATCTGCCTTACCTGGGAGAGGATGCCTGCCTGAGGATGAAGAGTTACTGCAAGGATGCTCCTTAGAGCAGTGTTGGCAAGGAGAGAACACCGAGAGTGAGCTACTGCAGGTCCTCATTTCTCTGTCTGAAACCCTGATGCCAGACACGTTGCAGGATGCTTGGATGTTAAAAAAGTACACTGAGGAACAGTCCCAGAGGGTTCTGGATTGCACTCCATAATTAAACACGCTAATATGTCTACAGAAAGACAGGGATGTCATGCTCAGTGGAATAGACAAATTCTCTCAAGTTTTGCCACTTAAGGTAGGGGTCAGGAAACACCTCTGTAAAGGATCAGATAGGAAATATTCCAGGCTTCTGAGGCCAGAGTGTCTCTGTCACAACGGTCGCGTTCCCTGACACATGGCTTATTGTGTTACACAGCCACTTTCTGTATCCAGAGCTCTGAGGGTCTGGGGGTTCCGTGGAGAGGACGGTGGCCCCACACCATCATTATTATCACATCATTGCCTCCAATCAAAAGTTCTGACAGGCTCTTCTCCGTGCTGACGATTAGCAGAAACCCAGGAAACAAATGTATGTTTCAACACCACCCACAGTTCATTTAGTCAAGCAAAAATCTTTCCCCAAAACATGGTTCCAAAGAGAGAAGGAGTTAATAAAAAGTGCCACGGAGAATGTTATCAATGCCAGCCCAGAGCAGAAAACCACAGGGACCGGCAGCTGGATTGCAGGGAAATGTGCAAGTTCTATCATGTCTTCAAAGGTATTGCAAATGGCTATGGACTTTCAGGGCACCTCCCGAGGGCTCTGGGGTTTCAGCTGCCCTGGGGATTTATATTTTAATATAACCAGCTCCTTCCTGCAACTCCCAGAAAAAGAAAATTACTTGACAAGCGAATCCTGGTCGTGAATTTTGGGGGGCAGTAACATGCAGTATATTCTGAGACGTGCACAGGGTCATTGTCAGTGTTTCACGTTCACGTAGCTCTGAACTATCTGAGCACCTTCCTACGTTGAACAAAGTCTCATTTTAGTTCAGAGGGGGATTATGGGAAGAATGCCTATGAAATTCCAGGAGATTCACAGAGGATGAGCACGACATGCATGTGGAATCCAAGACTGAATTGAGTCCTTGGAACAGTGGCGCTGCTTTGAGAAAAGAAAAGAAAAGAAAAGAAAAGAAAAGAAAAGAAAAGAAAAGAAAAGAAAAGAAAAGAAAAGAAAAGAAATGAAAAGAAAAGAAAAGAAAAGAAAAGAGCAATGTGAGGGTGAGTGTGTTTGTGTGTGTCCTTTTTGGTTAGAGGTGCCTGGGGCTGTCTCAGAGCCTGCTAGTCAGTCAAAAAAAGAGTCTTGAACTTGAATTTAGCTCCACCCCTTACAAATGGTGTGACCTTGGGCATCAGTTCCCACATCTATACAATAGTGATAATGCTCTCTTTCTCATTAGGTTGCTGTGAGGATTAAATGACCCATCACTTCCAGAGCTTCTTAGCACGGCCCCTGGCTCATTTTATTTCATTTCATTTCAACCAACATTCATCCGGTACCTGCTATGTGCCAGGCGCCCCCTCAGACCTGGGGATTTGAGGATGAGTAGGACAGAAATGATCCTTCTCTCTGGGAAATTCGCAGTGCAGTGATCGAGTGATCATGAAACACACACAGAAATAAAAACATAATCTCAAAATGTGAGAAGCACAAAGGTTTTCAAAAATAGGGTAAGATGAGAGACCATCAGGGTGGCAGAGGTGGATGCCCGGGAGAGCCTCTAGGGAAGCGTCAGGGTCCTGGAGACCTGACGGGTAAGCAGGAATCAGACAAGGAAGGTGGTGACAAACAGCTTCCCTGCCACGGGAACCGCAGGTGTCTATGTCGTGATGCAGGAAGCTACCAGAATGTCCCAGAACCTGACAGCATCATCTGAGTGGCGGCAGAGCTTTCTCCAAAAGCGTGAACAACCTGTTTCTACTTCTTAGCCTGTGGTTGGCACTTAGTGAACACTATTTTTCTTTTACTCCTGGTGTAGCAGTGAACAAGTCTCAGCTGTACCCTGTGAATAATTTATGCCTATTTCCATTAAAATCAACAGCAACAGCTTCGTGAACTCCCAGGACAAGCTCAAAAAGTCAGCTTGGCTCTTAGGCATGTAGCTGAGCGTGTCCTAAGGTACCGCTGGCCCCAGTCTTCTCCTCCCATCACTTCCTGCTTCCCTACCTCCATCCCTGGCCAAAATCCAGAGCTCTGCTTCCTGAGCCTGGGAGCCCGTTCCCCCACTTCTACTCCTACCGTCCTCTGACTGCCTTCCCTCCTGTCCCCACAACGTAGATGCCAACGTATCCATCAACGCCCAACTCCGGGGTCTCCTCTTTCAACCTCCCCTGGCCTGTCCCCTGTGTCTTCCCTCTTCTCTGGTTTTAGCTCCAATGTCACCTCGAGAGGGCTCCTCTTGGCCATTCCAGCTGTTATGAACTGCATGTTCGTGTTCCCCCAAATTCGTGTGTTAAATAAGTTCATGGGTTGAAGACCTAATCTCTCCACCCCGCCTCCGCAGTGTGATGTTTCCTAAGGGGGTGGAGCCTTCGGAGGTGATTCGGTCATCAGTGGGGGGAGACTTCCTGATGGGATGACTCATCATAAGCAGGGTTTGAGGTATTGAGATGGAAATGTGACATGGGACAGAGCCTGGCTTGGGGGGCCCAGCCCCCCATATCCCAGCTCCATCACCTGCCACCTGGGTGACTAGTGACTTCCCCACTGCGCCTCAGTGTCCTCATCTGTAAAAAGGCACCAATGATCATACCAAACTCACAAGCGTCCTATGAGCCCCACCCATGGTAGGTGCTCCCCCTCTAATGGTCACACCAGCCCCATATTGGCCAGAGGCAGAGAGACTCTCACTACAAATGTCCCAAAGGCCAGCTCTCCCCATGGAGAATGGGGTCTTGGTTTTCCTACCTTAAGGAGATGAGAAAACAGTATGGACCAAGGGCCTCTTTCCTGGTCTGCCCTTCCACAGACTGATGAAAGGCCACCTTGCTCAGAACAGGGACCAGGCTTCAGTGCCCGTGAAAAGCGGGGTTCAGAGATGGAGCCATCTGACAGCTGTGGCCTTAAAGCCAGGATGGTCCGAGTCGCCTGTGCCCACCAGGAGAACTCCAGTGAGGGTGCTGCAGCGAGAGTCTGTGGTGTTCTCAGCAGCCCAGCAGCCGCCCCGTTCTTCACTGGTAAGAGCATCCTGACTTTCCTCTAAGGAACCTCTTACTGAATCTCAAGCCTTGTGGCTTCTCCAGGGTGACTGGCTTAGAATGAGGGGAAGAGCCGGACCGGTTCAGTGGGACTCAATTCCAGAGCTTTCGTTGGACTCACTAGGAACAAAAGCTCTAACCATCAGTACCTCTGCATGTGACTGCATTTAAAGAGCTGACTAAATTGCAGCGAGGCCATTGGGGTGGGCCCTAATCCAATCCGGAGCTGCTGGCTCTGTCACCGCAGGTCTGCTCTGCGGGGCAGGGCTGGTCCTAACCGGCCAGAGCGGTCTGCTGCGCACTAGAGATACCCCAAACTCACTCTGGGTCAAGGGCCACAGGAATACACGGCAAAGTGGGGCAGAAGAATGGCTCTCTCTCTCTCTGGATGAGAAAGGGACCCCACTTAGAGCTGCTTGGGCCCCAACACGTTACACTGACAACTGTGAAGGCGCCTTCCTTTTCCCACTACAGCGCACGCATTCTCTTGCTAGAATCCAGGCGTGCGTCCAGGCAGCTGGTCCAGGGGCATATGGAGTAGTGGAGATCTTGCCGCCCAGTCTACTTAAGAGCCTCACTTCCCAACGATGACCAAGACTCGGTTACTGGTCAACCACTTCAGCCACCTCGGGTACCTTCCTCCCTCGGGGTCAGTTCTCTGCAAAGAGACTCCCCCAACCCCGGACAAATATGTTGCAATCAGGCAAGACCCACCATCTCACCTGAGCAGCCACAGGGCAAACTGGGTTCCCACGGAGTTCCCATCAGGATAATCCTCTCAAACACTACCTTTAACAATGTTTCACTAATCGAGCATTTGCTCTGGGCAAAGCAAGTGTCTGGGCCCAGGGGAGACCCAGTTCCATGCACATTTCACAGAACCCAGCTCAAGTGGCTCAGGGGCCTGAACCAGGACCGCACAGGCAGTGATGGCAGAGCTGGGCCACCCGGAACTAGCCTTCCTCCCTGGGCTCTGTGATCTTCAAGGAAAGAATCTCTCCAAAGGCCCCCAAACCACACGCTTTGCAGAAGGCTTCAGCTAAACCAGAAAATTATTTTTGCTTTTCCTGCCTATGTTTTGGCTTCTGCCCAGTTTCCTGAGTATGAGTGGATTCTGGGAGAATCAGGACCACTTTTAGGATCTAGATGAATGCAGGAGCATTTGAAAGTAAAATGTGAATTTGGGGCAGAATTACCAGTGCTATTACCTAATCTTCAAGGCATAAAATTTGCAAAGGAGCCTAGAAGAGTAGTGGGGAAGTGAGTTAGCATCGCAAACGTGGGCTCCTGTTGGGATCTGAGGCCAAGCTCGGGGCCTTTGGCAGGGTGCTGGGTACCAGTAGCAATTCACATTGTGATTGGGTCATTGATTCCCATTATTCAAACAAGGATGTCAAGCCTCCACAGGGGGCTCTGCATTCCACAAGCCCAGAGTGTTTTCTGGGCCAGGCCCCCGTGCCAAGCATTTACATTACAGATACGAAGTGGCCACAGTTCCACTCTTAAGGATGACGTGGTCACAAACACAGAGGCAATTGATGACGGAAATGACAGAGGTGCCGCTAGCTGAGGTCGCCTCTAGTCCAGACGCCATGCTGTCACTTTGCATGCACGGTCTCCTTTAATCTTCCCAACCTTGCAAGGTGATTCTATTATGCTGCAAGTCATAGAAAGGAAATTAATTCTGAGAAAGATGCGATCATAACCTGCCGGAAGTCACACAGCCAACACGTGGGGAATCTGGACTCCTAACCAACCCAGGTCCTTCTGACTTCGGGATCCATGCTGTTAACTGCTGTACTTTCACAATCACAGAGCAGCATGTAGAGGGCTGTACCAGAGGGGTGGACAGGGTACCGTGGGGCACGGGGAACATGAGGGAGTAGTTCAGTGGGAGACGTGAAACGGAGAAGTGGAGGGAAAGAGTGAGTTGGAGAAAAAGCGTTCTAGAGGAAGTTGCATTTGAGCTCAATTTAACAGAATCCTGGTGAGTTTTGGGGGTGGACGAGGGGTCAGGCTAGCACTCCAGACAGCAGGAACAACATGAGCAGAGACAGATCTTCAGGGTGCAAGGTATCAGCAAGGAAAAACAAGTCACTTTCCATAGATGGGATGCAGGTGAATGGGAGGGGCGTTTGCTGCAGGTGAGGCTGGCCACAAAGTCAGGGGCAGAAGGACCTTGAATGCTGTGCTGACAGGTCGGGGCTTCATCCTTGAAGGACTGGGAAGCCACTGAATGATGTAAAACATCAGCGGGACCTGATGAGGGGTTTTGTTTCCTGGAAACTTCACTCTGGGGCATGTAGAGAATGGACTGATAAAGGGAAGAGAGGATAAGCTATGGGGACGTTCAGGGTGGGGAGACGTGTCACAGCTTCTCAGATCTCCTAACAATTGAACAGAAGTCTTCTTCTGAAGTTCATGTGCATCAATTTCTTGGGGGAAATATGGCCTGGTCAGAAAGATCCAAATTACCTCCAAGAGAAATAACTTCAATGGTCTGAGAAAAAGATTCCTAAAAAATACCCAGCTTCATTTTCCCAAGTCTATACGTGAGGCTCAGAAGTGACGGTGGCCCAGGCAGAAATGAAAACGCTGTGGCAATTCCACAGGAAAGTCGAGCTCGGTCTGCTGCAGATGCGGGGAAGGCGTGACCTTTTAGGCTCTGCAGAGCCGTGATAACAACACATGCTGCCCTGGGGATACAGGAGCGATAATCTCCCCAGAGATCCAAGGGTCTGAAATAGCGTTTTCCTGGCTTACTGTTCAAAAAAAACCTGAGATTACGGCTCTGGGCTCCTCTGAGAGCTGCCAGAAAGGTGTCTGTCATATTTTGTTTTAAAACGCTGAGGATTTTGTAGCTTGCTGATATGATGAGAAAAGCACTGGCTTCTCAGAGACATCATTTTTTTTCAAATTGCATTTGTTATACTAGGTCTAAGACATCTATCACTTCAAAGGACTTCAAAGGGGAAATCAGAAGAAAAGAAAACATGTGTTTTATAACTTGTCCAACCTAAGAGAATCATTTTACACATGCAAATTCCTCCCACACTGTGCCCGGTGTGGACATATTTCTTATAAAGTTGTCATTTTAGAAGGTGCAAACTCTTTGGAGGGGAAAGAAGTTGCATTGTACATCTTTCATTGCATAGCATTTCCTTGGGAAACGTTTCAGGGAGACAAAAATAAACAAAAATTAACAAAACATGAGCTTTGGAACCAGAAAGACCCCAATTTTGCTTCCCACTAGCCGCGTGTGCTGGGGCACGTGAATTCCTGTCCCAGGTTTCCTCCTTTGTATTAAGAGCGTAAGGAGAACTCTGCTTCACTGGGTGCTGTAAGAAGGAAACGGGATAACGGCTGTGATGTGCCCAGCATGCTTCCTGGCTCAGGTCGAGCATCCACCAAGTGTCAGCTGGTGTGACCCAGCCACTATTATTATTGAAAGATTAACTTTTTATCTCATTATAAAAGTAATCACCTTCACATTAAAAGGTTTAAAAGATAAAGACGTGCTTAAAGAAAAAGTTTTGACCATGTATAGCCTCTCTGATCCAAATAATATTGTGCAGATTTTTCTATTACACCTTCTTATCTTTTTTCCTACTTAAATCTAGTTGGGCATAGAGAGAAAAAAAAGTTTCAAAAATAGGATCATACTGTGCATCCTTTTCATTGGTGAGCTCTGTAGCGGGAGACTTTATGAAGGAAACAAACCAGTGAGAAGCATCACCTCGGTCACTCTGGACTGAGTGTGAACAGTATGAGCATGTGCCCAACGTAAGCAAGGGACCCAGGGTCCAGAATTCCTGATTTCTTTCTGAACTAGCAGCCAGCCATCTGTGCAAGCCTTCTAAGAGAGGGGCCATGCCTACATCCCCATCTATCATAAATAGTAACCACTAACCCTTCGCAGCAGAGTTCTGATGCTAATTTCCATTTTCTTCTTGCTAAGCAGTTGGTGAAACCATACAGGCAGATGAGGCTAGGAGACTGTTTCTGCTCAGATCTGTTGTGGTCCGATGTGTGTCTTGTCTGCTTGGATTTCTGGGTTTGCGGCAAAGCTCTGCCTGCCTATGCACAACACATCTATTCTGAGGTGCTTCTTTCTGCTGTGTCCCTCAGTCTCCCTGGCTGTTGGCCATGCTCAGAACCCCTCTAAGTACAACCACCTTGAGTCCCTCCCTAGGGAGCTCTGCTTCCTCCAAGGCTCTCTGAAAAATGCCTTTTGCTATTTAGTGATGATCTAGAAATGGCAACTCTGTCCAATCTGGAACTCTGCTCTGAGCCTGACAAGGATGACTATACTCCACCGCCTTCACAGAGAAAAGAAACTTCCCAGCTGAGGTTCCAGGTGGAATCAGATTCCCCCTGGGGAATCCGGGGCTCTACAAATAAAAACAGGCTGCCTTAGAAGTATCTTGGGCTTTGGGTCACCTCCAAAAGAAATGTAAGTACAGCTGTGAAAGTCTGTAAAAGTAAGGCAGGTCTGTATTCCAAGACCTCTTAAGGAGCGTGCAAAGGGGAAATTACATGGCACAAAACCAAGCAAGATTTTCCTTTAAAATCTCTTTACCCACCGCTGTCTCCAAAATCCATCGCTCCTAGCAAATGCATCTCTCTTCCTTCTTTCTTTCTCGCCCCCACCTCCCAAAAGGCTCCCCCTTCACTGATCCTTCTCTTCACTCACCCTCCCCTCTCACAGCACACAACATTTTCCAAGAATCGGAATGAATGCCCTTGCTGATGAAGATCTCCATGCCATTTGCCATCATGAATAGCCTCAGAAACACATGAAAAGATATGGAAATCGGATACTACAAAAAGAAACAGGGAACAAAAAAAAAATCTTGGAAAGAGTAGAAATTAAAAACTCAGTAGCAGGATTGGAAGATAAGAGTTGAGGAAATCTGCCCCTACCCCCAGAGCCCCCTTCAAAATAAAAAATAGAACAAAGATTTGGAAGATATTTTTAAAGGGGTCCAAAAAGCGCAATGCTCAAACAGTAAGAGCTTCAGAAAGAAAAAAAAAGGAGAGAGAGAGAGAGAGAATAGATGGCAAAAAAGTCTTCACCAAGAAAATTTCCCAAATAGGAGAGTCCAGGTCGAGAGAACCCATCACCTAAGGACCCACACAGTGGATAAAAATAGATCAATGTCAAAGCACCTAATTGTGAAATTTCAGAACTTCGGGGGGAGAAAAATATCTCTCAAGCTTCCAGCAAGGAAATTGTCGCATCCCAAAAGATCAGGTGTGAGAATTGCTCAGACTGTTCAGTACGGACTGGAAGACAACAGTGAATGTCTTCAAAGCTCCAGAGACCAACTCTGGCAGAGAATCATGGAGCTGACCAAAGTGCTGTTTAGGATGAATATAGATGAAGAACGTTTTCAGAAAGGCAAGGTCCCAGGCACACCCGTGCACCTGTTGTTAGGAAGCAGCTTGAAAGTGCGCTGCTTCAAAGGGAGGTGGCAAGCCAAGACAGAGGGGGGCAGGCTGCGGGGCACAGGAGGACGAGGAGAAAATCCGAGGAGGGTCGGCGAGGGGAAATGGCAGGAGGCAAGCTGTGTGCCCGGCACGGAGGGCACCCACCCAGCATGGACGGGGCCGGAAGCTCCCACAGAGGGATTTGGGAAGACAAAACCCACAGACAACCTGATGCACGTGAACACCTGAAGAGGAAGGCTTAGCTCAGGCTTGAAGTGGCGACAACTGTATAGAAAAACAAATCAACGCAATAACAAAGAATCAAGGGGGGAGTTTTTTGGCTGAAATGCATTACATGACTCAGCCAGAGGGAAAAACAAAATGTTTGCAAAGTCAATCTAGGGCAACATATCAATATTATTTACCTTTGATTTGAAAGGGAAAAGGCAATCTTAAAAATGTCCATACTCAGAAAGTAGAATGTGGTTGTGGTTGCTGGGGGGCTGAGAGGGAGGCTAATGGGGAATTGGCATTTAATGGGGACAGACTTGCAGTTTCAAGAAGGTGAAGATTTCGGGAGGTGGATGGTGGTGATGGGGGCTCATTATAAAGAAATTTCATGCCACTGAGCTGTCCACTTGAAAATGGTTATGATGGTCAATTTTATGTTTGTGTTTTTTACCACAACAAAAAATATTTGGAAAAAAATGTGGAGGTTATCATTTTTAACCAGTACCAATTTCAGATATTTTAGTCAATAACAAGGTCTTCGGCTATTTACCTTCTTTCTTAGTCTTGGTCTTGTTCCCACTTTCTGTTTTCTGTGAATTCTTTAGCTTGCCAGGCCAGTCCTCAGGTTGAGAGTTAACTGCTCCACTTTTCTTAACCATTCAGTCAATTTTCTGGCTTTGTCTTTGTGGAAAATAAAATGTCTCATCAAGACATTTCTCAAATGAGCAATTTTATTTGTGCACTCTGTAAAAATAAATTCACAGACCGAAAGTGAGGGGATGGGGGAATGCATGGATACAAAGGAATGGAGTAATACAGAAAAAGATATGCCGAGAGAAAGGAGGGAAGGTCAAATGGAGAGCATAATGTGATAGAATTAGATTCAAATAGAGGCCATTTAAAAATACAGAGATGCTCACACTGTATAAGAAAAATAAACACCTATATTCTGTGTTATGAGACGTTATCATGGCGCAGCAAGGTTGAAAATAAGGTGAAATAATATTCTAAAGCTGGAGACAGATAATTTTCTCTCTGAAGGGCCTGCTAGTAAATATTTTAGGCTTTGCAAACCAGACGGTCTCTGTTGCAGCTACTTACGTCCCACTGTCATGGGAATGCTGCCACCGACAAGAGTAAAGGAATGGCTGCGGCTGTGTGCCAATAAAACTTTATTTAAAAACTCAGCCATCAGGTTGGATTTGGCTCACAGGCTACAGTTTGCTGGACTCTGATCTAGTCCCAGGACATCACTCCAGCCTCTCCCACTCTCTTCTTTCCCTGCTCTAACCTGCCCAGCTTCACCCCAGCTCTAGTCACATCAGCCTTTCTGTTCTTAAAACCTATGAAGTCTTCTCTCATCTCAAGATTTTGCTTTTGCTGTCCCGTCTGTCTGGAACATTCTTGCACCTGACTCACGTCCTCATTTCATGCAGAAATCTACTCGAGCGTCACCTCCTTAAAGACGTCTCCCCTGATTCCCCATCTAAGATACCAGCCTGCCCCGTCACAGCATCCTCTCCCTTCTCACCTTTGATTTATGCTTTGTTAGTGAGCATCGCCTGACACATTACACGCCTACATCACACACCTGCCACTTCTTCAGTTCTTTTCTTATTGATACTCTGTCCTCCCAGCCTAGAATGTAAGTTCTGTGAGCAAGAGATCTGTCTACTTTGCTATTGCTGCCTCCCTAGTGCCTAGAACACTTCCTGCTACACATTATCAGAGCTAAATAAATATTTTTTGAATCTGTGGGTAAAAGAATGAACCAATACCTTCAGCATTATTGGTATTAGAAAACTTCCCTCAATGAAGGACTCATACGTTCTCTTAATCTCATGACTCGTCTAGTTTTCCTTCATCAGTGATGTCATGAAAAGGGAAGAAAAGGTCCATCTCCCACTTTTACAAGTAAATGGCACACAAATCTCTTTCCCTAGGGGCGGGAGATTTCTTAATCTGTTTAAGCACTGCTGATATATGAAAGATAAAGCAAACTAGTTCTAATTTTTTAAAATAATTGTTTTTAAAGATTGTTCTTTATAGAATTTTGTATCACCAGAGATGAAAGACCCCTAAAATCCCCTCATCCAGCCCCCTCTGCCCAGAGGAGACAATGAGCCCAGAGAGGGGAGGGGATCCCTCAAGTTCACAGAGAAAGAGGGAGAGGGCACTGGCCAGCATCCTTACAGAGAGTCAAAGACATTTACCTTTGCCCTCCAAGATAACTCATTGTCAGAAGTACGTCTTTTTTCATCCTGAAGGTAGCGTTTGTAAGACAACGGATCCAGCTATTAAGTGTGGAGCTTCGGTGTCTAATGGGTTCTTCCCTGCCTCTCAGTTATAAATAATCAGAAAATGAATACACTCCCCACACCTTTTTTTAAAAAGTCCCAGTTGCATGTGAAATTATTTTTATCTTTCAAACAAAACTTCTGGCTTTGGAGTTTAATTAGCTAACCCTTGGCATCTCACGTCAAACTTAGTTGTCTTTCCAATGTGGGTGCATCGTCACTCATGCGTTTACCAAGGAGCAGCTTTCATCCATTTTCAAACCATTCTCTTATTTTGCGTATTTGAGGCAGAAAGGGCTTCTTAATCCTTCTGCTGCTCCTTTTCTCAGCCCCTGCCGAGGCAGGAGAAGGAAACCGAATTTACCGAGAAGCAACAATCTACTCCGCTGTGGGCATTTTGTTGACATGATCTCATTTAATCCTCACACACACACACACACACACACTCCCATTTGAGGGGTTTATTTTTGTTTTACAGATGAAGGAACAAGACTGGGAAGAGATAATTAGTTCTTTTCAAGGTCGGGAATGGAAAGCAAACAGAGGGCTTAGAATCAGACAGACCTTCATCCAAATTTCAGCCCCAGACTTGTCTACTACATGACTCTGGACAAAACTCTCCAATTCTCTGAACCTCCAGACCACTGCTGTGCAGTAACACTTTTCCGTGATGATGGAAATGATCTGTATCTGTGATGTCCAGTGTGGAAGTCATGAACTACGTGGAGCTTCTGAAATGTGGCGAATGCAACTGAGGAAATGAATGTAAATGTTATTTAACTTTAATTAACTTAAATGTACATAGCCACATGCGGCCCGTGGCTACCATATTGGTTAGTGTAATTTCAAGTAATATCTTTTAGACCTGGACAAGAGGGGCCCCTACTCTAGACCCTGCACTTTCTAGATCCTATACATCTCCCCTCTGGCCACAGCCCTCCTGTATGTTGACGAGTCCACAGTCCCCTGGCCAGTACCTAATCCCTACTTCGAGACCATGCTTTGAGCGTCAGGAACCGGGGTCTGGAATTCCTCCACAAACAGCCCATGTCTGCTTCCAAGGCTGCCTGGACTTTTTCCCTAGTGCCAAGCTTCCAAAAGCAGTTTGCACTTGCGGCATTCATACCTCTGACACCAGAAGTATCCAAAAATGGCCATTTGGGGGAAGTGTAAACACACCTTAGACACAAGACTGGTGTGTCCACATGGAATTGTGCAAGGCCCCTTGTGGGACTGGATGGAGCCAGGTGTGAAAAGAGGACAGACTGGGAACCCATCTCCCTTCAACCCTGGTCACCAACGTGGAGCACCCCAAGAGCTTTCCTGGGCATCCCCTCGGGCCTGAGCTTGGGGGTCTAGTGAGCTAATCTTTGGTATCTCACATCAAAATGTGTCATCTTTACAATGCAGGGATATAATTGTTGCTACTGTCTGCAGCCAAAGAGCCCTTCCCCAGAGAGTCTGAGTTCACTGGTCCCGGGCTCAGTCTGGGCATCAGGAGTTTATAAAACTTCCCGGGTGATTCTAATGCACAGCCAAGATTGACAATCACTGACTTAAAGGGTGATGACACCAGATTTTCATCGGGCAGAAAGGGACAGAGGGCAGTGATGAGAGGCAGAGAGGGAAGGAAGCCAGGTGGCCAGATGGAGATGTGGAGGGCTTCTTCCAAAACGGCAGAGGGACAGGCTGGGGACAGGGTGGGATTTCTGTCCAGAGTGTGGGCAGGTGCCCCCCGCATACCACCTCTCGCTCCTGTCTCACCAGCAACGTCTATTATTTCTCAAGGCATTTTCCAGTAGTTCCGGCTGGTGCCTGTGAAGTTGGTAAAGAGGGAAATGACATCATTAAAAAGCAAAAGGCTCATAATTTCATACCTGATTTTCCCCAGCATGTTCATGACTGACGGCACCAAGAGGCATCACAGGAAACAGAAAGCACGCCAACACAGCTGACAGCAGCCCTGTTATGTTTTTATATTTTGTTTTTAAGCATCCAGACTGTAAAACTGACTTTATCTTGTCCGTTTCTATGAACGTTAACACATGTACACATCTGTGTAACTACCACCACGATCAGGATACAGCGATCAGGGAAACTCCCCTCCCCTGCTCTATGCCATAGTCTCATCTTATCCCCATCCCCACTCCCAGGCAACCACTGATCTGTCCTCTGTCACTGTAGCTTTGTCCTTTCGAGAATGTCACCTCCATGAAACCGGACGGAGTGTAACCTTTTGAGGATGAATTCCTTCATGCAGCGTGATGTCTTTGAGGTCCATCCATGGGGGTGCCTGTTCCTTTTCATTGCGAGTAGTACTTCATTGTGCAGATGGGCCACAGTTTGTTAATCTATTCACCTGTTGAAAGACATTTGTGTTGCTTCCAGTGTTTGGCAGTTAGGAACACAACTGCTATGCATATCCGGGTACAGCTTTTTGTGTGAGCGTAAGTTTTCATTTCTCTAGGACAAATAATTAGGAGTGAGATTGATGACAAGTGCAGTCATCCTCGGGGGCCCAGTTTTAAAGAGTCCCAGGCTTTGTAAGAATATATAAACAATATCAGAGAAGGAGCTCTGTACAGTTGCATGGCACGGAATAATCTTTTTTTAAAAGCCTATTTACTAAGTGTATTAGACATAGTTCTTTTAGTTTCAAGGAACGGGAGTCCTTTGCTTAAGCAAAGAGAAAAGTGTTAACAGGAAACAGGTGTCTCTCGGAGCCTCAGGACAGAGATGCAGCAGGAGCCTCATAAAGATGTAGAAAAGGGCAGAAAAAGCCATCCGGATGCTTCCTGCATCCTTGTGCCTGTTTCTCTCTGTGCATTAGCTTCATGTTTCTCTCCTGAAAAAGTTTACTCTCTCTCTGCCACTTGGTCCTCAGGGTATTTAGAAGATGCCGCCTGGAATTCCGAATTTCACATATTATAAGCTTTGCCACCAGCAAGACTGACTCCCCACCAATGTGAATTGTGCATTCGTAGGACCAGAACTCTGGCCAGCGCATCCCAGTCGGTGTGACCAGAACAACAGGACCACGTGGAACCAGCGTGGCTGCCCCGTGACCCGCCTCCTTGCCCTTCTGGATCGGGGCGCATGGCCCGGAGGGGACATACTTTGTGTGGAGGAAGGCTGCTCTTCACACCCGCTCACCACACCAGGGATGCCTCTACCTCCCCTTCCTGGCTCCTCGGCGGGGAGGAGGTTTAGCCAGCTCTCCGGATGTGTGTTGAGGTCTGGCTTCATCTCGCCCCTGGGTAGGGCTGCTGGTCCTCAGATGATTTTTCTTCACTCTCTGGTGTTTCCTAACGTGCCACTTCTTCTGGGCAAGTCAGCCAGCCTCTTCTCTCTTCTTCTCAGAGAAGTGACCCTCCCTTGGGCCTGGGTATCTCTGGCTTCCCTAGCAAGCCCATGTGGACCTCCTGGTAACCTCAGTTAGACGGGGAGAAGAGGAGATGGTTTGGAGAAACTTCCCAGAAAGCTGCTACTATGCTTACGCAGATAGGAACAAAGCGGCACTTTAATTCTAGAATTTTCTCTTATGCTGGATGCAAACCTGCCTTAGGTATCTTCCCGGGGTTGGAGGGTGATTGGCAGAGCAGGATTTGAGCACTCCTGGGTCCTTGTCCAGAATAGCATCCACACCAACGTTATCCTCCCTTCATTTACCATCCCCAAAGGTAACTAGGAGTTTATCCCAACTAACCTGGGTTATTTAATTGTCTAATTACCTGACCCCCATCAGAGAAACACCAAAGATACAATAAAGAGATTCAACGGAGCTCGAAATCCCTTGAAGGAGTATTTGCCTAAAGATACAGCCATTGAGTTCTCCCTACACCTCCTCCCCTCAGGCTCTTAAAGTTGCCATGGCTCATGGTCAAGGTCAGGAGCCTTTATCCTAATCTCCCAAGCGGCCACATCAGACATGGATTTGTCCCTGAAAAGACAACAGCACCGTTCTTTGCAAGAGGCTCTAGCCTCTCTCCCTAACTAAAATGAGTCCTCTCTGAAATTGGAGGCGAGAGTCTGGCAGAAGCAGCACGAGCTTTGAGGACCAGAAGATCAGGGTTTGCATCCCAGCTCCATCCCAGGTGCTTGAGCAAAGCACCCAAGCTCTCCGAGGCTCATTTTCCTCCCCAGCGATGTGCCCCAGGGTTGCTGGAAAGATTAAATGAAATGCTTTCTGTACATGCTGGCCCAGGATAAATGCTCCAAATTCATGGGTTCAACCTTCCCTTCTTTAATCAACACTACCTCGGTGAAGTCTCTTGTAAGGCTCCTTAGGTCTTAGAGCTCTGTTTGGCATGTTCACCATCATTTGCTCACAAGCAAGTAAGCACAAAGCCTTCCCTGTTGACAGCTTTCTAAGGAAAAGAACAAAGCAGAAAAGTATTCCATTTTTTGACTCATAGGAATGGGTTTGTAGCTTTTATATATATCCAAGACAATTTCATTCTGTCCCTCGTCTTTTGGGAATCCCAGGCCCCCGTTCATCCATCTTTGTTAGCCCTGGCCCTGTAGCTGATATCCATCAGCAGGCCTCGGTCCTCCCTGCTAGCCCGTGGGCTCCTGGGAACCGGCGTGTGTCTAGGTGATCGGGGAGGAAGAAACTTTTCTTCCACCTGTGTAAGGTCTTCTGGCCGGGCTAAGAATTAAGTTGACATGAGACAGATTAGCAGGAGAAAATTGAATTTAATTTTGTAAGTACAAGAACCCCACATCCGTGAGAGGTGCTGAGGTACGTACGCCACCCTGAGATACGGAATGGGATGGGGCTGGGGCTTCCAAGGACAGAAGGGTCATTCACTAATGATGATAATAATTGATGTCATCATCAGGATAAAAAGAAGAGCAGATGTTTGGTAATTAGATGTTTGCCCTGCTATATAGATGGTGGCTTAGATAAAATTTATCTTTGGGAATAACTCTTTTTCTGGGAAAAAAAAATTCCTGATTTAAATTATTCTAGGTAGTTAAAGAAGGGACAGTAGTTTCTCTTGAGCCCAAAGGGTCTCAATTGCCTTAGCTCAAAATAATCTCCATGTCAAGGTGGCACCTCTCGGGGAGGACTGTTCTGAGCCCCGGCAAAATCATCCTCACATTCCCAGCTTCTGGCACAGAACAGAAAATTGTGCAAGTTTGTTAAGGGGATGGGGGAACGCCTGGGACACAGCTACAGCTACCTGACCTGGAAAGGTTTTGATTCGTGTTGTCTCTGGCTGACAGTTGGCCACTTTGAATTTTACGCTGCATTTAGACATGTCTTTTGCCTGGGTTTTCCAGGAAGAAATAACATCAGTTGCAAGAAATGAATATACCCAATTTATCTGCAAGTCCCTGGGGGAAAAAACGTTCACCACAATCAACAGAAAATTCTGTTGATTTGATCAGAACAGATCTTCCTGTTTAGAGGGCAAAGGCAGAGAGAAAATCTATGCCCATTGCTTGCCATGCTGGTCTTCCAGAAGGTTTGACCCATTGTGAAATCTTTCTAGGTGACTGCATGCTAAGGCACCCTGTAATCCTAACCAAAAAAAAATCAAGAAACAAACAAGCAAAAAACAAATTTTGTTCCAAGACAGAACCCAGAAATGAAGATAAATCTTCTAATCACTCAAGTTTCCACTCGGCAAGATTAAAGTTCACTGCATCCCCAGACAGGGCTCCAAGTTTAGCTATAACAGGAGATGAAATGGTATTCCTGACGTCCAACTTGGAAAGACATGGCTAAAAACTCAAGGAAATGTTTGTGGAAAGGAGAGCGCTAATCCGTTGCAGATTGAAAGGGGATGTCATTTAACTTGACCTCTAAACAAAACCCAATGCCTCTTTTGCCCCGTTTGGACAGCTCTTCACCCTTCAACGCCCACCTCAAAATCTGCCTCTCATGTCTCTTTGCACCTTTCCTATTCTGAGCAGGAGCAGGCTCAGTCCTTCCCTCTCCTGTGACCCTGCAGCCCCCTGCCTGTGCAGTGGCTTTATTAGAGCAATTCCTCCCTGTGCTAGGAGCACCTGCATCTCCTTCCCCCTCATTCCTCTTGGGTCCTCCTCCGCTACGTAGCATATTTGAGGGAAAATGACACCAGCAGTCTGCGTTTACTGAATCCTCTAGCACTCCAAACACCCCTGCTATGTACATTACAAACGCTATATCCTTTCATCCTGACAACAAACCTGCAAGGTTGTTTGGTTTGCTCTGCTTTTCTACCCCAATATTTCACTATGAAAATGTTCAAACATGCAGAAAAATTGAAAGAATTTTGTAGCAAGGACCCATATACCCACCACCTAGATTCCACCATTAAGATTTATGACACTTCCTTTATCACATACTCTCCATCTGTCTGCCCCTCTTTACATCTATCAGTCCACCTTATTTCTGGATGCACTCTGAAGTAGGGACAAGAGTATTTTGAATCCCTGTTTAACAATTTTAGAGAGGTTAGACATCTTGCAGGAGGCAACACAGCAAAGTATTAGAGACAGGATTTTATTCCCCATCTGCTTCCTGTAGAACCCACATTCTTCCTAACTTACCATCCTGTATCTGATCGATATTTGCTGAATGAACGAATGAGTGATGTCATTTATGAAGAGCGTCAGTAAGAAGATGCTAATTTTTTGGCAAATGAAAAGCTGCGTTGAAGTTTGCTGTGTCCATATTTTGAAGAAGGTTTCCTTTGGTAATTAAATAAATGCTATTTACTGGGTGTGAATTTATACTAAGGTTTACATTAGTGTGTCGGACATAGACAGTTTTAAAACATATAAAAATTGGAAAAATTCATATAGTGATGATACTATGAAAGAAATCAGACAGGATGAGGGTCTAGGGGGGTTCTGCGTGCTGGGCTGGCATTGGCTGGGCAGGAAGGAGAGGGGAGGGCCCAGGAAGGGAATAGTAACTCGGGGGTGAACCCAAACGCTGAGAAGATGCCAGCCTTGGGGTAGATTCTTGGGAGAGATGCCAGCCTGGAGGAAGCATGTTTCACCCTAAAGGAACAGCAGGTGCAAGGTCACCAGAAGAGGAATAATTCTGGCGTGCCTGGGGGATAGAAAGAAGGCCAGAAGGGCTGAGCAAACAAGAGTCATAACAGGTGAGGTTGCAGAGGGTAGGGGTATCCTCAGAGGCCGAGACAGAAATCTTGAATGTAAATATAGGTGCATCGGGAAGCCATCAGAGGGTTTTAAGAATTGAGGAATGACAAGGTGTTTAGATTCCTCTTACTGACTGTGGAAACTAGACTTTAGGAGACAAGAAGGAAAGCAGGGAGACGAGTGGAACTGGCTGAACTGTGTCCTCCCAAAGTTCAAATGTTGAAACCCTAACCCCCAGGTCCTCAGAAGGTGACTGTATTTGGAAATAGGGTCTTTACAATGCTGTATAGTTAAATTGAGGTCCTTCGGGTGGGCCCTAATTCAGTATGACCTGTGTCCATATAAGACAAGGAGATTAGGACACAGACACACAGGGAAGATTATATGAAAACTCAAGGAAAATATAGTTCTCTGCAAGCCAAGGAGCGAGGCCTCAGAAGAAGTGAACCCTGTGGACAATTTGATCTTGGACTTCTTGCCTCCAGAATTATAAAAAAAATTAATTTTTGTTGTTATAAACACCTGGTCTGTGATATTTTATTATAGCAGCCTTAGCAAACACATACAGCCAGTTCAGAGGCTGTTGCCATGGTCTATTTGAGAGATGATGGTCTTGCAAAGAGAAGTAATAAGGTTTAGGATCTATTGGAAGCAGAGCCAGCAGAATTTGCTGATAGATTGGATGTGAAGGAAAGTGAAGGAGAAGAGTCAAAGTCAGGGATGACTGTTAAGGTTGGGCTGGAGCCCAGCTGGGTTGAGTGGAGGTAGGGAGGTAGGTCTGGGAAAGAACTCATTGACAGTGGAAATCCAGAGTTCTGTTTTGGACAAGCTAAGTCAAGCAATTGAGCAGGAAATGGCATATGAGCTTTCTTGAGCCCTCATGGTACAGAAATACCTATTTCCACTGAGCATCTGATGGGTACCAAGCACCATCGCGGGCACTTCTGCAAAAAGAGAGGAATAAAATGTAGACCTTGTGATCCAGGAAGCCAAGATCTTGGTTTACACCCTCAGCAATGTATGTCCCATAAGATTGCAATTTTCTCGTGGGCAAAGTCAGAGACACAAAAGTGTTGACCAGAGCAGCAAGGACGCGATAAATCTGTGGGCATTTCTGGGGCAGGTGTATGTTAACACTTGTCTGAGCAGGAATCCAGGATGTGACACTGCCTACATAGTCGTGTTAAATGATCAGAAATTCACTGAACATGTTTTGGTTAAGATGATTTCATTTGTCTAGGAAGCCGAATTCTTAGAACAAAGAGAGTCAGGGACAGAAATGTATTATGAGATAAGTTCCACCTTCAGACTCAGCCCACACAAGTCAAAAGCAAAAAAGTTGCATTATCCCTGAGTTGATGAACAAGTGGTGCTTGACACCCATAGAAATGAGAGGGAATACAGATGAAGCCCTCTTTTTGTCTTCTCTGGAGTGGAGAAGCAGAGATTCACATGGCCTTGACTTCTTGTTCTAGGCTACAGAAGCTTGGCCATCATGTTTACTCCCAGGTTTGGAGCTGGGTTTGGGGCAAGGTCCCAGCTTGGCCCCTGGTGGCAACCCTGGGGCTTAGCTCCATTTTTGCTCTCCGTGGTAACATTTGGTATACTTTTTCCCGTCTTTTCCTTTTAGTTAGATCATGATGAATATAGTATTTTCACTCTGACTTTTTTTTTAACTTACCGTTGTATTGTGAATATTTTTCGTATCATTAAAAATTGTTTGACATTTCATGTCAGTGGTCATTTGATATTTCATCATCTGGACACCCACTGATCTAAGCAAGTCCTTAAAGCCAAGCATGCAGATTGTAACAAATCATTTCCTTTCAAAGGTAATGATGCAATTACTGATTCCAGTGCAAACTGGGGTACTTTTGACTCTACTAAACATTGATGTTTTCATGGATATAGCAATATCTTTGGGCCACGTGTTTGAATTCTGTTCACTTGCTGGTTCTGTCTGTAACTCTTCCCTCCTTCAACCCTTCTCCCATGCTTGATATTCTCACTAGAGCCCCCTAGGTTCCCTCTTTATTATTAAGTATCTGCAACTCCTCTTCAACATTCCCACTTTCCACCCCTCAAAACATAGTGCTGCCATGGACCCAGCCTGAGGAGGCATCCGAGGGACTCCCTGAAGTTGCATATGGAGAAACTTGAAGCCAAAGGCAAGACCACGGCTCCAGGTGGGTGGGGAAAGAAACCAAATTTTGTCAAAAACTTAGAATCCCCAACCAAGAGTGGCTTTCCTGAAAGCTCAGCTTAGGGGAGCAAAACCCTGCAGGAAGGTGTAGAATCCCAGTGGGCCAGCTACTGCAGTGCCCAGAGAAGGACTGACATTCCAGAAAACAGCAGAACTGGTAACAGCTAATGATTTACATTAGAATTATAATGGATGCAGTATTTTCATAGATGTTCTGGCTTCATGTTTTGAAATGCAGATAAACTTTATGTGAATTATAGTAAATGTTTTTTATTGCATCAGTTCATTTTTACTTCCATTGAAATCCAGTCTTAACTATATAATTAAATTAATTAGACAAATCAGATGAAAATAAAATACAGCTTGGTACTAAAAACAAAATAAATACAGAAATACCAGTATTTTCTTTGTATGCCAGGATTGAGATCACTAGCTGCATGAAGCATCTTTGCACATAAATCTTTACACAACATTATATAGCGTTCCATGCCCCAATGTAGAGGGTCATGTGACACATTCTCTCAGGGCTCAGGGATGTGATTCTGAATAATCCATATCTGTCCTTCCACCAGACTGTAAGAAATATGTCAGCCTTAACATTTCCCTCTTGACCAAAGTTGTCATCGGCAGTGGAAGTCCAGAGTTCTGTTTTGGACAAGCTAAGTTGAGCAATTGAGCAGGAAATGGCATATGAGCTTTCTTGAGCCCTCATGGTACAGAAATATCTATTTCCACTGAGCATCTGACAGGTACCAAGCACCATAGTGGGCACTTCTGCAAAAAAAGAGGAATAAAATGTAGACCTTGTGATCCAGGAAGCCAGTGTCTTGGTTTACAGGACTAAATTTTGCATGCAAATGCTATCGCCTTTCTAAACAACGATGTACTTTCCCCATATATTTTCCTAGTCCTTCCCATTAGGTCTTTTATCCTGTTACGGTGTTTTATCTTATTTTGTCTCTGATTTTATTGTAAACCACTTCATGTCTTTTTTTTTTTTTAAAGTGGAAATGTTGACTCAAGAATGCAATCAGAATCTTTCGTTTAAATGACAGGAGCCTAGAGTTACATCATCTCTGTTCAGTTCACCAGGGAATGGCAGAGTCTCCTCTTATTTTCTGAGTCTTTGCATTTTATCTTTCAAAAAACAAAAAAGCCACTGCATACTAAGCCTGCACCAAGACCCCATTGTTGCAGACCTTGCCTCACCTCTCCCCTATTTGACATGTAAAGTTTATGCTGTTTGGATTTTGATCTCATCCGTTTATGATGGAGGACCATGCCCTCCTTGAGTGTCACGACACCAGCAGATCTCATCTGTGAACTGCTCAGTGGTCAGAGACTAGAGCTGCAGAGGTTTCCACTGGTCTTGTGAGTTTCCTCCTCTTCCCATCATTTTTAGTAACTTCCCAGTTACTTAGCATGCGATGGAGTTGTTATTGTGACACAAGGGACATTGAAGGGATTTTGTCATGTAGTAAAGATTGCAATATACACATATGAACACTAGTTCTCTGAGCTAAGTTTTGGTACATAATAAACTGGTACATAATGGGTTGTTCAACAAACATATGGAAGGAAGGGAGGGAGGGAGGAAGAAGAAATTCCAGCAGGTATCATATTGTCAATAAACAGTCTTGAGATTCTGGGATCTAGATAACTTCACATCTTCTTCATAGTTTCTTTACATCCCCGGGAGCCTAAGGTATTAAACTTGGAGCTGAGGGCCATAAAACAGGAGAAAGACCCTTACTGCCATAAACACTAGGGAGGAAAAGAGAAAGAAAGAAAAGTTACATAAAATAGATAAACAACAAGTTCCTACTGTCTAGCACAGGGAATGATACTCAATACCTTGTAATGGCCCATAATAAAACATGTGAAAAGGAATATATATGTCTGCATAAATGAATCACTCACTATGCTGTGCACCAGAAATTAACACAACATTGTAAACTGACTATAATTCAGTAAAAAAGTAAACTTGATGTCTTCCTTTGGTCTGTAAGTGTATTATTGGTTCTAGAGGTTTCTCACATTGCTTGCATATGATGTGCTTAGAAATGTTTAGAAGCCTGAACAAGCAGCGTCCTCTCCTCACCCTCTTTGTACCCAAACCTTACAAGGAGTCCTAATACTGTGCTTCAGAAGCAACAGTGAAAAACTTCACAATAGTCAAATCATCTACGGATGCTAAGCGTCACCCCCATGGTCCTTCTCCTCTCTCATGGCGGGCAGAGCAATTCCAGTGACTGGTCTTTTCTGTCCTCCCAAGCTCTGTGAAGTGCGTGCTCCCATGGCTGGCTGGGATCTGGCCTCTGTATCTCTCTTTCCCTGGGTCTTGGCACCTGTACCACTTCACACATCTGAGAACCTACACTAGCTCTTCTTCTATCCAACATATCCTTGGCTCTGTGCCCTTTCCAGTTCATAATCCTGAAATCTGCAGTTCACAATGCCTCCCCACACAATACACACACACACACACACACACACACACACACACACACACAAAACCCACGGTCTTAGAAGAGGAGAAAGAACACCTCTCTGCAACTTTGACTTTTCCATCTATTTTTCTCTTCTTTAAACCTTCTCACAAAAACCACAGGAGAAATCTCATATGGTATTTTTCTTTCTCTTTCTGGCTTACTTCACTTAGAATGACATTCTCCAGGAGCATCCATGTTGCTGCAAATGGCATTATGTTGTCAGTTTTTATGGCTGAGTAGAATCTAAAAAACAAAAACAAAAACAAACAAACAAACAAAAACAAAGCGTAAATACAGGACAGAAATAGACTCACAGACTGAGAATACAGACTTGTGGTTGCCAGAGGGGTGGAGGGTGGGAAGGGATAGACTGGGATTTCAAAATTGTAGAATAGATAAACAAGATTACACTGTATAGCACAGGGAAATACACACAAAATGTTATGATAACTCACAGAGAAAAAATGTGACAATGAGTGTGTATATGTCCATGAATGACTGAAAAATTGTGCTGAACACTGGAATTTGACACAACATTGTAAAGTGACTATAAATCAATAAAAAATGTTTAAAAAAAAACCACAGGAGAAAAAGAAAAGGCTAAGTCTCATATCTGATGAAGTGCTCAAAAATAATAACCATGCCATGTCCTTCTGCCTCCAAAGTTTAGCCAACATTAAAGTGAGCAGAAACAGGGCAGGCAAAAATCAAACCTTTGCAAACAGAGTGGACACAGAAAGTTCTTTCCCAGAGCTCTCCTTTCTTGCTCGACAGAATGGAATATTAATACCTCCTGCATGGGGCTGCTGTGTGGACACAAGATAATGTATGCAAAGGGCCTGGGGTACACCAGGCTTTCAAGAACTGGAGCTGTTGTTAACACACATGCCTCATTCATGGCTCCCGTCTGTACTGAGTTGGAGAAGGGCCTTGGTGGTTGTCAAACAAGAGAGCACACGTCCTCGACCCAGGAGAGCAAACAGATCTGCTGCAAAGGAAAACTGTATTGACACAGTGCCATTACCAGAACTAACAAACATTCACTGGGAAGTCCCCTGGTGCCCATAAGCCATTACAAACGTACCAACCTTGAGTCTGTCGAAGCACGTTTTTAATTTATGTTTTTAATTTATGTTTTTCAGCTCGTAAAACCTACTGCAATAGCAAGTTCCACCTGTTAGTCAGAGCCCATAAATCTTCACCAACCCCACAGCCTTCAGGGGAGGTGAGGAGACCCAGGGGAAGGAGCTCAGATGCTGTTATCAGTTGTGGGTTGAATCTGCCATTTTCTGCCTGTAAGGGCTTAAGCAGGCAGTGAACCTCTGTGACCCTCGGTCTCTTCACTAGGCAGTGGGATAACAGTGCCTAAGCCACACACAGCTCAGCCTCAGAGATTTGGACTCACTCTTCCTTCTGCCATGAAAGCCCTTCCCATGGATGGGTATCCACATGGCTTGCTTGCTTATTTCAGTAAGTTTTTATCCAAAACACAATGAAAAGGAATGTCCCATGCCTACACCACAAACACCTAAAATACAAGACAAGCTTTTTTTTTTTAAGGCAATGGACAATGAGCAGAAAAGAACTATGATTCCAGCAGAAAAGTTATTGAGAGTAGGGAGGTAAATAAGATGAGCTTTATAACTGCATTGACTTTCTGTCTGGAGTTAATTTCTAGAGTTTAGAATAAGGAGAAGAAGCCCAAACTGAGACTGAAATCTTGCCAAGTTGACTAAGTCATGAAAACTACAAGACAGAGGTAACTGGAATTTGTGGGGAAGAGTATCCGAAAAGAGGGGGCTAAGCAGAGGCAGCCCTCCAAAACACAGTATGAGGTTCCCTTCCCCGTCTTTGGATGGACTGAAAGAATCGACATAGTAAAGAGACAACTCTTCTTAAACTCATGCACAAGTTTAATGCAGTTAATGAAGATTTTGAAAATAAAGACAAGATTATTCCAAAACTTTTTAAGGACCAGAAAATCTAAAACAATCCTGGAAAAGAATAAAGTGGGAGGAATTGTTCTACCTGATTTCAAGACTTACTGTGCAGTTACAGGAATCAAGACTGTGTGGTGCTGACCAAAGACACGTGGATCAATGGAACAGAACAGAGATTCCAGAAATAGCCCCACACAAGCACCGACAACTGATGCTGACAACGGGTAAAAGCGATCCCAAAGGAGAAAGCATAGTCTTTTCCAAAAATGGTGACGGAACAGATACCCATAACAAAAATAAATAAAGTAACCCTTAATCTGACTGTCACCTCTTACACAAAATCTAACTGAAAGTTGGCTATAGATGGATATGTTAAGCATAAAACTATAACACTTCCAGGAAAAAGAAAAAACAAAACCTACAGGAGAAAACCTTTGGGACCCAGGGATTGGTGAAGAGTTCTTAGATGTAACACCAAAAACATGATCCATAGAAGAAAAAACATCAATAAATTGGACATGATCAAAATTAAAAGCTTTTGCTTTGGGAAAGACCCATGTGAAGACAATACGAAGACAAGCTACAGACTTGGAGAAAATATTTGCAAACCACTTATCTGATGTAGGACTGACGTCTAGAACACATAAAGAATTTCCCAAACTCAGGATTAAAAAAAAATCAGTTCAATTAGAAAATGGGTAAAAGGCATGAAGAGACATTACACAGAAGAGAATAAACAGATGGCAAATTGTTATATAAATGAGCCAAAAATGGCCTTTGTGCATTGGCCCCTAGGTTGCTTCCTTCTCGACTGCAGGCTGAGATGCATTAGCCTAAAAGCCTGCTGGCACCAGACTCAAATTTTTATACATCCAGCTGTTTTAAAGATAGCCCAACTAAGCAGCTTTTTAGCCATTTAGAGCTTGCCTGCTTTACAGTCCCTGAAAAGCCTCACCCTGTATCTGCTGACCATTAATGAGCTGGAGCCTTGTGGTTGTAAAATCCCAAGCTACAGTGGCCCTTGGGAGTTCTGGGACCCCGAGCTCCCAGCCGTGCTGCTGAATGACGGTACGTAAACAGGTAAGCCTCCTCTCTGATCCTCCCCTTCCCTTGACCTCCTCCCTTTCTGAGCAGCACCTCCTCAAGCCACAGTCGCTGAACAGACTCCTGCTAAGAGAGACTTCCCCTCCCGTGCAACCCTGTCCAAGCATCACCCAATAAAACTTGCTGTGTATTACTACTTCTTCTGGTACTAAGTTTTCCCTTGATCTGTCCAAAATCTCTCAAACCTCAAAAACAAACAAACACATGGAAAGATGTTCTATAGGACGAAAAATGCAAATTAAGGCCATGATGAGATATCACCAGATACCTTTTAGAACAGCTAAAATTTAAAATATAGACAATGCTAAATGCTGGTGAGAATGTGGAGAAACCGGATCTCTCATTTATCACTGATAGGAATGCAAAATGTACAACCACTCAGGAAGGTAGTTTGGCACACATGTACCAAAAGAGCCAAGGAATTGCACTCTGGGACGTTTATCCCCGAGAAGTGAAGGTGTATGTCCACGTAAAAGCCTGCACATGATTGTTTATAGCAGCTTTGTTTGTAACAGCCCAAACTGCAAGCAATGAAAATGTCCTTCAGTGGGTGAATGCTTAAACCAACTGTGATCCATCCATACCAAGAAATACTGCTCAGCAATAAAAGAAGTGAATTGTTGCAACAATTGCAACAACTTGAATGTATCTAAAGGGCATTATACTGAGTGAAAAAAACCTCAATCTCAAAAGGGCACATACTGTAAGAGTCCATTGAAATAACACTCTGAAAATGACAAAATTACAGAGCCGTGAACTGGAGTGGTTGCTGCCATGGGTCAGGGATGTTCGAGGAGGAGGAGGATGTGGGTGTGACTATAAGGAGCCAGCCCTAGGGAGATACTTGTGGTGGAATAGTTCTGAAATTCATTCCAGACGCGGTTGCACAAGTCCATGTGACGTAGAACTATACGCACACATTGTACCAATGTCAAATTCACGGTGTTCACATGGTATCATTATCATGTAAGATGGAAAGGGCTCATTTCAACCAGCACAGCAGAATTTCTCCAGAACAACTCCACATAGTCAATTCAGCATTCCCCCCGCAAAGTGTGCAGACTGACACCCACTGAGATGCCATCACTCGCCGCCGTGGTCTGCCCTCCGGGACTCTGTGTTCTTTCTAATGCTCCTGCCAGTTGAGCTGTCTGTTTACCGAGAGTGAGTTGTTTTTGCTCTCAAGCCTGTTGCGACCACTTGAACTGTTCTTCTAATTACTTAATTAAAATAAACATAATAAAAGCCAATTAAATATGAGTGGGATAAGGAAGTTTCATTGCTGCTTCGATGAAAGCTACATTGAAGGCTTTGGAAAGGCTCAGAAATAAGAGCAAACCACACACGGCAAAATTATGGATGTCGAACTAGGCATGGGCGAGCCAACTGTAAAAGATTCAGAGGGGGTAAGAATCTTAAAAGTCTTAAAAATCCAGAAGGATGCTGCATTCATATGGTCTCAAAAGATCTGCAGTTCTTGCTCTCTTTTACAGAATCTTAAAGGGGAGCTTTTTTTTTTTAAGTCAAACTGTGCTTGTTCAACATATTGGTTAAACACACTGGTTTTATTGATGGATAAATCAATACACATCAAAATCAAAATCCAATCCATTTTATTGATGGCCAGCCAGGCCTGTGCTGTAGGACAGGGCCCAGTTTTTGTCATCACAGTATTCCCAACACTTAGTACAACACCTCACCCCTTCTCCTGCTTCTCGTTGGCCAAGACTGACTCCACAAGGAGATGACCCCATACACACACTTCCTGACGCATCCCTTGGCTCCTTGGTGGCTACTCAGGAAGCCAGGTCCCAAGGTCCCACACCCTGTGGCATGGTGTCACATCCAAATTCACAAGCAGAGAGGTGAGAGGTGAGAGAGCAGGGGTAAGGTGTCACCAAGAGAGAAAGGAAGAAGCAGAGAAGGGTGTCTGAGAAAGCTAGAGTTTGTATCTCCAGGCACATTAATTTTAAGGAATGAATAAAAACAGAAGAAACGGAGGGTGGTGGAGGGTATAGCTCATTGGTAAAGTGCATGCCAGGGTTCAATCCCCAGTACCTCCATTAACAAAATAAATAAACCTAATTACTAACCCGCAAAAAAAATTCTAATTAAAGAAAAGAAACAGTGAGAAAAGGTGATGAGAGTTGAATGCTGTTCCTCTTTGTAAATGCCTATATGGAGACTTTAAAGAGAGATTTTAGCTTCCCAAGGGTTAGGGAAAAGAGCTCTGAAGTCAGATGAGTCAGAGTTTAAATGCAAGCCCTGGCCCTTTGCGGCTGTGTCCCTGGGCCCTTTCATTTGTCCATCTGTAAATCCAGGGGAATGCTCCCTACATCCAGGGCTGTGATGAGAATTAAACAAAATCATGTCTCTAAATTAGCACACAGAAATGCTCAATGAGGGCAAGATTTCTTCCTTTTCCTTCTCATTTATCCAGCATTCTTCATCCGCCCTAACAGTAAGACATTCAGGGGAGGAGTTTAAGACCTGAATAACTATCCAGGATCCCTTTAAAATCTCATCGATGTGTACATTTCAGGTAAAAAGAAATATACGAACACTGGAAAGGAGTTATTAGCCACGTGGTATGAATTTTAACAACGTTTAATTTTAGAACAGTCTTCTGAACATGTTCTTAGCTTTCATCACTCAACAAACACTTGTGAAGCATCCATGTGTCAGGCGCAGATTCATACATAGGCTGTGTTTTGGTGAATTTGTGCCGTTGGAGGTGGACATGTTTAGAATCCAATGTTACAAGCAGCACAATGATTTTGATCATTGCAAACTGTTAAAGCAAATCCATTGGTCTTTTCGCAGCTCGAGAAGGGGGCCCGGGGATGTTGTCTGCAGGGGGCCACCACATGATAATTGCTTTAACTGCTTTAACCGAAGTGGTGGCTCCAGCCACACAGAGGGACTTGCTCTTGTTCAGTTGTGCCTTGCTGTTCCCACTAAATGGATTTCTCTTCCTCATCCTTAAAAAAATTCTCTATGCAGCCTTCCATTCCCTTTCTCTACCATTGCCCCAGTCCAGACACTCATCCTCTGCCCTGCTCCATCACAGCACCCATCATGCTCTACACTAATTGCTGATTTCCTGGTCTATATTTACCACATTGGACAAAGAGTTCCTTGTGGGCAGAATCATGCTCACTCATCTGGCTAAGTCCAGGGCTTGACACAGTGCTTGGCACATAACAGGCATCCGATGGAGGAAGAGAGGGAGCAAATGAGGAAGGAAACCTACTACATTAACACATAATACATAATTAATCCATATGTATAAATAAATAAGTTAGAATATAAATACACACATAACTGGGTCAATATATGAAAGAGCAGGCATTATATGCATTTACATAGGAGCACACAGGACATGAATTTTGACAAAGTAAATTTGTAAGTATTTTAGTTTTAATTTTATAGTTTTAGCACCTCACTTTGTTGGCCAAAGAATCCTAATTTTTTGTTCTTACTGAAGAAACTGAAAAAGAGAGCAAGAAAGTTATTCTAGTCAATTTACTTATTAGTCACAACTTATAAATGGACAGAAACTCCATTCAAACTGAGTTCAGGGAATTTATGGGCTCTGGTATTTGAAAGTCCAGGAAGCATATTAGCTTCAGGAATAGCTGGATCTGGGTGCTCTTTCCACTTCTCAGCTCTTTTTTTCTTTAGGGTTGGCTTTGTCAGATTCAGATTTACCTCATCGGGTCTTCTAAAAGCTCCAATAAACAAAAGTTCAGTTTTCCAACAGGCTCAGAACTGAGTCCCATTTGTTGTCTTGGGTCATGTGCCCAGCTCTGAACCAATCACTGTAGTAAGGCAGATGATCACACAGACCTGGGCCATACCTCACCCCTGGAGTTTGGGGCAGTGTCAGAGCCCCCTGCATACCATAAGTAAGAGCAGGAGAGGTGCTGCTCTCCAAAAGGACAAGAAGGTGCCATCCCCAGAGAAGGGAATGGTTGCTGGATGGCAGAACAGCATGCGAGCAGAGTAAAGTGATAATAGAGCCGTGAGTAGAATTGTGCCTTTCTATGAGACAAAACTTTTTAAAGTTCTCGAGGGACTGGGGGTTGACCATGACCCTGTGTTTCTCAGGTTCCCTCCTTTTTTCTTTCCACTCCTGCCTTTCCTTCTATTTCCCCTGCTGTGCTGGGTTAGGACAGAGAACAGAGAGGGAGGCAAGCAAGACAGCCAAGTGACATGGGAACTGGACAAGTGGTGTGAAGACCAGTGCTTCGAGAATGTCTCCCATGCATGGGCGCCACCCTAAAAGCCAATCCATTTCCATTGGACTTCATTAAAATCCTGCAATCACATTTCCTAGTTTAAGGAAACTTCCTTCTTCTCTTTGTTTATTCCAAAGGAGCCTGGTCTTTGGAATCTGGCTTCCAGTAAACAAGCCAATTCTATTATTATTATCATGATTAATTTCCTGATTGAAGAGAGAGATCAGGGGATTAGACATCCAACAGACCTTGTCAAATCCCTGCTTTGCCACTTGACATTTGTATGAATTTGAACAAGTTGCTTCCCTCTCGGAGCCTCAGTTTCCAGGGCTGTAAAATGGGTGGTAATCAGAACTACCTCACAGGATGTTGTATTACACAGCAGCCACTAGCCAAGTCTGGGAATACAGCAAGTGCTCTACTCCTGTTGGCTGCTCTCACTGTTACTCATGGTGCTGTAAAGTCTGGAGGTCTGAAAAAGCCCAGCAGTGAGTTCTTTTTAACAAGATCATAACTAATGGCAGCAGGACAAGCCCCAGATGTGTCTGCAGCCTATGGAATTTTTCATCATGAAGCAAATGCTTCCACTTTCTGAAGATCAACATTAACCCAGGGATTTCTTTTTTCTTTTTTTCTGCACCAACATTAGGTTCTGCTCAGGATTCCCAGAGGGAGTAGTACTTAGATAATTCATTTTTAATCATCTGAGCTGTACAAGAAAAGTTTCCATCTTCTCAAAAGATGGAATAGCAGAAATGAGGGCAGGAGAAGGCAGGGAAGGGAGCTTTGATGGATTCGAACTTGAGCTGTGGCCTGCACTTTTGCAGAAAAGCCAGTGACTTGCTGGTTTTCACATTGGGTGGGTCCACCCTCTACCAAGTGAGCCTGCATCATATTCATTTATTCATCCATCCAGGTATTCATCCACCAACATGCACTGACTACTCTGCACCAGGCTTGTGGTTGGGCACCAGGAACAGTACTAAATAAGGCCCGTCTTTTGCCCTAAGTAGCTCATAATCCACAGCAAGAGTCCATGAACTGTTTTAATAGGGCCAGAGAGTAAATAGTTTAGAATTTGCAGGCCATATAGTTTCTGTCGCAACTACTCATCGAGACACACCAGGTAAATGAATGGGCAGGGCTATGTTCCCATAACACTTTACAAGCATCCTTAGTTTGCCTACCCCTGGTCTACAGGCAGAGGAGGCCACAGGTAAATAAACACAAGTTCTTTCATTGTCCCAAGGACAGGGAGGCAAGGCAAGCCCTGGGAGTGAAGGGGAGAGGGAAGAGTGGCTTGGGACAAGTCTGGGCATGAAACTGGGAAAGATGATTAAAATTGGGGATATATTTTGGGACCTTTGAGACTTGTTGGAGAAAAGAGTCATCAAGGATGACACTAAGATTTCTGGGTGCTGTCACTTACTGAGGCTACCCCAAAGGGAGGGTCATCCAAATCAGTGTCTTGCAGCCTTTCTCTAAAAGTATCCAATGAAATACTACTCAGCCATAAAGAAGAGTAAAATAATGCCATTTGCAGCAACATGGATGGACCTTGAGATGATCATATTAAGTGAAGTAAGTCAGACAGAGAAAGACAAATATCATATGATGTCACTTATATGTGGAATCTAAAAAAAAATTTTTATTTACAAACTGGAAATAGACTCACGGACATAGAAAACAAACTGTTTTCTATGGGGAGGGAAAGGGGTGGGGAAAGGAGTGGGGAGGGATAGATTAGGAGTATGGAATTAACAAATATACATTACTATATATAAAATAGATAAACAAAAAGGACCTACAGTATAGCATGGGGAACTATAGTCAATTTCTTATAATGAGCCATAATGGAAAGGAAACTGAAAATGTGTGTATGTATGTATGTATATGTATAACTGAATTACTTTGCTGTACAACTGAAACTAATACTGTATGTTGACTATATTTCAATTAAAAATAAGAATAATTATTTTTAGAAAAGCAAGCAACATATGGAATAGGAGAAAATATTTGCAAACCATATAAAAAAATTATCACCCCTCATCTAGAGCCTTTTTAGACATTATTACTTAACCACTCCCCCATAAAATTCTAATACCACCAATGTACCATACATATATATGTGTGTGTGTATATGTATATATATATATATATATACACATATATATGTGTGTGTATATATATATATTTGTTCACTGATGTATATCTCTGCTTTATACATAAAAAGAGTAAGAAGACTTTTCCCTCCCTCCAAGAACTAATTTTCATTCCCCTGGAGTAAGACTGCACCTGCTGAGAATACATGGCCTGGACCTAGGAGAAGTAAATCTATCTCCTGCCGATCTAAGGCCTTCTGAGGGGCACGGCCAGAACCTCCAGGCCTCCAAAGGAGGACCATGTCACAACACAGTCAGGCAATGCCACGTTCCAGGGCTTTTGTACTTTCTCAACTTTCTGAACCTTCTGGGATTACTTTGCCCCAGATTTTCACATGACTTTGAACCCACAGTCACAAGGTGATAAAAAAAAAAAAAGGGACACTCACACAACATTGTAAATCAACTATACTTCAATTTAAAAAAAAAAGGATTATCAAAGTTGGCATCAGAACTCTTCTTAGGAAGGGGACCCTAATTGGGTGTGGAGAAAACACCTAAAGAAATGCTTTGGCGATCCCACACCTGGGCATATATCCAGAGAAAACTCTAATTCAAGAAGATTCACACACCCCAATGTTCACAGCAGCACTATTTACAATAGCCAAGACATGGAAGCAACCTAAATGTCCATCAACAGATGACTGGATAAAGAAGTTGTAGTGTATATACTACAGGTGATTCAGATGCACTCTGAAGTCTGAGAACTAACCACCTGGCTTAGACTAATAAACATGTGGCCCTGAGGACTTGTGTGTCCTGCAGGTGGCTACCTGAGCATGAGAGAAGCTAACTGGAGAGTCAGAAGAGTGGAGACCCAGCATGCCATGCTCATCACTTGGCAGGGAAGAGACAAGTGAATTCCTCCTGAATCAGGTAGACTCATGAAAACACCTAGGCTTAAGCCTCTCGCCAGAGGCAAGACAACACAAACTGTGAAGGAAAGACCTTGGCTCCATATCTAAGCTCAGCAACAATGTACAGAGAAAAATATGCTACAGAGAAAAATAAAATGCTTCAGACATGTTTATGTAACTTTTGGTCACTTGTTTTACATGACCAATTACCTATTTAAAATGACTAATTTCCCTATTGCTTTGAATAATAAAAGAAACTTAAACACATCTCTCAATAATTTGTAGAATAAGCAATGCACCAAAAAAATAAATAAATAAAAATGTAGAATATCTAAACAACATGTTTAACAAATTTGACCCAGACTGATCATGTACTTGGGCACAAAAGAAGCCTCAACAATTTTAAGAAGATAGAAATTATCTGAAGCATCTTTACTGACCACAATGCCATGAAATTAGAAATCACCTACAGAGAAGCAAAGGAGGAAAAAATGGAGATTAAACAACATGCTATTAAAAAACCAATGGGTCAATGATGAAATCAAAGTTGAAATTAAAAAATACCTTGAGACAAATGAAAAGGAAAACACAACCACACAAAACTTATGGGACACAGCAAAGGCAGTGCTAAGAGGGAAGTTTATAGTGACTCAGGCCTTCCTCAAAAAAGAAGAACAATCTCAAATAAACAATCTAACCCACCAGCTAAAAGAACTAGAAAAAGAAGAGCAAAAACACCCAAAAATCAGCAGAAGAAAGGAAATAATAAAGATCAGAGAGGAAATAAATAAAATAGAGACTAAAAAAAATTGAAAAAATCAATCAAACCAAAAGTTGGACATTTGAAAGAGTAAATAAAATTGACAAACCTCTGGCCAAACTCACAAAGAAGGAAAAAGAGAGAGCACAAATAAGCAAAATAAGGAAGGAAAATGGAGAAATTACAACAAATAACATAGAGATACAGAATATCATATGAGAACATTATGAAAAAATATATGAAACCAAAATGGATAACCTAGAGGAGATGGAAAAGTTTCTGGAAACATACAGTCCACCAAGACTGAACCAAGATGAAACTGACCACTTGAACAAACCGATAACCAGAAATGAAACCGAATTAGCAGTAAAAAACCTCCCTACAAATAAAAGTCCAGAACTGGACAGCTTCACCAGGGAATTCTACCAAACATACAAAGAAGAACTCATACCAGTCCTTCTCAAACTTTTCCAGAAGATTGAAAAAGAGGGAATACTCCCAAACTCATTCTATGAAGCCACCATCACCCTGATACCAAAACCAGGCAAAGACACTACCAAAAAAAAAGAATTACAGACCAATATCACTGATGAACATAAATGCAAAAATCCTTACCAAAATACGAGCAAATAGAATCCAACATCACATAAAAAAGATTATACATCATGATCAAGTGAGGTTCATCCCAGGGACACAAGGGTGGTTCAACATATGCAAATCAATCAATGTAATACATCACATCAACAAGAGAAAGGACAAAAACCACATGATCATCTCAATAGATGCAGAAAAAGCTTTTGATAAAATTCAACACCTATTTATGATAAAAACTCTCACCAAAGCGGGTATACAGGGAACATACTTCAACATAATAAAAGCTATATATGACAAACCTACAGCCAGCAGAGTACTCAGTGGTGAAAAACTCGAAAGCTTCCCACTAAAATCTGGGACAAAACAAGGCTACCCACTGTCACCACTCCTATTCAATATATTCTTGGAAGTCCTAGCCACAGCAATCAGGCAAGAGAGGGAAATAAAAGGGATCTAAATTGGAAAAGAAGAGGAAAAATGTGTCACTATATGCAGATGACATGATACTATATATAGAAAAACCTAAAAGGTCCACACAAAAACTACTAGAAATAATCAAAGAATTCAGCAAGGTAACAGGTTACAAGATGAACATACAAAAATCATTTGCATTTCTTTATACTAATAATGAATCAACAGCAAAAGAAAGTAAAGAAACAATCCCCTTTAAAATAGCACCCAAAGTAATAAAATACCTAGGAGTCAATCTAACCAAGAAGGTGAAAGACTTATACACGGAAAACTATAAAACACTGATGAAGGAAATTAAAGAAGACTTTAAAAATTGAAAGCTATCCCATGCTCTTGGATTGGAAGAATCAATATTGTTAAAATGGTCACACTGCCCAAGGCAATCTACAGATTTAATGCAATCCCTATCCAATTACCCAGGACATATTTCACAAAACTAGAACAAATCATAATAAAATTTATATGGAACCACAAAAGACCTAGAATTGCCAAAGCATTACTGAAGGAAAAGAAAGAGGCTGGAGGAATAACTCTCCCAGACTTCAGACAATACTACAGAGTTACAGTCATCAAGAGAGCATGGTATTGGTACAAAAACAGACATATAGACCAATAGAATAGAATAGAGAGCCCAGAAATGAACCCACAAATTTTGGTCAATAATCTTTGACAAAGGAGGCAAGAATATACAATGGAATAAAGACAGTCTCTTCAGCAAATGGTGTTGGGAAAACTGGACAGCAGCATGGAAATCAATGAAGCTAGAACACTCCCTTATACCATACAAAAATATCAACTCAAAATGGATCAAAGACTTAAACATAAGACAAGATGCAATAAACCTCCTAGAAGGAAATATAGGCAAAACATTATCTGACATACATCTCAAAAATGTTCTCCTAGGGCAGTCTACCCAAGCAATAGAAATAAAAGCAAGAATAAACAAATGGGACCTAATGAAACTTACAAGCTTCTGCACAGCAAAGGAAACCATAAGTAAAACAAAACAACAACCTATGGAATGGGAGAAAATTTTTGCAAAAGATGAAACTGACAAAGGCTTGATCTCCAGAATATATAAGCAGCTCATATGACTTAATAAGAAAAAAACAAACAACCCAATCCAAAAATGGGCAGAAGACCTAAAAAAGCAATTCTCCAAGGAAGAAATACAAATGATCAATAAGCACATGAAAAAATGCTCAATATCACTAATTATCAGAGAAATGCAAATCAAAACTACAATGAGGTATCACCTCACACCAGTCAGAATGGCCATCATTCAAAAGTCCACAGATGACAAATGCTGGAGAGGCTGTGGAGAAAAAGGAACCCTCCTACACTGCTGGTGGGAATGCAGTTTGGTGCAGCCACTGTGGAAAACAGTGTGGAGATTCTTCAAAAGACTAGGAGTAGACTTACCGTATGATCCAGGAATCCCACTCCTGGGCATATATCCAGAAGGAACTCTACTCCAAAATGACACCTGCACCCTAATGTTCATAGCAGCACTATTTACAATAGCCAAGACATGGAAACAGCCTAAATGTCCAACAACAGAGGAATGGATAAAGAAGAGGTGGTATATTTATACAATGGAATACTATTCAGCCATAAAAACTGACAACATAATGCCATTTGCAGCAACATGGATGCTCCTGGAGAATGTCATTCCAAGTGAAGTAAGCCAGAACGAGAGAGAAAAATACCATATGAGATCGCTCATATGTGGAATCTAAAATAAATAAATAAATAAAGAACAGAAACAGACTCATGGACATAGAATACAAACTTGTGGTTGCCAGGAGGACGGAGGTTGGGAAGGGACAGACTGGGATTTCAAAATGTAGAATAGATAAACAAGATTGTACTGAGTAGCACAGGGAAATATATACAAGATCTTGTGGTAGCTCACAGCAAAAGAGAATGTGACAATGAATGTATGTATGTTCATGTATAACTGAAAAATTGTGCTCTACACTGGAATTTGACACAAAATTTTAAAATGACTGTAACTCAATAAAAAAAAGTTTAAAAAAATTGACCCAATTGACGTACATAGAAACCTGTACCGAATCATCAAAAAATACATCTTTTAACTGCACATAGATTTACCAAAACTAACCATATTGCAGGGTTATGAAGCAAATGTTCACAGATTCCAAAGGAGTGAAATTATCCCTAGTATGTTCTCGGACTACAATGGGATTAACCTAGTTATCAATAACAAAAAAAACTTTTTCAACATTTGGAGACATTTAGAACTTAAGCAACATGCTTCTAAATAGCCCACTGGTCAATGAAGAAATAAAAAATGGAAATAAGAAATCTTGACCTAAATGCTAAGGAATATATTACATGGTTGTGGACCACAGCTAAAACTGTGCCTAGAAGGAAATGTATAACTTTAAATGAAGGTATTTAAAGAGAAAAATGCTTGAAAATCAATAATCTAAGAATCTCCCAAAAGAAGTTAGAAAAAGAGGAGCAAATTAAGCCAAAGGAAGTAAAGGAAACGAGAAACAGTAGAAATTTACTAAATAAAATATGAGGTCTTACATGGAAAATGTCTAATGGGTAATCAACCCTCCAGGAATGAGTAGCCTTCTTTGACTTGAGTCGGGATGCTGCCTGTGTTTCCCCATTCAGTGGAACGCTGGCTCTGGAGCTAAGATATTTTATCATGTTAAGGAAGAATCCATTGATCTCTATTTTATTAATAAACATTGAATTATTATGTCAAACACCTTTGCAGCAATCATAGACAATATCAGGTGATTTTTCTCTTTAAATCATTAATTTAATCCATTTCCTAATATGAAATTATCCTTGAATTTCTGAAATAATTCTTGGCCTTATATTATTTATGTGAATTTCTTTCACTTGTGAGAGTTCAAGTCTTTTGCTTTTACTACGATGTTTAGACTGTAATCTCTCCTTTAAGATCAGACGTGATAAATTACATTTTCCTAGAAAACTGTTTATTTCATCTGGGTTTTAAATTTTATTTTCAGGGAGTTGGAGGAAGTCTTCTGCCGATGGATGGTACTTCCTTACCTCTTGGCTTCAGATTTGACCATGCAATTTGCTTTGGCTAATGGGCTATTAGTGTGTATGCCATGAACAAAGCATGAAATGTGCTTGTGTAGTTCGATTTATCTTCTTGACTCTTGCTTGTCATCATAAGAAGAACATGCCTCGGGTTGTCTCTGGATTAAGTAGGTTGAGATACACCTGGAGCCAACCAGCACCCAGCCCTCAGACTGGAGCCAAGCCTGGCTGAGCCCAGCCCAGATACATCAGCCCTAACCGTCCTGAAGACACATGAACAGGAAAAAATATTTATTGAGTTTGGAGATGTTCGTTATGTAGCAAAAACTGACTAACACTTCCAGCCTCCTCACCTCTCTGAATCCAACCAAGTTTGGGGGAACTTGTACTTCTCAGCTTACCATATGTCCTCATCCTCTTTTACAAAGGATATAGATTTTTCTCCTTCAGAATGGTTCCCCAGCATCAAGAAAGTTTGATTTTTTTCTCTGTTTGTTTTGGGGGGCTCAAATACTTTACTGAGCTCTCTCCTGCTTTTGGCTATATCATGCAGCTACTGTGTGCTCTTCACAGCCATCACACAATATTTTTCAGCCTGTCTCCTAGCTTCACTGAAAAAAGGAGTTTGGAATTTTGTTCTCCTCTCTCCTTATTGCTTTGGATGGTTTTCAGGAGGAGATGGGAAGAATATCAGTTGGCACACCCATTTTCAAATGGAAGTCTCTGCCTTGCTTCTAGAATAAGAAGGTAGCATGGAATCTGGGAAATGACATGAGCTTTGGAAACAGACAGGCCTGGATTAAATCCGGGCTCTGCTGCTAAGTTCCTGAGTGAATCTGAAACCCTGACATCAACCTCCTTGAGCTTCAATTTGTTTTCTCATCTACAAAGCCAATCTAGTAACACTTACCTCAGAGAGCTATTTATTGCGGGGGGGCGGGGGGGCGGGGGGGGGCATCAGAAAACCAAGAGTCAAAGCTAAAAGATCATAGTACAAACAGTAGATGCAGCAAAGAGAGAGAGAGAGAGAAATGTCATTATTATACTTTTTTGTTGCACCATTGGTGGTTGTTGAATAAATGATGTAGGAATGCACTTTTAAAAGCACCTAAGTCACGAGGCAATTAAAGTATAGAGATATGCCTCCCATTCTCTCAAACCTGCATAGCAGTCATGAGAGCTGCTGATTCTTTACAAAGTCAGAAAACAGTTTCTTTCCTAGTACCACCCCCCATTGCAGTACTTGGACGATCTTAGCCCTCCACTGCAGAACACATGCTTTGGTTCTGGGGATGGAGCAGGTGGCTCAAGCCAAATCAATCAGCACAAACTCATTCCCTGAACACTATCCAGCGGTTCGTTGATGGATATGTGATTCATTCAAGGCCAAGAAGATTGGAGTTATTTGCTGGTGGCTTCAAGAAAGCACGGTTTCAGTCTTCTAAGAGAGTTTCTAGAAGCAACCCTGTCCCTCTTCCTGGGCATGGTCCTCAAATCCCCGAAAATTGGCAGCCCTCTTACAGCTGCACCAAGAAAGAAGATGGCCTTAGGATGAAGCTGGTAGAGCATAGAGAAAAAGACCCTGGGCTGCTGATAATATCACTGAGCAGCTGAGTCAAACCAGCACTGAAGCCCACCCAACCTTGTTACTGTCTAGTTACATAAGCAATTAACCTTTTAAAAAAAAATTGCTTAATCCTATTTGGGTTGGATTTTCAGTTCCTTGCAACTGAACACACCCTACCACGCTATCAGACATCACATCTTCCCCACAATTTCCATCACCATTGTTAGCATACATTCTCAGAAGAGTAGTCTTCTATCATGTGTCCCTGGTGGTTTCCAGCATCAAAAGAGCATTATTCAGTATCCCTTTTATGATTCTTTTTCTCCATAGACCGTGCTATGCTGTGTGTTCAACAAAGACTTAATAATAATAAAAGCTACCATCTTTTAAGTTCTTACCGCATGCCTAGCCTTGTGCAAGCCTTTTTGCTGTGGTCCTTCATCTCATCCTCAGAACATCCTTATGGACAGCACCATTGCCTCTACTGTACAGAGAGTGGAACTAAGGCTTAGCCATCTTCCCTACCTGACAGACCAACAAACTGGAGAGTCCAAGACTCAGACTCAGATCCCATTTGAGTCAAATTTTTTAAACACTCGGCTGAACTGCCATGTTAAAAAACACGTATTGAGCACCATCTCTATGCCAGTTACCAGAGGTACAGGGAATCGGACAGGTTTTGCTCATGAGTGGGATACACAAATATGTGCCCAGATTGTTACAGCAAGAGCAGGGGCTGAATCAGACACAAGTTGAGGCCAGCTTGGAAAAAGTCAGTTCATTGTGCAAAGCAGCTAGGACTCTCCCCTCGGTGGGACAGCATGGGAATCAGACAGGGGTGTGCAAGCTGTGGATGTGCCGGTGATGTGAAGGTGACTGACCAGAGTGAGACTGGAGTCAGGCAGGTGGTGAGGGAGGTGTGCGGTCCTCCAGGCAGATGCAGAGGAACATTCAAGTGACTGTCCCTTAAACGGAAGAAAGAGAAGCATAAATGGTGCTTTTCCCAGATTCTCCTGGAAGCCCACGTTCTTCCCAGGATACACAGCCCATGCGAACTGCACTTCCTATGTTAGTAAAGTGCCTCATTACATAGGAGTCTTGTCTCCCTCTGACCAAGAATGAACTCCACCCTCTCAGAGACCTGCTGAGCTGCCCTTGCGAGCATTTACAATATCTGGATCGCAGAGAATCCAGCCAGAGTCAACCAGGAAGGGGGCATGGCTTCCAGAAGGGGAAAACGTTTCATGCTGTTTTCAGCTGTTGTAAAGACTAAATTGAGTCCATGACTCATCCAATTCTCACCATGGAAATTTGTCATTAACCATGCTAGAGTACACACACAGATGTAAACACACACACACACACACACACACAATGAATAAAAAGAACATTCAATCGCGCAATCAATGTTTTGAACCATTTCTTCATTTCTTCCCATGTCCTGTCCTCTGTGGCATCACTTCTGAGCCAGGGGTCACAATCAAGTATAATTCCCTGGGGGTGGGGTGTAGCTTCGTGGTAAAGCACGTGTGAGGTCCTAGGTTCAATGCCCAGTATCAACGTTAAAAGAATAATAATTAAAATTTTCTTTTAAGTGTAATTGCCTAGCACTCTTGAGCACTTACTGTGTAAGGCATTACGCCAAACATTTTATGCACATTAACCTCACTGAATCCTAAACAAAACTTTTGTCCGAAAATTACTATCCCACTTTTGGACATGAAATAACCAAAGCTCAGCAAAAGAGTGCCTGAGCAAAGACGCAAACAGCTTTGCCGGACTTCAGACCCCCGTGACTTCCAAAAATGAGCACCTTCCCTTACATTTATTTATCTAGTACTTCAGATTTACAGTAACATAATTATTAACATGATCCTGTTTGATCATCACAGCAACTCTCCACAAAACCATTCCCATTTTTCAGGTGAAGAAACTGAGGCTTGGAGAGGGACAATGGCAAACCTAGGGTCACACAGCAAGGATGGAAGCCAGGTTTGCATCCAGCCTCCCGAGACAATGGTCCTAACCATTGAGACCCACTGCCTGCATCGTTTCAGGGACTTCATTCCTGCCTGCATTGACAGGCATCTTCTCTTTTCGATTCTCAGCAGCTGAGCAATCATCTCATGATCATGTATCAACCTAAATTACAGTAGAAAAGATTCTAAAGTTGATCACCACCCCGTGTCTCTCTCCCATACATGCACAGAAAATTATAATAACAATATCATAATAATCCTAATGCTGAACATTGCCCTTGACATGCTTTTTAAAAAAGCCATTTTCTTCTTACTTTGTTCTAAAGTGCCTGTGCACCCAAATTGCAAAGCAGTTCGCAGACTGTCTTAAAATGCATTTGGAAAGAGATGTGTTTCTTTTCCTTAACAAAGCCTTTCCTTACCTGAGGTAAGGGAAATTGATTTGACTCCCAAGGATCTTGAAATCTATGTCTCCCACTTTTTTTTAATTTTATTTTTCACTGAAGTGTGGTTGATTTACAATGCTAGTTTCAGGTGTACAGCAAAACGATTCAGTTATCCATATGCATACAGATTTTTTTTTTCAGATCTTTCTATGTCTTCCCCGTTTTGAGAATCAGGCTTAAAAGGGTAAAAAGAAAAGTCCTAGTTGAGGGGCTTGGCATGACTGACCAAGGCCGATTCACAGCTGTCTCTCCAGGCTCCTATCAGCTCTGACCACAGGGGACAGGCCACCATGCCATCTCAGAGCAACTAATGAACCAAGAGGAAAGGCATTGCCCCTTTAGGGATGACCCACCACACGCCAGGGGCTGTGCTAAGCAGGTTATACATTCAAGAGGATGCAGGGCAAAGGGCTAAATGTACGTGCTCTAGAAACAGCCTGTCAGGATTTGAAGCCCAGATCCGCCTTCCTAGCTGAAGGCCTTGGTCAAATCTCTTCTTACCTTCTCTGCCTCAGTTTCTTCTCTGTAAAATAGCAACTATAACAGTACCTACCTCATCGGATTGTGGCGCGTTGGTATAAGCCAAGCACTAAAAACAGTTCCTGTCATGTAGTAACAGTTCTCTGTAAGCACCAGCGAGGCTGATGTCTGCTGTTTTATTTCATTGTCACTTCCATCCTGTAAGACTGAGGTTCTCATCCTCTCCTAGGAGACAAGGAAACGGAGGCTCAGAGCCAAAAAGTGATTGCGGCTGGGAAGGGACTGGAAAAGGTGGATTTAGCCCAGCTATGTTCATTTTCAGCTGGTGGGCTCCAGGCTCACATTTGCCTTTGAAATTCACAGTCCAGTTGAATAATCACATGGAGAAACCCAGAAGTGCCCATCACCCTAGGACAGTGTTGACAGTCTGCTGACAACAAGACACACAACAGCCTGGTCTTTTCCATTCCACGACTGACACTGAGTCTCAGAAATTCTAATGACACTGCTCTATCCATCATTCTAGCCACTCACTCACCCATTCACCACCCACCCACCTACCCACCCGTCCATCCATCCATCCATCCACTCACCCACACATCTACCCACCCATCCATACATTCATTTAGTCACCCGTTCTCCCTCCCATCAGCAAATATTTAGAGATCATTCTCTTTGCTTCTTCCTGGTGAAGCTGCCAAAATCTCTAAAATAGTTACCACACTGAACTGCAGACTGAATTCTGTGCCAGGTGCTAGAGGGGCATAAAAGGATTATCTGGTAGGTCTTAACACAAATGCATTCTTTATCTTTGTTATCCAGAATACATTTACCATCTACATTCTCTGCCCACACACACCGCGGCCCCACCGCCAACAGCAAAAGGATTACTTCTGAGACATTTCTCAATCCGCATGCAAGGCAAATTGACTCATTATTTGTGTGGCCGACACATCCAACCTCACTAGCTTGAGAGGTGTATTTTTCTTTATTTCCAAGTGGAACCACTCCAGCCTCCTCCCCTGCTTATCAGGGAATGTTGTTTTTCTCCCTCTGGGTGACCCCATGTATCTGCAGGGTGAGATTCAGTCTCAGGAGGGAGGTCTGTTAGCATCAAAAGGTCAGAACAACAAAGTCCCTGTTTGGCTCCATATCTGGCCTAGGGGACTTGAGCCTTCAGGCTTTTGTGGCTGATGGGAACCCCACTACTGCATCTCTGAGGGTTTGTAGCAGCAAGGCCATCTCTACCTGGGACAAGCATCCCCACTGTTGCTCCTGTATTATTTTCTCCAGATGCAGAATAAGAAGGTCATACAGTTTGGGGAAATTAAAAAGAAAAAATCCCTTCATCCTAAGCAGCTAGAGTTGCTGCACCAAACCCCTGCCTTCCAGCATGAAGCTCCTTGGGGACTCAGTTCTCTCAAAACACACCACACACATGCACACTTCCTTGCATTATCCGTGATCCAGAGAGTCTCTGTTAGAAAGAATTCAGACATGGAGCTACGTGCTCTGCCTAGACTTGGTCCTCCCCTAAATTCTTGGGAAGTTTATCCAAAGAGGTTGGTGAGTCAGAGCAGTGAGCTCAGTGGTGCCTCACAAGGTGGAGGGACTCATCCTACCACCAGAACCCTGGCTTGGCCTGCACACACACACTCCTGCCTGATCCAGAGGAAGTCCTTCCCTCCCCCACCCCATCCCGGGACCCACCTGCATCTGGCCCCATGATGACTGGCAGTCGGAATGCCCACACTCTGGCCCCACGTCTTCCCAAAGACTGAGAATAGCACGTTTCCCTTGGTCAGGGATACCCACTCACCATCCTATATTCCTTTCCAAATTTTCCACCACTTTATTTTCTGGGATCCTTCTCTTGTCCCCTAGGAAGCATCATTATGCAGTGGGCCAGGGGTGGGAGGGACAATCTCCATGCTGCAGAGACATTCCACAAGCTTGCCCTGGGCATTATGGGAGGAAATGGATGTAAAAGTGCCCAGCGCAATGTCTAACACAAAGAAGCACCAATAAACTTCAGCTCTCTTCCCCTTTCCTCAAACTATGTAAGTTTCTTTGAAACGAAAACTTATTTCCTAATTGCCCTTGACTTCAAATGTCACATTCCTTAGCCTGTCCCCTATTACTAATCCATTCTTGCCTCGTTCCTCCTACATTCCTTTTCTTCATGTTAAAGATGACTTCTCTCCTCACCTGTATAAGTCTTGCTGCCTCCTACACTAATTCAGCTAGATTGAGAAGGAGGACTGGCTCCTCCTCCATAAAACTCCAATTAATCAATCATCCTAGGACCAGAGCAACTTGGTGCCCTGATACCTGGTAGAAAGAGCAGCAAAGTTGTTCTCAGACCTGCGACATGGTGCTTAAGAGCAGAAAGATCTTAGGCAAGTGACTTTACCCTTGTAAGCCTCAGTTTGCTCATCTGTAGTAACCTTAACCCATAAGGTTTTGAGGAATTTACAAACAATCTCCAAGGCAAAGCCAGACTTATAGGTGCAACATAACACGAACTTACAGCATCCTGACAGACAGATCTGGTTTGGGCCTGTTTATGCCTCTTAGCCTACTTTTTATGTATAGAATGTACAGAAAATTCCATCAAACAAGAGCAGAATACACACTCTTCTCAAGCTCACCTGGAACATCCACCAAGATAGACTACATTCTGGGCCACCGAACATAATCTTTAAAAATGCTGAAGTATAGAAACATACAAAATATGTTCTCAAACCACGATGGAATTAACCTACAGCTCAGTAGCCAAAAGATAACTCCCAAGGATCTGTAAATTAAATAGCACATTTCTAAATAACACACAGGTCAAAGAAGAAGTCCCAGGTGAAGTTAAAAAAATTATTTTGAACCAAATAAAAATGAAAATGCAGTTATCCAAATATACGCGATGCAGCAAAACCAGTTATTCAAGGGAAATTTATAACATTCAATGCATATATCAAAAAAAGAAAGAAATCTAAAATCATAGCCTTAGCTTCTACTTTAGGAAACTGGAGAAGTAAGAGTAACTTGAGCCTAAAGGAAACAAAAGACAACATATTATTTTTTTTAAGAGCAGAAGTCAATGTCAATGAAATGCAAAACAGAAAAACATTAAAGAAAATGAACAAAACCAAAACAGTGGACTCTTTGAAAGAATCAGTAAAATTGATTTAAAATTTGATAAACAAAAAAAAAGGAGACACAAATTATTATACCATCAATGAAAGAAAGATCATCACTGAGTCCACGGACACTAAAAGAATGATAAAGGGGCACCATGACTAATTTCATGCTCTATTTGACAGCCTACATGAAAGGGCCAGTTTCTTAAAAGACACAAACTACCAAACTTACACACAAAGAGATAACCTGCATATCAATAATTAATAGATTTCCAGAATAGACAGTGCCAGGCCCAGATGATTTTGCTAGTAAATTCTGTCAAATATTTAAGGGAGAAATAATGCCACTCCTCTACAATCTCTTTCCAGAAAATGCAATCAGGGAACCAATTCCTCACTCATTTGATGAGGCCAGCACTGCTCCAAAACCAAGCAAAGACATTTCAAAATAGGAAAACTTGAGACCAGCATCGGTCATGAACCTAGATGCAAAAATGCTCAAAAATATATCAACTAATCAAATCCAAAATTTTATACAAAGAGAATTTCACACTACAGCCACGTGAGATTTATTCTAGAGTGTAACCCTGGTTCAACAGTCAAAAATCAGTCAGCGTAACCCACCACATGATCAGGCTAAAGAAAAAAAAATCAAAGTATCAATTAATGTAGCCAAAGCATTAATAAAATCTAGCAGCCATTCATGGTTTTAAAACCTCTTAGCCAACTAGGAAGAGAGGTGAACTTAATAATGAATATCTCAACAAGTGCCTTCTGTAGACCACAGGGAGCTACATTCAGTTCCTTGTAGTCACCTACAATGAAAAGGATTATGAAAAGGAATACATGTATGCATATGTATGACTGAAGCATCATGCTGTATGCCAGAAATTGACACAACATTGTAAACTGACTACACTTCAATAAAAAGATAATAAAACGAAAAGAATCTGACTCTAAAAATTTTTTACTAAAAAATAAAAGCAAATTCATAATTTCTAACCTTAAGAAAATAATAAATAATAATGAATGGCTCCAAAAATCCTCCAGCTAATGTCATATTTTAATAGTGAGAGGCTGGATGTTATCCCCTTAAGATAAGCAGCCAGGGGAGCATTTCCTCTTTCATCACTCCTATTCCACATACCTGATTCTAGAGCTGGGGCAGGAGATACAGGAGATGAGTCTGGAGCATCTTGTAGTTCCAGAAAGGAAGGACTGAAAGAAAAAAAAAAAAAACCTCATAATGATGGAGAAATGTCAAAGGGACACAGAAGCCAACTGAAAGAGCTCCCAGTGGTCAAAGGGGGACAATTTTTTTTTTTTGGTTGGTTATGGGGAGTGTATAAGTAAATGAGTGCGTGCTTTGCATTCACAAGGTCCTGGGCTCAATCCCCAGTACCTCCATTGATAAATAAATAAATAAGTAAACAAACAAACAAACCTAATTACCTCCCCCACAGAAAAAGGAAAATTATAAAGAAAAAAGAGAGAGGGAAATAGCTCAGTGGTAGAGCGCATGCTTAGCATGAGGTCCTTGGTTCAATGCCGAGTACCTCTAACAAAAAAAAATTTTTTTTTCCCCAAAGGTGGAAAATTTGAGCAGCAAAATAAACAAAGTAGTATTGAATTATACAACTCAGAGTAAAATATGACACCCATGAGCCATACTGATATAAATAAATAGCTAGGTAAATGAATAAACAAACAAGCATGGGAGAATGGACACATTTCCCATACGGAAGAATTCCAAATAATTTATGTAGGATATCCCCACTCCTTAAGTGCAGGCTGCTCATAATCTCATCCCTCCGAAGAGCACCGTATGAAAGAGAGGGAAGAGATTACTTTACAGTGGAGAGACGTGACGAACACGATTTCAGCCAGGTGATCCAGGTGATAAATCCCGTTGGTGGTTTATAACCTTGACATGATGGGATGAAAAAAACGGCACTTTACCTCGGGGGCGTCCTCCCACAGCCCCAGAACCCCAGTCTAAGTATAAGAAAAGCAGACCAATCCCAGGTGAGGGATGGTCTACAAAATGCCTCACCAGCCTTCCTTAAGACGGTCAAGGTCATCAAAACCAGTGAAAGTCTGGGAGGCTGTCACAGCCAAGGGCAGCCTAAAGAGACATAGTGACTAAATGTCACATGGTCACGTGGATGCGACCCTGAAAGAGAAAGTGAATATTAGATAAAAACTCAAGAAATATGAATTAACTACATGTCGATTTTAGTAAATAACAGTATATCAATGTTAGTTCGTTAATGATGACCATGCTAGCGTAAGAGGTTAACAATGAGGAAAACTGGGTGCAGAGTATGTAAGAATTCTCTGTATCATGCACTTAAGTTCTTGACAAACTACAAGTGCCCTCCTCTGCCAGCTCCCCTCCCTCCTTCATCCGCCCTCCCCCCACCCCCGTCTCCTTGCTATGGACCGTGGCATCTCTGTGGAATACACGTCTGTAATATAATAACTGTCAGGATGAAAACAAGGGAAATAAAGCTAGCTACCTACTCCTCACTGCTCTCTACTGTGAAGCCAGAGGGAGTCTGAGCAGAGGTCATGTGACATGTAACGTTCATCTCCCCAAAGCAATCAGCCATTAACGTGAACTGATGCTCGGGCCAGGTCCCCAAAGACCCTCCCCTACATAAAGCTGTGTCTCAAGTAACTCAGTCCTCGTATGACGATTAGCTGCTCTCCCTAACCCGTATCTGGCCTCTGCATCCCCTCTACCTGTGACTCGCTGTTCTAGTCTCTTACGGGTTATAGAATCTGAGGCCTCACACGTTAAGTTTCTTCCTCCTTTTAGAACGAAAAATCAAATAAGGAAGCCTGCCTTTTCCTTCAGTCCAGCCCTCGATGCTTTTCTCCTCACACGTAACATTTACCACCTGAAGCCTTCATAGCTATTCTCTGGAAATGTCTCCAATAAGCCTGTGGGAGCATTTAGCACCAAAATATCACTGAAACATTTCATGTCTATGTCAGTGATGAGAAAAATCGAATTTGAAAACCTCCCAAAAGGTTAAACCTCTGAACAAACGCTAGGGTGTTTTTCAGTTCCGAAATTATCCAAAATGGTTTGTGTCACTGTGATAGATGGCATTTTAGAAGAGACTCTTAAAACACCGGGGCAGTGAAAACCTAGCTAGGGAACAAGAGAGATTCCAACGGGGAGAACGGTAGTGGCCTCTCTTGCTGTGCCTAATAGCACACGGCATTTCTGCTCCCCAAACTCGGAGAAAACTCTGGCTGTAGCTTGCTCAGGGATGAGGGACTAGAGGTCCCTGGGGCTCTGAGCTTTTCCAGAGCACCCTGAAATGTTTGAGACTGGAGGAGGGAAAACTATTGGTTCCAAAACATGACAAAGGAACTGCAAAATTGGAATTATGGATAATTTCAAGACACTTAAAAATCTTTTTTTGTAGTAAGAAAGTTGTATGTAAGAGGATGTGAGAACATTTAATATGTGTGATGTGATGGGCATTGAAACCATGCCAATAAGAGTATGTAGGATCTACACTGGTCTTATGACAGTCCAGGCCACTGAGAAGGGGTGCCTCTCATCAGATGTGAGGACATCAGATGGGTTCTCATAAGTGAACCCCACCCTGCAGTCCCCAAGGACTCCAGCATGAGTGCTTTCCATCATTCCTCAAAAGCTGAACAGAGAAAATGCTCGAATCTATCAAAAGGCCATGGAAACGACTGTTCTCTAAATGAGATGCTTTTGATCTAGAAAATTATTCCAAATATGGGCTTTGTGGGAAGGATCTTTTGTGTGGGAAACTAACACACTCCCACCATGTGATGGAGGAGGGTCTGCCTGGTGGAAAAGAGAAGGGCTTTGGAGCAGGGAGGCCAGAAGTGCTGGTTCTCTACTGGCCTGCTGAGTGTCTGCAAGCCAGTCCTGAACCTCCCCCAGCCTCAGCCAGATCGAGCTTTGACTTACCATCAAGAACACGTGAGTAGTATATTTATACAATGGAATATTACTTGTCCATAAAAAAGGAATAAAATAATGCCATTTGCAGCAACATGGATGGACCCAGAGATCGTCATTCTAAGTGAAGTAAGACAGAAAGAGAAAGAAAAATACTATACTATAGCCCTCATATGTGGAATCTGAAAAAAGAAAAAAGAAGACACTAATGAACTCATCTACAAAACAGAAACAGATTCTCAGACATAGTAAATAATCTTATGGTTACTAGGGGAAAGCGAGTGGGAAGGGATAAATTTGGGAGTTTGAGATTTGCAAATGTTAGCCACTATATATAAAAATAGGATACTACACTGCAGTTTTTTAAAAAGAGCATGTAAGGTGTTCTGGGTATGTGTCCAAGCCCTCCCCAGCAACCACAGCTAGAACTCTACCTGCTTCATTTCTGGGTCAGCATGCTTTTTTTTTTTTTTTTTGAAGTATACTCAGTTACAATGTGTCAGTTTTTGGTGTACAGCATTATGTCCCAGTCATGTGTATACATACATATATTCATTCTCATATTCTTTTTCACTAAAGGTTATTACAAGATATTAAATATAATTCCCTGTGCTATACAGAATAACTTTGTTTTTATCTATTTTTATATATAGTGGTTATCATTTGCAAATCTCAAGGCATGCTTCCTTACAAAAAATTGTTAATTACACATGATATAAACACAGGCTTATTGTAAAAAATTGAGAAATACACAAAGGAAAGTGAAAGCTGCCCCCCTTTGGTCTCCCCAGAGATACCACTGTTTTCAGGTAGGTGGGCATTTTTCTTACATCTTTTTCTACGTATGGACATAAGAAGTATATACTTCTGACACCATTTTAAATATAAAGGACCATATTGTCCATATTGTTTCATAACTTGCTTTTTCACTTCATGAATGTCCTTTCACAACAGCACATACGGATCCACCTTTCTTGCTAACTACACCTACCAGGGGTACATCTTAGTTACTTGTCCCACTGAGGTTGTCTCCAGCGGGCTTTTAAAGCAAGGCTGCATCCTTTACACAAGCATCTCTGAGCACAGAGGTGAGAATGTGCGTAAGCCAGACTCCTAGCCGTGGAACTGCTGAATCAAGATCTAACTACTGTATATAAAAGAGATAAACAACAAGGTCCTACTGTACAGCACAGGGAGCCACATTCAGTAACTTGTAGTAACCTATATGGAAATGAATGTGAAAAAGAGTATATATATGTATAAGTGAATCACTATTCTGTACACTTGAAACTAACACAATGTTGCAAATCAACTATACTTCAAGTTTTTAAATTCTATGCATGGTTAAAGTTTGGTTGTTACTTTTAAATCTCCCTTCAATGCCAGATCAGTTACATTCCCGTGAGCAGGGCAGCAAAGTGGCTGCTTCCCATCCCTAACCCAGAGGCTCTGCTGCTGTACTTTGACTGAGCCACATCCAAGTGTGACAGCCTAAATTGTGTGGTCCCAGGAGACGCAAATTAGCTTTAACGTCAGTATGGGTGCAATGAATGCTTTCTGTAAATGGCCTGAAATTTTACTTCTGTGTTGAAAGTATTCCGACCAGGCTATTTAAATAAACTGTCACCTTCTTGCCCCTGGTCCCCTCTCAGAGTGGGTCCTCTGTCATCTTCCTCTGTAACAGTCAGGAACACACTGTTTCGAAGCGACCCCACCATCAACAGAGGAAAAACCCACATCTGTTTGGGCAGAATTAGCAAGGCACGCCCTCTCTCCCCCCCCCCGCCCCCGAGTTTAACAGTCAACAGCAGTGTGAGTTAAAGCAGCATCTTACCAATGGGGCTGGACATTATCTTAATTACAGTCAACGTGTTTATAATGCTAAATACATCTGACCTAAAAACTCAGTCTCAAAGCAGCAGGCATGCGGTTAGATAATCTCAGGACATATTGGTGACATTTGGTTGACATTTCCTCTCTCCCTCCCATGTGAAAGGGTTGATCACTCGCTCTCCATGCACAGCGACCTGAGAGAGGGCTCTAGTTTGCCATTTAAACACTGTTCCAATGATTTTCCTGCGACTGTATCTGTATTGGAGAAATGTAACTTACCAGGGCATCAGCCCCTATCACCTCAGCAGAGTCAACCCCCCGGTGAAAAGTAAGGTATGTGTATAAGCAGTTCTTCATTTTCATAAAGTTATTAATCCACCCATTCATTAAAAAAGTGTATTAACATGGACACTCCTGTGTACCAGGCTGCGCTGGGCCCCGGGAAGAGAGTGTTGAACAGGACACACTCCATGCCTCCCAGAGCTCCCCTGAGAAACAGCAGACACAGACAGCACATGACAGAATGCATGTCCTGCAGTGGACCACCAGCCCAGGGGAGGAAGGCCTGGAGAATGGCTCCCAGTTAGGTGGCAACTGAGATGAGGCTCTAACCGATGAAGAGGACAGGAGGAAGGGTGTCCCAGTTGGAAGGAGAGCCAAAGGGTGTCACCAGAGTCTGAGAGCAGACAACAGGTGAGTGAGGCTGCAGGGAGCAGGGGAGGGAGGGAGGGGCTCATGTCACAACCAGCTGTTATCACTTGACCATCTGGTTAGTTATCCAGATACACTGAACAGGCCCCTGTACACAGTGGAGATCACCCCCAAAGCAATTAATTTGACAGCCCGTGGGACTTCATTTGGACCAAACCTGCTAGTGAGTTTAAATTCATCTCTACTCCATGTCCTGTATCCAGAAAATCCACCCAGCACCCATTCCTCAGCCCCATGTTTGCTAGAACCCAAGTTCCAACCTAGGCTGTTCTCACCTCCTGTCTGTTGCTGCCAAGGTCCTGTCCATCCTTCAGGCCCACCTCCTTCCCAGCTCCGCCCTGTCCCCACGCCCCTGCAGCAGCACTGTCTCCCTCGCTAAGCACCTTCCCCCTTCCTGCCCTGTCCTATCATCCCTCCCTCCCCGCTCCCCTTCCCAGAGCAGCACTGAGCACCATGCAGGTGTGGATAGATGTTTGCTGAATTAAACTGAGCAAGTGTGCCCCCATCAAACTGATCTCTGAACATAGCGTTTCGACCTTCAAATAAGCCATCTCCTTATTCTGTTATCTTTGAACTCCACGAGGTCACGTTTTTGAAATTTAAATGTCCTCTGGACACCACCAACTTCAGACTTGCTAACGTTTCAGTCTGGGTACTAGGATGGGTGCACGGGGATTTATCATCTTCTTTACAGCTTTCTCTGTTTCTGGTGCCTAATTGGCAATGTCAATAATAAAAAGTGGTTTTTAATCCACCAGCGTCCGAGGCGAAGTGGAAGCCCCCTTAGCAAGTTACTTGCTGGGTTAGGGCTAGTGGCTGATAAACAGAACACGTTCCTGTTAAAAGAATAAGCTTTGATGTCAGATAGCCCTAAATTTCAACCTGTCCCATCGTCTGCTAGCTGTGTGACCTTGAGCACGTTACATGCCCTTTCTGAAGCTTCATCATTTTGACCTGTAAAATGGGGACGTTGATGATGGTGCCCACCTCCCGGGATGAACATGCGAATGGAATGAGATAATGAACACAGCACACAGCATGACGCCAGGCAGGTGGGTGGTCCCTGGGGCTCCATCGAATGGAGCTATTGACATGACCTGAAAGAAAACATTTTCCATCTTCTTACATTTCATTTCTAAAATATTCCTTGGTGATGGTTTATTTGCATACATATCACTTCTTTCAGCTCCTCTAACACTGGGAAAGTGTCTGATTCACTTTTAGCATCAAGCACATGGCCTGAGTCACAGAAGGGCTCACAAAAGGTTACTGATTGCAGATGGCACCAGTTGTCACATAAAGACATACAAGAACGTGGCGGGGGTGGGGTGGGAGTTTGTGCATGTGTGTATGCAAAATGACTTCTATACAGCCACTCAGACCCCAGGGCACTGCAGGCCTCAGAGACCACACGGGGATTGTACCCAAGGATGTTAGAGAGAGCTTAGCAGAACTATGCACAGACACCAAGGGCTCCAGAAATAAACTTCACTAGAGTCATGGCTCCAACATTTCCTGTTTTGACTTGCTCATTCTTTCATTCATTCAACAAAGGTCTAATGAGCAATTTCTATAAGCCAAGCTGTGTGTTGGATGCTTAGAAATATAGAGAGAAATATACAGAAAAGGGGAACCAAAAGAAGGCAGCTTTTACTCTCAATAAACTCATAATCTAGGGAGAGAGAGAAGGAAGTTCAGAGATTATTTCATTACAGCACGGTAAAGCCTTTAAATGAAATAAGAGGAGTGGTAGAGTTGGGAACAAGGGCCAAGGGAGGCCTTCTGCCATTATGCTTGACTGAATCTTAAAAGATGGGTAGGATCAGCAATTTAAAAAGAATAAAATAATATTATTTGCAGCAACGTGGGTGGACCTGGAGATCATCATTCTAAGTGAAGTAAGCCAGAAAGAGAAAGAAAAATACCATATGATATCAATCATACATGAAATCTAAAAAAAAAAAATCCAGAAAAAAGAAATCTACAAAACAGAAACAGACTCACAGACGTAGTAAACAATCTTATGGTTATTGGGGGAAAGGGGATGAGAAGGGATAAATTGGGGAGTTTGAGATTTGCAAATGATAACTATATATAAAAGTAGATTAAAAAAAACAAATTTCTTCCCTAGTGCCCAGGGAACTATATTCAATATCTTGTAATAACCTTTAATGAAAAAGAATGTGAAAATGAATATATGTATGCACGACTGGGACATTGTGCTGTACCCCAGAAACTGACACACTGTAACTGACTATACTTCAATTACAAAAATAAAAAGAGGGGTGAGAGCAGGCAGAGGCAACAGGGAAGGGTGTTCCAGGCAGAGGGAACAGCATACACGAAGCATAGCGACAAGAAAGAACTTTGCACATTCCACCAGCAGTAGGAAGTTCAGAACGTCTTTAGAGGCAGTGCTTAGTGAGGTCGTGGCAATAGATGAAGCCACAGAGAGCACCAGGGGTCTGCCCCTGAAGGGCCTTGCATGAGTGTTTTGTTTTTCCTGAAAGCAACTGTAAGTCACTGAAGAGTGATGAGCAAGGGCATAACCTAGTATTTGCATTTTGGAAATATCACTCTGTTAGATTCCTAAGAGCACAGAGAACAGATATGGAAAACCTGCCAGACTCACGTTTTGCCAGTTATGGAGCTCGTATCTAGAATTGCCAAGCCAAAAAAATATCTTAGAGATGGTAACCAAGCAGGACCCTATGGGGCCTTCCTGGGACAGACCCTGTCCCCAAATCTGCTGCTGTAGCTCCTCTCTGAAATACTTAGATGATAGTATCTGATGCGTATTTCCTGAGTTTTTCAGATGCCAAAACCACCAGGGAATGAAAGGAAGAAATTAACTACTTGATGACATGAACATGTAGCCCCTACCGGTGCCTAAAGATTAATAATGTGAACCCATCAACCAGAGACTTGTGCACGAGCTGATCACACACCCGGGGCTACCTCACCTTGCCTTTAAAAATGCCTCACTGAAACCCAGTGGAGAGTTAGAGCTTTCTGAGTGTTAGCTGCTTGAACTCCTTGCCTGGTGCTCTGCAATAAACACTGCACTTGCCTTCACCACAGCCCGGGGTCAGTAGGTTGGCTTACTGCACGAGGGCGAGCAGACCTACGTTTGGTTCAGTAAAACCACATCTTCTAACCCCTTTATGGTAGAGATGAAAAAAACTTATTTTCAAGGGCTATAAGATACTTTATCCAAACTCCTTATCTTTAAAAAAATTTTTTAACAAAATTAAAACCTCTGCCCTACAGTTCAGTCCTTCTTGGTCCCGCCCCCACTGGCCACCTTGCTGGCGTTTCTGCTGGTGGGCTCACTTCGGCGCACATCGCTCAGGGAAGAGCCTTTTCAACGGCTGAAAACGTTTTCCAATTCCGAGAGCTGGTAGAATGTATGTTTTATGAGCATGAGAAAAAATTTAACTGGTTTTGGATATGTTCTCATAGTGATTAAAAAGTTAAACCCTTTTAAACCAGAGATTATTCTTGAGCTTCTAATACTATTTAAATTACAACTCCCAAATCTTGAATGATGTAACCGACTCAAGTCCAAATGTTGCTTCTTTTTTCCTTTTTTTTTTTTTTTTTTAATTCAGGACATCGTGTGGAAGTTACTTAACATGACAGAAGGCAAGCGGACTAGACTGGCCCAGTAACAAGATCTCAGAGGGGTTTCTCTGAGCTGTAATGCCTGTCATTCCCCCAATCCTCTGTAAAAACAAACAGGTTGATTATGTCATGTTTCTATTCAGGAAATCTCAAGGAAATCCACAGAGGTGCATCTAATCTATATAATGCTCCCATCTCATGACCCACTGGGTTAGTCCCTTCAAATGACCACAGTAACCAGATCGTACAGAAAAGCAGGTCTCAGTTTCAACAGCCCAGAGCTGACCTGCCATCAGCTCATTATTCCTGAAACAAATTCTGCAAGGTAAGCAGGCTTCCCAGACTAAAACACCGCAGACAGATTGATGTAGTCAGTATCTAGCGGAAAATTAATGCAATTGTTTTAACCACACAGATGTAAAAAGCTACTTGCTTCCACAATACTAGATAAACACAGCGAAAGAGAGCAGTGTCGGAGAGAACCGCAAACCACATGCCCTCTAAACGTTGTTTCCATCTGCTTCAAGCAAACAGGCGAGAATACAAATGCCTGGCAGCTCCATCATTAGTAAGGCAATAAATATTGGAGTCAACTCCTGCAAAGTACAGATCCTGCCAATTATCAGTGGGCCAACATCTCAGGACTCAGGGCGTTTATAGACATTAGCTTCATTGAAACCCTCACAAGGACCTGCATGTTTATTTCCATTTCACAAATGGGCATACAGGCTCAGAGAGGTACAGACATTTGTTTACTCTCACACAGCTTGAAAGTGGTAGCTGTAATGTGAACCCATGGTCATCTGAAATAAAGCCTGGGCTTTCTGCATTCCAGGTCCCCACGGTTGGACTGGCTCCTAGTGAGTGGAAGGATCAAGCTGAAATGTTGCTGGTTCAGACCTGGGGGAGGAAATCGTGATGGAGCCCCCAGCAAGTGCAGAATTCAGAAAAGTCCCTGAGATTGGACTGCATATCAGTTTGCTCGAGGGACTCCTTCCATTGAAGAAGTTAATGCAGAGGGTTTGTTCCTCCCATTTAATGGATCAGGACAACTGAGACTCAGAGACCATGACTTGCTTAAAACCTAAGAAAAGCCAATGACTTTCCTGCATAAACTCTAAATCTACCAACTGGAGCCCAGAGCTCAGTGACCCTTCCTTAACACTTCCTGTTAGTCCATCACCATTAAGAGTTGTGCATCTATGTGACCAGGAAAGGCGTCTTCTTAGATGGAAAAGGAAAAGAACACCTCTTTTAAATGGTCTCTGTCTTGCTAAAGTGTCTCACATATATTTAGCATTACGAAGGCTCTTAATGACAGTTAAATGAAATGTCATAACTTTAATTTTGCTTTCATAGTTGTAAATTATATTCTCAGAAAGAGTCTGTCAGTAAAATCAACATTGCATAAGATACCCTTTATCCATCCAACATGCCAGGAACCTGAAATACCTTCTCATTCCCAGTGGACTGAATTTGACAATTATTTAATAGGATTCTAGACTTGTCTTTATTTTTCACTCTGCCAGTGAAATAAATGGTGGCAGCTTTTGTGCATTGTTTCGTTGGTTGGACAACGACAACCCTGCGCATCGCAGCTGATGTTGCCGGACTGCTAATCAAAGAAGAAAATTAAACTGAAAAGAATAAAGATGTGCAGAAAGTTAGGCAGCAGAAAGAAAAGGCATGATGCTTTATGGGAGCTCACTCTAGATATGTTCATTATATGCCAAAGCCTGGGGAAGGCAAATATGGAATTTAAAAAGACACCATCTGTTGTGTGATATTCCACATGATAAACTTAACCCTAAATTTCTACATCACCTGCTGTTCAGTCATTCTCCTTCTTTGAGATGAGCAACAACAACAACAACAACAACAAAAAACACAGGATGGGGGAGGGAGGTTAGCACATGAAGTAAGCAGGTTTGGCAGAATTGGTGGATGTGCCCTGTAAGACTTTTGGCTAAGCCCAGCGATCACACCCTATATATTTCCTCCAGAAATTAATTCTTGTGATAGTTTACTCTTAAATACTACACATACCGTGGTTGCCGTAAATGTGCACGATCACACACAGCAAGCTACAGTCTTTTCTGTCATTTTTTTAATGTTATTTAAAAGTCTCTGGGCTCTTTGAAAGAAAAAGCAAGGATTTTAGAAATCTTTCAAATCTGTGAAATGAAATGTAGAGTAATTCCTGAAGCAAAGAAGGATTTCGTTTTAAAAAATATATACTTTTGAGACAGAAGGAAAACAAGAGTATGTTTCAAACAAGCCCAAATCAACTCCCTGTTTAAATATTCAAAGGCAACACAACACGTGGCATATTTAACAGGAGAAACTGCCACTAACAAGAAAAAAAAAAAAAAAAGCAACATATCCTTGAAAATGCCCATGTTTTCTTACGTGTAGATCTGAAGTATCGTAGCTTTTAAAGCCCATTAACAAATGCAGCACAGTTCATTCAGGGTTGATTTGAGTTCACAAAATAATTTTATTATATGTAAGAAAGCATACAGGCAATAAAATTAAGAAAACATTCACAATGCATAAATAACACAGACCTGATGCAGGAGATCGTTTTCAGTAAATACCTTTCTTGTCACCAATTTCATCTAAATGTTAAGTAAATTGCTTATCAACAAGAATACTTTGTAAACATTTCCAAACAATTATCTTGAAATGCCCCGCATGAATTAGCGCTTGGTGACGGAGACTCATGATAGTTTTTACAGTCCAGTCCGGCTGATGACGCAGGAACTTGATGCCAAAGCACAGAGGAGGGCTAGCGTTTGTCAAAAGAGATGCTGATGGCTCTGGGTTGCTTAGCACACCCTGGGAGAAGGGGGTCTCCTGTTTCCTCCACCAACAGAAGTGTCTTACTGGAGGATGATAATGAGGCACTGTCTGTTAGTTAATATGCCAATAACATTTAGACTTTAAAAAAAAAAATCAGTTCTAAGTTCAGATTAAAGAACTACACAAAGTAGCCCCACTGAGTGGTCTGCTTTGACTTCGTAAGATGGAGATGCAGGAGTGGACCTCCATCCATTGGTGAGACTGTTGTGACACAAACGTTAAGGAAACTCACTGTCTTCACCACACATATCTAACCAGGACAGCCATGTATTTGGTTCAGAAAAGCTCTGTGGCACAGGAAATGAGAAAAGACGGTGAGGATTAATTATTTTACATAAATACAAAGTGGCATATTCTTTTTATTACCATCTAAGATCATAAATTTCAAGTTGCTTTCTTCTGAGGCTGTCTTGTATTTCAGATATTTACAGAACTACAAATCATCCTCCTGGAAAAGTCTTTGCCACTTTAAAAGTCTTGAACACAATAGTAGTTATGCTTTTTTAAAATCTTTCCAAATCTTTTTAGGAAAAAAAAACTAACCACAGAATTTGTCAATTCTCACCTCGTATTTATTTGTGCCGATGAATTTTAAGGAATCATCACAACTTCACTTTCTATTAGGCTCTGCTGTTTCTGGAAGTGATGCCTGAGCATTTAGAATCTCAGAAAGCCTGTGTGTTTGTTTCATTGGCTTATAAAGTGCTAGCTAAATGGACGAAAATGCAATTGTAAGATCTCAGACAACTCACTAGTTTAACCTATTAAATATGATAAATATAGATTTATTTTAATAAATTAAAAATATCCATATAATGCAATAAATAAATAAAACCAATATCCACAAAGCATCAATTCTGGGGGGAAAAAAAATCCCGTTCTTACTGTAAGGCTCAATTATGTTTTAGGAATAATTGACGAAGGCATGCACCTACCTTTACACTCTGAAAACTTTGCTTGGACCAGGGTTAGCACCTGTTTGTACACAGCAAACTCAACCCTTCTCATTTCCTTCCCGGAAACGTTTAATTTTTAAGTGAAGCTGCTCATTTGTTGAGTCTTTGCCCTATTTTTTAAGTCCTAAGATATGAATCCGTTTCTAAAAATAATTTCGGAGCCAAAGACACGTCTCTTATGAATGTTCTTTTCACATGTGTCCTTTGATTCACTACGGACAACACAGAAAACACACTGGAATGTATTTTTGAACATAGTTAGTTGTGTGTTGAGGGAAGGCAGCCGAGGAGGGCTCCTTTGATGTCTCAGTCTCACCACACTTTAGTTTTTTCACCGAGAGCCCCTCCTCTAGCTTTTGGGATGAGCGTGTCTGTCAGGATTCCCCTCGGAGCTCAGGTCGGGTGCTATCCGTTTTGTGTGATGGGCTGGATCTTCTCTAGGGAGACGTCAGTGTCATAGTCCAAAATAACAGACAGGGCTGGGGACAGCTTCTCCAAGGGCTTGGCTATCCCACCTGCCTCCTCCTTCTTCAGGTCCTCAGAGGAGCCCACGGCATGCGGGATCAGATAAACCAGATTGCAGTCCTTGGAGATGGAGCCTCGAGGCTCGTGATGGCTGGAAAACACCACGGCCCCATTGTTATTAATACTAACTGTCTCTATGGCATTGCTCGTCGTCGGGCAAAGCCTGTAGCATCCTAGGAGGGTGGAAAATGCCTTCCTAAAATCAGCATTAAAGGCATAAATGATGGGGTTCAAGGAGGAATTAGCCCACCCAAACCACACAAACACATCGAAAGTAATGGAATCGATGCAGAAGGGCTTGGTCTCCCCAGACCCACAGAAGGGCACCATGCAGTTCAAGATGAAGAAGGGGAGCCAGCAGCACACAAACACCCCCATGATCACGGACAGAGTCTTGAGAACTTTAGTCTCTCTTTTGAAGGACATCTTAAAGGAGCTCTCCGGCTGAGAACACTCCACGGGGTTTCCGTTACCTGCAGTGGTCTGGCAATTCTTGGCATGGACTGCTGCCCTCTCCAAGGCCGAGATGCGCCGTATTTGTTTCTGGGCGATCCTGTAGATCCTGGTGTAGGTGACAATCATGATGGCCACAGGGATATAAAAGCTTATTAAAGAGGATGAAATGGCATAGGTTCTGCTCAAGCTGGAATCACAGTTGTTTGTCGTCTTGCCCAGGGAAGTGACATTCCCATCAGAGAGGCTTGTGGGTTTTGCCTTGTGCCAGCTGAGCTGCACTGGGATGAAAGAGATGAGGACCGACAAAGTCCATGCCACGCTGATGAGAATGAAAGCTGCCTTGGGGGTCATCTTTCTCTCATATCGGAAGGGACTAGAGATGGCCCAGTACCTGTCCACGCTGATCACACAGAGATTGAGGATGGATGCAGTGGAGCACATGATGTCAAAGGCCACCCAGATGTTACAGAAGGACCCGAAGGGCCAGAAGCCAGCAATCTCAGCCACCGCTTTCCAGGGCATGACCAAGACAGCCACCAAGAGGTCCGACACAGCCAAGGAGATGACGAAGAAGTTGGTCACCTTGGACCGCAGGTGTCGGAACCTGATGACAGCGGCACAGACCAGTGTGTTCCCCAGGAGTGTGGACAGGATGAGCAGTGACAGGAAACAGGCTGTGAGGATGCGGAAGGAGAAGTCCCTCTCCACCACCAGCCCGGCACCGTCCATGGTAGAGGTGTTCAGAGTCCTCATCTTCCGGAGGGAGAGCACAGAAGGTGCTTGGACACCTGTCAAGTTCCTAAGCAGGGATCAGGGGTCAGTCAGACCTGGAGGAGTCCTGGTTAGCCAGGCAGCCCCCTGGAAGTCCCACTTGCTCCCCTGGGTGGAAGACCTCACCAGCATTCCATCAGAGGGCTGCGACAATTGTGTGGCAGGAGCCTGCCCTCCGCAGTCCAAGTCGGCCCCTTGGAAGGTCCCTCTTGCTCTCTGCGACTGTCTTCTGACTCCTTTGCTCCAGGTCACTGTCACGGGGACCAGCTGGCCCTTCAATTCCCCGTGGAAAGCACTGACTTTTTAGCATATTCTAAGCTATCGACCCAGAGACTCCCAGGCCTCTGCCAAGCTAGTCAGCTGTAGTCACACTTGAGGGCTGTTGCCTCTCTGGTGATGGCAGAATTCTCCTCTTCTGAGGCGCAGCTGAAAATACATGCCTTGCTCCTCCAAGCCCCTGGCTCCGCCGCCGCAGCTCCCCTAGAAAGCAAAGAGAAAGGAAAGGACGTTTGCCAAGACTTGAGTCGATCGCATCTTTACTGTCAAGCCCAATCCAGTTCCATGAGAGCCACCTACCTTGCCTTGGGGTGGTCTCTCTCAAAGCCCCGGGGGCTCGGGGAGCCGGCTTCGCGAGGCGCCGCGGCTGCACAGCGCCCAGGAGGCGCGCCTGAGTGCTGCCCGCCGCGCGCAGCCCGGGGTCCGCTCCCGATGCGCACGAATCACCGGGGCGGGTTTGGGGGAAGGATCCTGGGGCAAGTTCACAGAGAGCTGGCGCTGCCCCACTGCCTGGAATGGCTAGAGGTGGTTCAAAGCGGAGGAAACCCGGGAAAAGGGCTCCCGGGCGCTCGGCGCATCCTGGGGAGAGGGCGCCCCCAGGACCAGTCACTGGGGCAGCTTCTTTCCTTTGCTTCCCTTCTTCTGGAACCAAGTGCCAGGCCGCCCCTCGAGAGGCCTCTAGTCCTTCGGGGAAGAGTCCTGCGCCTCCCCGCGGGGCTGCCCGCTGCCTCCCAGGAGCCCGTGGGAACACGACTCAGAGAGAGCCGAGCTGGCACCGGCAGGCGCACGGGCCAGCCCGGTTCCCGCGGGGCACAGCCCACCCCGCCCCCGCGTCCCCTCCCCTGCCCTGGAGGCGGGCTTAGCTTGACAGGCAGAGTTGCGAGCGACAGCCGCACGTGGTTCCCCTGGATGGTGTCGCGGGCGAAAGGAGTGGGGGACGCCCAGCTGAGCGCTCGCCCGCGCTGGCTTACCCCCGCCAAACGCCGGGCCCCCGGACCCCGGGACAGCACGCGACAGGGGCCCGCGAGAAAAAATCCGATGTTAGAAGCTCAAGTGAGCCCGAGCCGCCTGAAAGCAAAGCTCTGCCCATCATCCGGCGCCTCCTGGGGTCCATCCACCCCAAGCCCTTCCCAAACACCAAACAGAAAAGGGACCTTGCCCACTCTCCCACGCCCACCCCGGCCCGATCCGCGCTGCCTCCAAGTGCCCCACGGGCGCGCGTACTCACCGCTCACCGGGAGGGCTCCGAGCAGCCGCGCGCCTGGCGGGTGCGCCCCGCTGCGCCCCGAAGGCGCTCACTTCGCGCTCCGCGTGGGTAGCGGGCGCGTCCACGGCTGCGGTCAACGCCGGACTGCGGCCGGTGCCCGGCGCGGGGCGAGCGCCCCAACCCCGGCGCCACGCGCTCGGCAGTCCCGGGGCGCCCTCTGCCGGCGGCTTTGGCTTCCAGCGCCCCGGCTGTGCCCTCACAGGCACCCACCTCACCGGGACCGGCTTCCGCATCCACGCCTGGTCCCCCTCTCTTCCCTGTCCCTGACTGCCAGAACCTGGGAAAGGGGGCTCCTCTGCTCGAAATTCCCTAAAAACTGACGAGGGTGAAAAATCCCTTTTGCCGCCACTGCATTCATTGAACCAGTGTATTTTCCTGAGCGCTCACTACATACCGAGGGACAGAATTATTAGCAAGATGCAAGGCGGACTCGCAAAGAGTAAACCGGGGAAAACTGGCATCTACTGAGCAACGTCTGTGTCCCAAGCTCGCGTCTTCTGTCGTCCACCCCTTAAAGAATTCCTTCTCTTCGGCCTGCGCGTCTCCACTTTGCCCGAGTGGAAACTTAGGATCGGAAAGGTGCTCAAAGTGACAGGGCTAATGCGGATGCCGCTGCCTGACTCCCACCTGCGTGTTCTTTTCACCTCCACGTCACTGCCTCCTGGGAACTCAGGAGTCTGTCGCGGGAGCCAAGGAACTAAATAATTACCCCCAGAGCTAACATAGAGGACAGGACAAAATGGAAGCAAGAGGGCTGGGTGGGGATTGCCTCGACCCCCTCCCCTGCTGCCCCGGGTGATACCTGACAGGTCAGACTTCTAGCGAATTTTATGTAAGTGACATCATCCTGCCTTGCAGTGAATTCCAAAACCTGGAGGAATTAAGCACGCAGTTTCTAGGTCAGACTGCCCGGCTTCCCGTCCCTACCCTGCCCGCTGCTGCATGTGCCCTCTCTCCTCTCTGCGCTGGCTTCTCCCCCTGTAAAATGGTGATGATGTAACAGGATTGTTGTAGGTACTAAATGAGATGATGTTTGCGGAGGGCTTGGCACCCAGCTAGGTAGGACCCAGGTAGCCCTTTCCAGGCAGGCACCTTGAGGGCTCATTAGAAAACCAATCATCTTATCTCCTTTAGAACCTCACACCACATTGGAAGCCTGAACCTAAAAAATACTTCCATTCAGTTATCCGGTTCTAACGGCACCTTGGTTTTTAATGTAAGGACCACCTTACTGATGGCAGACCCTCCCGAGCCTCTGCTCCCAGATCTGTCCTCCCACTTCTGCCTCCCTGTCACACAGAGTGATGCCGTGTGTCCTGAGTCATGGTCGCAGACGCACTTTTTTGCCACAAACATGCCCCAGGAACCACATTCTTGCAGAGTCTTAAGCCACACTTAACATAATACTTCCAGATCATTTTCCACAAGGTAGTCATTCCCCAAGCTTCTTGACTTTATTTCATCTTTCTCTCCCTTTTACTAACAAACACAAGGGGAAGGCTATGCTTCTGGTTCAAGACAGTCATGTGAGCCTGAACGTTTAACTCCCCACGTTCTACCCACCTACCCTGAAGTGTTGCCACTGAAATTACCCAGAAATACACAGGGAGGGGAAATTCAGCATTAACCCTGGAAGACAGGGAGTAAAGGGGTGTGGGGATCTTTTTCCTCCAGGGTAAAGGGCAGAGAGGATTGGACTGGAGGATAGGGGACTCCCTGGGGCTTTTCATACGGGAAGAAACCCAAAAAGAACACACTACAAGACTGAGGTAACAGGGGCTGGAAGTCAGGATAAGGCCAACGTCAGGAGTAAAATTTCTGTCTAGTGATTTATCTGAGAAGTGCCCCCAGTGCCCAGGTCCTCCCAGAGCCAGTAACCCTGGCAATGCCCACAGCTCTTTACATTAAAGCCCAGGTAGCGACTGGTCTGCTCTCAGAAGGGGTCACATTCAGTGAAACACCAACTCGACAGCCAAATAAAGTTTGACAGGAAATTTACATATTAACCAAAAACTTGCTGGAAGAAAATCACATTTCTAACACAAATCATATCCTTGTTTCTCTCAAGCTCAGCAGCTAAAAAAAAAAAAAAAAAAAAAAAGCCTTCTTTTCTTTGCTTGAAACATTTCCTAAATTCTTTCCGCATTCTCCCACACTGACCTATGTCTCTTTCTCTCAATTCATTCACCTGAAATATCTAGGTGATTAAATTAACGTGTATCAATTTTATGGTGATTGAGAACTGTTTCTTGTACCAGTAAATTTCAGCCATTTTTATTGTCAGATCACCCGCTCCCCTCCTTTCCGATAACATACCAAAAAAAAAAAAAAAAAAAAAAGCTCAGGAACACAGGACGCAGGTACCTTTAAAGGAGGGAAGACTCTAGGAACAGAATCATTTTGTCTCCTGTCACCAGGAAAACATGAGTTGAACAATTTCTCACCATTCCAGGGCAGACCCCTGAGATCTCTTTCTGGCAAGCTTGAGTCACTGATTTTTGAACGTCATTGCTGATAAAACAGGAAAGGGTAAAATGTAGGTGAAATCTCAGGGGGGTTTTTTCTTTTTTTTTTTTTTTTTTTTTCACTTTTCAGAGACTGTGAATTTCAGAGGAACTTACAATTTGGCTAGAGGTTTGGGTTTTTTCCATATTTTCTCTCTTGAAGCCAAGGTAAAACAAAACCTTCCGTTTTGTTCTATAAAAGTCTCTCCCACAAACATTAAGAACTGAATATAAATGCAAGCAGGTATTAGCATTAGATCATGCTGGGAATGTAAACCCTAGCACAAAAGCACCTTTGTTTCCCAAATTGGCACGTCTTTTTAAACTCTGCGGGTGATTTATGCACTGCAAGGGGAAGGGAATTCAAATAATGCTTTTGAACAAATATTTTTTATTGGGAGTTTGTAAGAGTAAGTGAATAGAGAAGGCACACTATCCCTAGGGGAGCTTAAGGTCATAAAAGACTAAATAAAGCGACTGAACTGCCAGGTATAACAAATGATACCTTCGGGAAGCTTCAGGATTATTAAAGGTAATTTTATACCAAAAGAATGACTGTTTGTAATGTTGGTGAAAAGAGAGAAGCTTGGCTGAACTTGACTAAGTAACTCGGATGCTTGTTTCAGACCATAAATACAACTTCTCTGAAATTCCTCGTCCCGTGCCAGAGTTTCCGCTCCTGTAGTTTATTATACGATTCAAAAATCAATTCGTTTGTTATATTGCATGTTTGCTCTTGTTGCCTCTGTTCTTGGCCCTCTTTTCCCCTTTTCCTCTTTTTTTGGCTTCTGTAGGCTAATCTGAGTAGTTTTGTGATTGCTTTTGTTTTCCTTTATTGCCTTATTTTCTGTCATTCTTTGTTTTGCGATTTTCATGGTCGCTTGAGGGTTGACATTCTATTCATGATAAGACGTGTGATATAAGATGTAGATTGACAGGCACACCTCATTGTACGGTGCTTCACGGATGCTGCACTTTTTACAAATTGAAGGTCTGTGGCACCTCTGTATCAAGCAAGTCTACCAGGGCCATTTTTCCAACTGTGTTTCTGTATCACGTTTTGGTAATTCTCGTAATATTTCAAAGCTTGGCATCATTATTATATTTGTTATGGTAATCTGTCATCAGTGATCACTGGTGTGACTACTACCGAGGCAGGAGGGAAGGGGGCAGGGCACAACCACTGAAGGAATGACACAGCCATTGAGGACAGGACAAACTGGTTAGAACCAAGATGGCAGAAGGTTTGACTTCCAGCAGACCTTGAGCCTCAGGAACACCCATAGGCACCATGACAGTTCCTAGAGTGACCATAAAAGGTCAAAGAGTGGGCTGGTGCTCGATTCCTAGAAATCCCTGCCCCTTTCCCAAACTAGCTGAAATAATCCTCCCACTCATTAGCATATAAAATTACTGAGCCCTTAAAAACTAACAACCCTGCCCCTCGTGGCCACTCTCTCTTGCTTTCTGAGACATGCAGCACGCGGTCTATGAAGTGTCTACTTTTACCAAACACTCCCACACCTCTCAGTCTTTCTCCCACTCACCTTTCGAGATGGCTCGAATTCTGCCTGGGGACTGTGTATCTCCTAAGCCGCCCCCCGCTCTGAGTGAGACGGGCTGCACTCTGTTTATAGAATGTGTCCATCCCTGAATAGACTTACTTTCACTTTACTAAATCTCGCTCTTGAGTTCTTTCCTGCTGGAGACAAGAACCTATTCTCCAGCAGCACTATGACTCGCTGAAGGCTCAGATGATGGTTAGCATTTTTTTTTAAATAAAGTTTTAATTAAAGTCTATACATTGTATTTTTAGACACGAGGCTATTGCACACTTAATAGACTACAATAGAGTGTAAACACGGCTTTTATGTGCTCTGGGAAACCAAAATACTTCGTGTGACTCATTCGTTAGTGTGAAACTCACTTTGTGGTGGCGATCTGGAACTGAACCCAAAATATCTCTGAAGTATGCCTACATATATCTTATATCAGACATGTGGATGCTGTAATTATATATCTATATAAGACACAGAGGTCTGTCTTGCATCCTTCTCACAGCCTGTCTTCAAAGAATATGATTCCATTTTGTGTACAGTTAAGAGTCTTACAGTAGCATTTGTCCATGTTTTCTCTCCCAGTCATTAGGCTCTTGTTGTCACACATTTTACTTCTTCACATGGTCCAAATCCCACAATAGATGGTTATGTTTTCCTTTAAATAGTTATCTCAGAATGATATTTAAATTAATAAGAAAGAACTATTAAATATTTACCTATGTAGTTACCTATGTACCATTTCTGATGTCCTTTCTTCTGTGAATAGACCCATCTTTCCATCTGGTATCATCTTTCCGCTTGAAGGAAGACCTTTACCTTTTCTCACCGTACAGATTATCTGGGGTTGACTCTTCCAGCTCTCATATCTCTGGAAAATCTTTATTTTGCCTCCATTTTTGAATTTTTTTTTTTCCTAGGGATAGCATTGCGGATTGACAGATTTTCACTTTTAGCACTTTAAGTGTTGGTCCACTGTTGCCTTATTTGCATTGTTTCCAATGAGAAATTTGATGTTAATCTTACCTTCATCTTTCAGTACCCAACATGCCTTTTTTCCTCTGGCTGCTTTTAAGATTTTTTTCTTTATCATTGATTTTGATCAGTTTAATTAAGATGAACCTTAGTGTAGTTTTCTTCAAACCCTTGGTGTACTATGGCTTTGTTGAGTTTCTTTGACTTGTGGGTTTATGATTTTTGTCAAATTCGGGGGGGGGAAACGGCCATTTTTTTTTTAATATTTTTTCTGCCTATTTTTTAAAAATATTTTTTCTGCCTCTTCTTTTCTTTGGGCTCTTCAATTATATGTATACCAGACTGCTTGAAGTTGGCCTACAATGCACTGGTGCTAATTCTCTTTTATTTGCTCTCTTTTCTCTGTATTTTCATTCTGGATGGTTTCTGTGGCTTTATCCTCTAGCTCACTAATATTTTTCTTCTTCACTGTCTAGTCTGTTGTTAATCCCATCCCCTGTATTTTCTATCTTAGGTTTTGTCATTTTCTATTATTATTATTGTTGTTGTTGTTATTTTTGCTGGGGGGTTGTAATTAGGTTTGTTTATTTTTAGAGGAGATACTGGGGATTGATCCCAGGACCTCATGCATGCTAAGCATGCACTCTACCACTTGAGCTGTACCCTTTCCCTAGGTTTTATAGTTTTCATCTCCAGAAGTTCATCTGGTCTGTTTCACATCTCCCGTCTCTACTCAGCATTCTGAATGTATGAAATATACCGATGATAACCATTTCACTGCCCTTCTTTGCTAATTTCAACCTCTGTGTCAGTTCAGCTGGTTGCTTTTACTCCTTATTACAGGCTGCATTTTTCTAATTCTTTTCATGCCTGGCAGTTTGGGGCTGGATGATATACATCGTGAATTTTATCTTGTTGGGTCCTGGATCTCTTTATAGTCTTACAAATATTCTTGAGCCTTGTTCTAGAACACATTTAGATTACTTAAAAACAGTTTGGTCCACTCAGGCATTGCTTTGAAGGCTTGTTATGTAAAACCAAACAATGTTTATTCTGGGGCTAATTATCTCCCATGATTGAGGCAAGATTCTTCTGTGTGCTCCACTCAATGTGCTGTGAATTTTGAGGGTTTTTTCCAGTCTGGCTGGTGGCGACAAGCACCGTTCCTGGCCCTGTGTGAGTTCCCGATACTGTTCCCTATAATCTTCACTCTCTCATTTCCTCACATCATTTACTGATGAGTTTCCTGGTGAATGTTCCAGGGGACTGCGGAAATCTCTGGAGCCCTCTCTCTCTCGCCAGATCTCTCCTCTCCAGTACTCTGTTCTACTCATGATCAGGGTTCTGTCTCTGGGTGTAGTGACACCTCTGTTTTGTTCACTAACACTTTCCTCCCCCGCCCATCATGGCACTCAACTCCCCTGACACACAGGACAAGCACAGGACCTATACAGCCCTGTTCAGACTCTCCTCGGGCATCTGAAATTTGAGTTGGAAACACAGAGGAACAAAAAGAGTTCAGAGCTATCCTTTCAGCAAATCTTGTTGGGAAGTCTGGATCTCTACATACAAAAGGATAAAGTTGGACCATCACCTAGCGCCATATGTAAAAACTAACTCCAAATGGATCAAAAACCTAAAAGCAAGAGCTAAAACTATAAAACTCTTAGAAGAAACTACAGGGTGAAAACTTCATGACAATGAATTGGCCATGGACACCAAAAGGAAAAATAGACAAATCTGAAGACATCACAAGTAAAATTTGTGTGCATCAAAGGACACTATCAACAGATTGTAAAGGCAACCCACAGAATAGAAGAAACTATTCACATCGTATCTGACAAGGGATTAATAACCAGAATCTGTAAAGAACTCCAAGCAACTCAAATTTTAAAATAGGCAAGAAACTTAATTAGATATTTCTCTGAAGAAGTTATACAAATGGCCAATAAGTACTTGAAGAGATATTTATCAATCATCTTTAGGGGAATGCAAAACAAAACCTCAAGGAGATACCACTTTGTACCCATTGCGATGGCTATTATCAAAAAAGCAGAAAATATCAAGCGTTGGCAAAGAGATGAAGAAACTGGATCCTTCGTGCTATGCATTGCTGGTGGGAATGTAAAATGGTGCAGCCAGTATGGAAAATATTGTGGCAGTTCCTCAAAAAATTAAAAATAGAATTACCATATGATCCAACAATTTCATCTCTGGGCATATACCCCCCCAAAAAAAATTGAAAACAGGTATTTTCACATCCCTTCAAAATGAACTCAGACAGATCTATTCACACTTCTGTTCATAATAGCGTTATTCACAATGATTAATGGGTGAAAGTAACCCAAGTGTCCATTGATGGATGAATGGGTAAACAAAATGTCGTGTATACATACAGTGGAATATTATTCAGCCTTAAAAAAGGAAAGATTCTGACATACACTTGATCCTTGAGGAGATTATGCTAAGTGAAATAAGCCAGTTAACAAAAGGACAAATTATTGTATGATTCCACTTCCGTGAGACACCTAGAGTAGTCAAATTCATACAGACAGAAAGTAGAATGGTGGTTGTCAGGGGCTGGGGGAAGGGAGAATGGAGAGTTGTTTAGTTGGTACAGAGCTTCAGTTTAACTGAGGAAGAGGAAAAAAGTTCTAGAGACGGATGGTGGTGACAGTTGCCCAACAATGTGAATGTGCTTAATGCCACTGAACTACACACTTAAAATCGTTAAAATGGTGTATTTTACGTTATGTATATTTCACCACAATAAAGAGAACGGGGGATCAGAGCTGAGCCATTAGACGGCAGCCTCAGGAGGGTGGTCTGTGCGTTCCTGCTCTCAGAGTGCTTCCCCAGACCCTCCATGGTAAGGTGGACCCACTCTTTTCTGGTGTGTGAGCTCCCCATTATCCTCACCATCAAGTCCTGTTTCAGCCTAAGGCATCCAGGATAGATCTCTTTTGGCCAAAGGATATTAGTTGAAATGCTGACATTCTACCAAAAAAAAAAAAAAAAAAACCCAAAACAAAAAAACAGCTGCAGCAATCTCTCTATGAGGTAGCATCCCAAACTTACTCCATGGCACGAAGAAAATCTGCCATTTGCTGAGCATCCTTCATGTACCGTGTTTTCACCTGTGCCTGACACTTCATCCCAGGGTCACCTTGCATATCCAGGCCCTTCAAGATGAAGATTTCTTTGACAGTACACTCATTTTCATACCAGTTTCTCGCTAATATTTTCCCCTCTTCCCCCGCTAAGTGACATGCACCATAGCCCATGGGTCAGAAAAAGCTACCAACTTGTGCTGGTCCTGATTCTGGACATGATGTAATTCTCATCACCAATCCTGCCTGGTCATTATTCAGACATAGTCTCTATTTTACTCAAGATAACTGGGGGCTCAGAGAGGGGAAGTGATTTGTCCAAAGCCACAAAATGAAAAAGATGGAAGGGCGGGAGTCTTGCGGGTCCTGTCTGACTCCAAAGACCATAATCTCTGTATGCTGGCTGGAGGATGGCTGGTGTTCTGTATGTCAGCGGTAATCGTTGCATTAAACACAAAAGAGCCGGGGAGCAGTCTCCAAAATCACATACATTGCTTTGGGACTAGGACTCATTATCATTATTACAAAAAAAAAATTAGATTTCTTTACTTGAAGGCATGAAAAACAAATTCATCCGTTGAAACATAACACTCATATCAACAGAGAGAAGTTTATAAAAGCCAGATTTAGCAGGTTAATTAAGGAATATGAGACACGGTGGCATAGCCAGAGGTCGCTACTGTCCTCCTGGGTTACATTGTCACAAAACACAGCCAATGCCAAATAAATGAGTTTTCTGAATCAACACCAGCCCAAACATGCTTTTTTCCTAATTGGTGCAATGCAGTAAATACCACGTCCACGCTCACATGTGTTAAAATGAAACCCACACCAAAAGACGAATAGCTCGTAAAGAAACAAAGTGGGAAAAAAAATACTACCGTTTTTGAGTGCCACCTATGGGCCAACTCCGGTGAAAGTTTTATCAGCCTTATTTTAAATATGAAGAAATTGAAGCTTGGTTAATATTTGTTCTCTTATCTGAGATCACATAGAAATAAGAGGTCAGGCTGGGATTCACACCTAATCCTATCTGATTGAAAAGCCTGTTCTTTTTCCAGGTTTCTTCACATTCGTACATTCATTCATTCAGTGATAATTTATCAAAAGCCTACCATGGGCCAGGGCTTCATCACAAACACACACACACACACACACACACACACATGGAGTTTTTTAAAAAGTATGGATTTGTTTGCAATTTACTACTGTAATAATTGCTACCAAAAAAAAAAGCAATAAGAGGAAATAAAAGAGAATGCAGATTGGGGATGAACTTTTTGGTAGGTTATACTGTAGTTCTAAATATTTACTGCTCTCGCCAGGGAGAATATTATATTTCCCTAGCTCACCGACTTCAGGCTTGCCCGTGGGACTTACAGCGCCCTCCCTATGGGAGAGTTATACATCCCCACCCTGTTGCACTCAGGAGTGTCCATGTGACTTGTTTTGGCCAATAGAATGCGGCTGGAAGCCATGTGTGTGTTTATCAGGCAGATACCTAAAGACCAGTTCAGGGTTCACTGTTTCTCTTCTCCCTCCCCTGAGTCCAGCAGTGTCCCAGGTAGAAGCTGTGATCAGTCTGTCCCAGAGTGAAGCTATTGTGGATCAGGGCTGCAGCTGACCCGTGATGGACATGTCCTTGTTGTAAGTCACTGAGGTCTGGGGTCCATCTGTCAGCACAGCAAGACACAAACTTATCCTGACTTACATACCACACTTACAGGAGGGTGATCAGGGAAGACCTCTTTGAGGAAGTAACATCGGAGCTGAGGCTGAATGCAGGACCCCACTAGGTAAACAGCAACAGAGGAGGGCTTCCCAGCAAAGGCAAAACAGCCAGTGCCCACACCGTGAGGTGGGAGGGAAATGGCATGGCCTGGGTGTCTGGAACTGATAAGAAATGAAGCTGAGGAGATGTCTGGGCTGAGCGTGAAGATGCCAGGAGCCAAGTGAGGAGGTTGGATTGCATTCTGTGTGTGAGAGGAAGCCTCTAAAGGATTCCAGGCAGAAGGATGAAGTGATCAGATTCAAGTGTTCAAAAGATTGCCCTGAATTCTGCAAAGCAGGAAAGGAAGCAGGAAGGCCAATTAAGAGGCTCTTGCATCCTCTTGCGAGAGGCTGAACTGTGTCTCCCCTGTGGGGACAGTTGGCACCCTTCAAAGTCCAACGACCCCCATTCCTGGGCTCTCAGACATCTGCCTGCGATCCCTCAAAAGATAAAGTACATTCTCTACTGGCCATGTTTCCCCTAACAAACTAATAGCCTTAAGTAACGCCTAATCGTACGATAGCTCAGGCTGGTTTGTTTCAGCCCACGTCTCCACCTTAACAGAGTCATAAACCTCACTGCCCCTTCACGGACGCCAGACTTCTTACCTCACCTACAAGCAATCAGAGATTTGTGCACAAGCCAATCATGTACCTTGTGACCCCTGGGTACCTGATGTAACCCTCCCGAATGAAAGGCCTTAGCAACTGACCCTCAGGGCTTGCACGGGCACCTCTCATCCGTACGGCCCACTGTTGTCTGTGACAGTGTCCCTAATAAACTCCTTTTCTATTTTCACCCTTTGTCTTTGGTAAGTTCTTTTACCACCTGTGCACCAGCCCATCAGACCCCACAACACCCACCCCCCCCAAAATCATATATTGAAGTCCAAATCCCCGTACCTCAGAATGTGACCTTATATAGAAAAGGGGTCATTGCAAATATAATTAGTCAGGTTTAGATGAGGTCATTCTGGAGAAGGGTGGACCCTTGTCCAATATGACTCGGTATCCTTATAAAACGGGGAAATTTGGACACAGATTTGCCATGTGAAGAAGGCAGGTGTTGGGGTGATGCTTCTACAGGTAAAGTCATGCCCAAGACTGCCCGAAAACCTCCGTGAGCTGGGGAGAGACGTGGAACATAATAACCTCATAACCTTCAGAAGGAACCAGACTTGCTAACACCTAGATCTTGCACTTCTAGTTTCCAGAACCTTGAGGCAATAAATTTCTGTTGCTTAAGCCATCCCATTAGTGGTGTGTTGCTATGACAGCCCCAGAAAACAAACACAAGGCCAGAGACAATGGTACCTGGGACTAGAGTAATAGCTTTGCAGATGGAAAAGCAGCAGGTAAATTCAACATATAATTTTGTTTCTTTTACTTTCTTTTTTAATTGAGGTATAGTCAGTTACAATGTGTCAGTTTCTGGTGTACAGAACAATGTCCCAGTCATGCATATATATATATATGCATATGTTCATTTTCATATTCTTATTCATTAAAGATTATTACAAGGTATTGAATAGATAGCTCCCTGTGCCATACAGAAGAAATTTGTTTTTTATCTATTTTTATATATAGTGGTTTTAACATTTGCAAACCTCAGACTCCCAAATTTATCCCTTCTCACCCCCTTTCCCCTAGTAACTGTAGGATTGGTTACTATGTCTGCGAGTCTGTTTCTGTTTTGTGAGTTCATCGTGTTCTCTTTTTTTTCTTTTTCTTCTTCTTTTTTTTTTTAGATTTCACATATGAGTGATATCATATAGTATTTTTCTCTTTCTGGCTTACTTCACTTAGAATGATGATCTCCAGGTCCCTCCACGTTGGTGCAAATGGCATTATTTTATTCCTTTTTTTTAATCACTAAGTAGCATTCCATTGCATAAATATACCACAACTTTTTTACCCAGTCATATGTCAATAGAGTCAAGATACATTTTTGAAGGTGGAAAGGGCATAATTTTTTTTTTTTTGGAAAAAGCATAGATTAAAATGGAAAGGGAGAAATCAAAGAGTAAATCACTGAAATTGTGTATCCAGCACTCCACCCAATGCTTTCATGACCTATTGCCTCGTTTCATCTTCACAAGAGTCCTGTGTATCAGTCTGGTCCCCTGGGGAGAAGGCACCGAGATGGGATTAGGAATACAAGGGGTTTAATGGGAGGCGATGTTTGTGGAAGGAAGATAAAAATAGAAGAAAGCAGAATTGGACACAGAAGGGACTGTGATGCAGATCTGGCAGCATTTCAGCCCACTCAACCCAATGGGGAGTTCCAGAGCAAAGACTTCCCAGCACGGGAGTCCTGCACTGGGCAGAAATAGACAGGCCTTTGTATTCTCATCATGGCTGGTCATTGACCTAGAAAGAGTGTAGCTCCTGCTTGAAAATGAAGGCAGATCCTAAAGGCGCTAACTAGCGGTTGTCTATTACGTTCACTCCTTGAAGGGAGACCCAAGCAGTGCATCGCACCCTGTAAGGTTGGATTTTTAGTCATGTCTGATAAATTAAGAAATAGAGGCTCAAAACTCTGCTTTGGATGAGACCACATAGACTCTGGCTCCCATCCCATCCTCTGTTGCTATGGTCTCTGCCAAGTTCAAGTTAGTACTTGTGGCAGACACTGCCGGCAGCCACCCCAAACCCCTCCTAGCTTGCCTCTCTGTGGATGAAGAGCTAAAAGCCACATTTCCCAGACTCCTTTGTTGCCAGGGCACAAGTATGTGAAGTGGTTTCAACCTGCCTGATACATCCCTAGATGTGGATGTGGCAGCGAAACGAGGGAAGATATGCTACCAGCAGATGAGAGGACCACTGGGTGAGCCCTAGGGCAAAGGTTTTTTCTAGAACAATCCTTGATCTGTTTTCTCCCAACTGTGTTTTCTTCCGGACCATGCATAACCACGCCTGATTCTCCAAACACCCTGGAGGTTTGCAATCTGTAATCCCTTAACAAATCCCCTTCTGTTTAAATAAGAAGAGAGGCCTCTGTTGTCTGCAACTGGGAATCCTCGGGGAGCTGGTGCTGGATAGAGTGCACTAGACAGTAAGGGCACAGATGCCCCATTCAGCGGGGAAAAGGAACTTAGATCCAAAGGCATTTCCCACGCTCTGGCACCCTTCAGTGTGGCATCCTTCCCAAAGGAATCATACACAATTTTGGCCTTTGTAGCATATAAACAATATTTTAAAAATCAAATACACACCTGGCAGTGTTTTGGTTCAGAAAGTCTAGATACTTTCAGATCTGCTAGAAATTGCCTCGCAAGAGCCAGAATTTCTCGCCAGCTCTATGCAAATGAACTTCAGCATCTCTCAACAAAGCAAGATAACAGTGCTGATTCTGACTCAGCTACCACACAGAAAAATCTGCTCACAAGACTTTTTTTTACATTCAAGACCCTTTTAAAAACATCCCTTTTCAGTCTTTGATGTAAATCAGAGAACAAGCGTGATCATCTTTCTTTAGTTGTCCACCACAAAGCAAATCCTAGGCAATTTTCTTCAAGTGATTTTCCATATTACGCAGCAGCCAAGAACGTTAAGGACTGACCTGTGAGCCCATCACAGTAAGGACCTCTCCCTCTGCTGGTGTGGATGTTGTGTGGGACAGTGAAAAAAGCAATGAAAAGGAAAGACATTTGCCAATGGGGTGGGGGGGGAATTAGGACTGCCATCCCTCCCAGAACCTTCGTGTCCTCCTCTCCCACCTCCCAGGGTCAGTGTCAGGGCCACACTGAAAAACTGACAAAACAGGAAGCTAAGATGAGACGGTCTGGAGGGCCACTGAATTGAGGCAAAGAGGCTCAGAGGCCATCCCCTCCCGGGAGGAGCCATCTGAGCAGAACCATGCCCAGCACACCAGTAGGAACCACACCACCCTCAGGACATCCCATAAACAACAGTCCTGCCCCCAAGGTCTCGTGATCAAAAGCCCCACTCCAGTATGGCTGCAGCTGTAGCGTTTCCTGAAGCTATTCTCAAAAATCCTGTTCACTGGATTAAAAAAACTGCAGGATATTTGCACAACAGAACCCTATCCAGCAATAAAAAGGGATGAAACACTGATACACCCAACACCGTGGATGGATCCCAAAGCTGAAGAAGCCAGAGACAAAAGACTCCAAGTCTATAACTTCCCTTATTTGACATCCTAGAAGAGGCGGAACTAATACCTAGTTACAGAAGGCTGATGAGTGGTTGTCGAGGTGAGGGCTTGACTGCCAAGGGGCACAAAGGGAATTTTTTTCAGGCAATAGAAATATTCTTTCTCTGGATTGCGCTGGTAGATATATGTGTACGTATACCTCTGCCAAGACTCAGTGAGCCACACAACTTTCTGTGAGCCATGTGTTTTATTTTGTATAAATTGTACCTCAATAAAATCCACCACAAATTTTTATCAGGATGACTGGGACTGTGTTAGCTATAAGAAATTTATGTGAATCTGGTTTGCTACTTGGTTCATTCAAAACATGCTCCTTCACCTCTCTGAGGGTAGAGAGAGTTCTGCTGTCAGCTGAATCTCACAGCCTGATGAAATCATTCCCAGCCTCGGGGAGGAGTAAACATCACACTCCTTAAATCCCCTGGTGCACAGATGAGTAGACAATGCAGTGAAAACTGGCTCATTCTTTGGAGAAAAATAAAATTGAATCCCTACCTCACACCATATAGAAAAGTAGGTGCTAGGTGGATTAAAGACCCAAGTGTGATGCATAAAACTACACAGCTAGAGAATTAAATACTGGGGAGTATCTTTACAAGCTAGCATTCGGGGACACCTTCTAACACAAGACCTCAAAAGCTCAAAATGCAAGGCCACAAGTGAATGCCTTTAATGACATCAACATTAAAGATTTCTTTTCAGCCAAACACACTGTAGACAACGTTAACAGGAGGATGACAGGTTGGGAGAAGAGATTTGCAATAGACACGGGACATCTGCAAAGGAACAAAGCTAGGAAACCTGACTTCAAAAAAAAAAAAACAAACAGGCAATGAATATGATCAAGCAAGTGTTAATAAGTAGATGAGAAGATTCTCAAAATCACTGATAACCAAAGGACTGCAAATCAGAACGACAATATAGAAGTCTACTCCCTTCGAAGATCAGAGAGGTGAATAACACCAGTTCTTGGTGAGATGTGAGGAACAGGAGACTTTCTGGGCACCTCTGGGGAGTGTTGAGATATTGCTGCCATTTTGGAGAGTTCTGTGGCAAGACGTATCTAAATTAAGTATGCTTGCCTGGGCGGAAATCTCACCCAGGGTCTTTATTATACAGGACCCTCGCTAGACATATGAGAAGGCATTCATCACGAAGCGATTTATGGCCCTGAGAAGTGGAAGGCACCTTGGTGGTCATCCTGGAGTGCAGATGAGTAGAATGTAGTCACTGCTCTGTTCCAAGGGGTTGGATCAGCAGCTGGAGGGAACAAAAAAGATACGCAGAAGACCATGAAAACAGATCCCCCAAACTCAGCGGTGAGTGAAAAAGTCAGAAACCAAAGGAGAACTACAACAGAAGAAACATTTCTGTAATTTAAAAATCATGCACCCAAAACAACATGGAACATGTGGAATGAAATTACACGTTCTCTGAGGGTACGGAATACTATGTTAGCGCTGTTGCCTGTGGAGGGGAGGAAAACAGACATGGAGAATGTGGATTCAGCAAGTAAATAAATATAAGGGGGATATTTCTTTCAAATATATTGTCTCCACTCCCCACCCTCCATAGACTCAGATGTGTTCATGACCGGAGTCTAACAACTTTCTCTCTGTCCCGTAGCTACTTTCCACCAAGGAAGTTGGCCCAGGACATCTTGATCATTTGAAAGGGAAGGAGGGGGACCAGAAAAGGGGTTGACGAAAGAGACCAGTTAATCAGATAACCAGCGAATCTCTCAAAATATTATCCCACCACAACTGTTTCAGGCTTCTTGCTGAGAGTTCTCAAACCCATAAAAATTCACCAGCAAAAGAAAGTCTATTCCATCTCATTATTTTCCTATGACTTAGGTGAGTCTGTTTTAAATGAACTTCAGTGAAGGCTGCTGCATACAGTTGGACAGGCTGTGCACTGCACAAAGATGGCCTGGGCCAGGGGAGTGAGAGTGAGCTGGAATCTATTAGGGGCTCTGCTTACAGTCTGGGCCAACCTAGAGCTGCTCCAGTCACAGGTTAGAGTGCCTTTTTGTAATCTGTCTGCCAGAGAACTTTTGTAACTTCTACTAAGGCATTGTATGTGCCAGCAGGAGCCCTAGGTCTGATTGACAGTCTTATCAGAAATTCACGCATCAACTCAAAATTGTCGGTAGCCTCTGCTTTTAGGACAGCCTGAGGCTATTCCGCTGGATCCTCTGCCTGGTTCTTTCCCTCCTTCATTCAGGTCTCTGCAGAGAAGCCTTCCCTGAACATCCCCTCTAAGGTCGGCCCCCTCCCCATTCCTATATTGCTCTGTCCTCTTATCCAGCTTTCTTCACTCCACTTTTCACTCCCTGAAATTCTGTATGTGTTGCTTTATTGTCTGTCCCCCTAGGAGTAAGCTCCCCCAAGGGAGGGATTCAGCCTCACTCACTGGTCTAGTCATGGCATAGAATAGATGCTCAGTAGATACACATTGGATGGATGGATGGATTGGACCTAAAGAGCGAGTGAGGTACCATATTCTTCTCAGAAGAAAGGGAGCAGCAAGCACTTACCCAGCGCAAAAAGAAACGTGGTCTTATTTCTTCCTTATTTCTGCCCTGTTACGTTATGATTAATTTGCCTAATGAACCAGTTCCTTAAAACCCGTACTGGAGTGACTCAGCTTTCTCCACATAATCAACATTGTGTTTAGCCTCCAGGACCTATTTAGGACATAATTAGCTTCCAAGTGATATTTAGCATTGCTTTATTTTTAAACAAAGAGCCAATTCATGATGTGTTTTTCAGATGCTTTGTATGCGAGACACACTGAGTTTTCACCCCGAAACAAGAATGCTTTTAGGACATTTGTCTCCATATTTGAGGAACAAAAGCCTAAGGCTTGTCTGCCTGCTGCCCACAGTCCAGCCCCCATCCTGGGCAGATGGCAGGTCAACTCTGCTGTTCCCACGAAGATCCTGCAGCTCCACCCCCGCATCTCAAGAAGTGGAGGGGCCGCTTTGAATCAAGAGGAGGAGGAGTCTGTCTGTTCCCTGGTGTTCGCTCCATCCCTTTATTGTCGTGGCCTCCATCCCTGGCTGTACATGGTAGCTTTAGAAATCCAGATTCCAGATTCTGCTTTTAAGATTCTGAGGTAATTGTTCCGGGCTGTGGCCTGGGAAATTGGGTAAAATTGCGAGAGTTTTAAAGCTCTCCAAGTGATTCCAAATTTCAGCCAAGTTTGAGTCACTATTTTCAAAGGTGCCTGGTAGAACTTAGGCAAACAGCCTGAAATCCCAATGCGGCCTGCGCTCCGCTTCCAGAAACGCCCTAGGCTGCCCCTTGGTCCTCTCTGCTCTGCTGGCCCCTTGATTTTCACCTCCTGCGTCCTGGCCCTGGCCCTACCTCTTCCTAAGCTCTCCAGTGGAGGAACCCGCGAGGATGCTCCTTCCAGCTTTGACCTCACCCCCTCCCAGGGAGAATGCCCTCTAGCCGTATGCAGCCCCCTCTTGTCCGGGTGCCAGAGGGCTACACCTGCCCCCTCTCCACCTATCCCCATCCCTTGAGATCTGCAGCCAAGCCCACCCCATACCCATCATTCCACACGTGGGCCCCAGCTCCCTGCTCCAGCCTGACTGGTTGGGCCTCGATGTTGCAGAACGTGCTGTTGCCCCTGCGAAGAGTGTCCTTTTCCGCCTCTTTATTTCACTTTCTCCTACTTGCCCCTTAAGCCCTGGCTGATCTATTACCTCTGCCAGGAGCCCTGCCCTGACACGGACTCAGGGCAGGTCAGCTGGTCCTTCCTCCAGGCCCCATGTCTGCCGCTCAGACCGCCTGCCCCTGCCTGTGCCCGGACCAGAGTGTCTTCTTTGGGGGAGAAAGGGTTTCAGATCATGTTCCCTGATTCTCATCCCAACTCCACCTTCCTGGAGAGAGGAGAAGTTTTTGTCCTTATTTCATCTGGACCGGAAGTGTCATGGTGTCGGTGCATGATGGGTACTTCTAATCTGCAAGGCTAATTTTATTGAAATGAGGGCATAATGAGCAAAGGTTACATTCAGACACTGGAGATTCCTGCCTTTTCCCATCTTTCTTTGTCGGCCTCCAGGCCGCTTGTTACCCCGAAATGTGTGACCCCTTTTTCACCCAGAGGTTCCTGCTTTTCTCTGTCTGCCCAGGAACCCCTGTTGTTTACATAATGTATGATTTCCTGTGTTTGGCCCACGCCCCTTCCTTTTTGCTCAATTCCTGCCTTTTGGCCTGTGTCCCCTTTTCTCTGCTCATGTCTAGCTATCTGCCGGCTCTAACAGCCACAGTACCCTCATGGGGCTTAACCCAAGAGACATCAGAGAACGTAATGAGTAAACCAGCAAACAAATGGCACATCAGAGACGACCAGGAGATTTGCGTTGGTTTTCAGGTGCATCTCGGTCTGGACTACAAGTAGTCATCGATCATTCTTAACTTCAACGTGTTCCCTTCCCATCATCAGAATGCAGATTCTGCCTGACAAAGCTTGGGGCACCAAGAGCGGATCAGTGAACAATGGCCTGAATCCAGCCCATGGATGTTTTTTGATTGTCTTACCTTGTATTTAATATACTAACTTACCAACATTCAAAAACTAGGAAAATCTACATAGTCTGTGGATTTCTGGTTTCTCTTGAAAGAAGTCACAAGATGTGGCCCCTCGGAACTCATATTTCCATGGCAACAATTTGGCGGGGTGGGTGTGCCCTGCGCCCTCTGGTGGGTGTGGCCTGCGCCCTCTGGTGGGTGTGGCCTGCGCCCTCTGTGGGTGTGCCCTACGCCCTCTGGTGGGTGTGCCCTGACCACTTGGCCCCAGATCCACACTCTGCTGGTGCCATCACCAAGACCTACTGACCCTCAGGGCCTTAGAGCTCCAGCCCCTGGGCTCCATTAACCTTGTGCATGGCAATTAGCATGCAATCCACCATGTGCTATAGTGTTAAGAGTATTTAACCTGGAATCAGGCAGACCAGGAGTCGCAGAAGCTGTGTGGCATTAAGCACGTCACTTCACAGCTCTGAGCCTTCTCTTCTGCTTATAGAGGTCCCAGACAAGAAAAGGAGACAGCCCATGATCACAGCAATTTATGTGATGAAATAAGTGCTCTAACAACATGAATACCAAATGTTACTGTACCCAATGAAGGGTACAATAAAGTGCCTGGCAAATTGAAGGACAACTTTCTGGAGGAGGTGTCTTCCAACTAGGTTTTGAGGGATGTGTATCAGTTCGTCCAGGAATCAAGACTCTCTGGGGAAAGATACTCCAGACAAAATTTGTTCAAAGGCAAAGAGGAATAAAGCAAACTGGTGTGTCCTGGAAACAGTGAGCTGGTCAATGTGCCTGCATCAGGGTGCAAGGAAGGACCTGAAGCTGCTTGGGGGGTAAATCAGTATCAGAAAGCCTTGAATGCCGTACCACAGAGGTTGGACTTTATCTGGTGGCAAAAACCAGCTTTCATGTGGGGACTGACATAAAACATCAGATCTTGGGAAGATCACTCTGGAGGCAAAAATTAGGTCAAAGCACATGCCCCAAACATTGCAAACTAAATGTAAAAAAAAAACAAAACAAAACAAACAAAACTCCTCTTACATTCATAAAAAGTTTGAATGTCCACATCACAGCCACTTTATTCATAATAACCCTAAATGGGAAACATCGTAAAGGGTCATCAATTCAGAAATGGATACAAAAAGTGTGGTATTTTCATATAAACCAGAATTCTACATGATGCGAAAAAACAAACTACAACTACATCCAACAACATGGATAAATCTCAAAAACATGCTGAATGAAGGAAGCCAGACACACATTCAAAGATGCACACTCTGTAACTGAATCACCATGCTGTACACCAGAAACTAACACAGCACCGTAAATCAGTACTATACTTCAACCAAGAAAAAGCATATACTGTATGATTCCATTTAGAGAAACTTCCAGAAGAGATAAAGCTAATTAGAAGTTAGTGTTAGATCACAGAAAGCAGGTGATAGAAATCAGGACAGTGTTACCCCTGGAGGAATCAAGGAATCAAGGCATGTACTGACTGAGGAACAGCGTGAGGGAACTTCCTGGGTTGATTCAATTCTCCATCCTATGTGAGTGGGGAACAGATCATCAGCCTCTACAGAAAAGACTTGGTGTGGCCCTGGCACGTGACCTCAGCTCAGCCGGTCGGATGCACGTGCCCAGACAGTGGAGCATCCATTCCAGCGGTGGCTGCAGGAAGCAGCTCCGGGAGCAGCAGTGGCTCTTGTGCAAGTTGCAGAGTCTGACATTCGGGGGTGGAGGCCACAAGGTCCTCGCCCGCCTGAGTGACGCGTGTGCAAAGAGTCTCCCGGCTCAGCTGAGTGGAGGATGACACGGCTGCTCCTTGGACTGCTCCACAGCCGCTGAAATGAGAGAGGACACTTGCCCCAGAGCTCTGCCCTGACCAGCCTTCCTGCCACCCCTCCCTGCTCAAGCTGTCAATCGCACCTACCACCACTGTGTACTGTGCACATTCCGTGTTGACCGTCCATCTCTCCTTTCCAGAATGTCAGCTGCAGGAGGGCAGGGGGTTAAATCTGTCCCTTTGGATGTAGAATCCCCAGTGCCTGGAACAATTATTAATGGAGAATTGATGAGCAATAAGCATTTACTGAAAAAAAGCATGAATGAATGAATGAATGAATGAATGAATGATGAGGATTATAATGTCACCCGAGAGAATGTTTAGGAACCATACCGTTAAGTGAAGAAAGCAGATCATAAAATACGCGCATCACGGCTCTAACATATTTAGCAAACAAATACTGAATCCACCACCCGACCTGCACTGTATTGTGCTAGACACCAGGAAAATTGAATAAGATTTTCTTATTTTAAATCATTCACAGTCTAGAGAGAAGACAGGACTATAAAGCAATGGTTCAGTACCACGAGGTAAGTACCCACAGAGAGACTTTTGAAGTGCTGTAGGAGCCCTGAAGCTAGAACCCCAATAACAACAGCTCTCAATTATCCAGGCTCGCACGGGGCCAGGCGCTCAGCTAATCTCGCCACATCCGTCATTTCAGGTAGTTTCCGCAAAAGCCCCAGGAGGAAGGGTGTTGGCCTCATCCCTACTTTAGAGATAAAGAAGCGAAGGCACAAGAGAGGTTAAGGAACTCATCTGTCTAGGATCTCACAGGCGATCAGGGCAGAGATGGAATCAAAAGCCAGGCTGGTCTGCCTCCCAAGACCCGTGTTCTTAAGCCCGGGTCCACATGCTTATGTTCATACATAAGACGGTAGAAACTCAAGCACAGGAGAAACGGAAGTTTGACTGGGTCAGAAAAGAAAAGAACATCCTAGAAAGAAACATACTAAAAAATCTCTCAGGGAGAGTGCTGGCGAATAGCAAGGAGTGTGCCCGTGAACTTTTCCTTACATTTCAAATGCATCTGATTATGTATTTATTTTGTCGTCATATATAGCATTGCTAATAGAATCTAGAATTTAAGGCTTTGATTTCACTGTGTCGACTGAAATAAACACGCAGCCTAGAAGTTGACAGTTATGTTTTATTTGGCGGGAGGACTCGAGCAGGGATGACTGCCTCTCAGATCGCTCTGAGGGACTGCTCCAAAGAGGTAGGGGAGGAGCTAGGATATATAGGAGCTCTACATCAAAGACCAGGTAGTTGGAACAATAAAAGATTGCTTGTTATCTAAAGAAAACCAGGCATCTCAAGTTAAAGAATGTAGTGCTTTTCTATGTATGAGAGGAAGCAAACATTTGGGCTCATTGAATTCATTCCGTTGACAAGCACCTAGCTATCTAGGGCCAGCATCTTGTCCTTTCTTATTCTGAGTCCCCTCAGAGGGCACCATTGTGAGTGGCTGCAGAGGCTGGGCTGCAAGCTTGTCTTCACTAGGGGTTGGTGGCAGCTGCTAATGACCTGATGGCTTCAGCATTCTTTGTTGACTGATACGACTTGCAGTATTTTTCATCCACAAATGTTAACTTAAAAGAAAAATACTGTCTCACTGAATTTCCTGTTGGACCCTGAGGAAACCTGCACCTTGTGGTATATGGTCTGCAAGATCTTTGCTCAGACCGCTGAACTTTCACTATGCTCAGAAATGTGCCCCCATCTGTGCTGACTTAAGCGTTGTTTTGTTTTTTGCCATGCCCTGAACAGTTCAAAGTCCATATGAGAATGCCAGTGTTTTGCAACCTTTGTCCGCGCAAGCTTAGCAAGAATTCCCAGGCCTTTAGTTTCCTTATCAATGAAGCTGCAAAATGTTGTTTTAGCAACCCTGGAAGCTGTTTCTGAAAGATGTTTATTTGAGTACAATGGTGGGAACATGTGGACATTTGCTTTTTATTCTGAAAACCTTAGCTCATTTCTCTTCCTTCATCTGACTTCTTTTCCTGATTTGTCAAATTTGGTTTCGTGTAGTTCAGATGTCACCACTTCTGTGAACATCCCAGTCAGTCAGAGATAGAAATCCAACTCAAAAGAGCTTATGATTTTTTTAAAAAAAAAAGAAATGTGTGTGTGGTTGGATTTAGGGTTCCTATAACTGGAAGCCTGGGAGGTAGATCTAGCTTCAGGACTGGAGGAGCCAGGGGCCTGCAGTGACCTCATCAGAATTCTTCTCTCTCTCTTGCATTTTTCAGGTCAGTTTCAATTCCGCGGACAGGCAAAAAGAGTAGCCCTGGCAGCGCCTGATCCACATTCTCCCAGCTTAGCAGCCCCAGTAGGGGTGGAGGAAGGGCATGACTTCCTATTTTCTCAGTGTCTGAATATAAATTCAGGGCAGGATTCTGTTTGGCTCAGCTTGGGACACATACCCGTGACAGCGGCAGGCATGAGAGGATATAGTCCCATGATTGACAATCTGACCAGGGCGAAATGAGAGTGGGGAGCTCCCCAAAAGAAACTGGGATGCTAGGAAAGCAAAATACACACAAGAAGGAATTTGTGAAAAATCATGCTCCCAATTCCCCACCTGTCTGTATACCACATCTATTTATAATGTCACTTTGAAGCTCCTCCCATCAAGAGATAAAGAATCTAGGTCGGTCTTGTGACTTGGTTTGACCAATAGGATAAAGCAAAAGTGAGTAGTCTCTCTGTCTCTCTTTCTCATTCCCCTTCCCTCCCTCCCTCCGCCATTGCCATGTAAACAAGCCCAGGTTGGTTTGCCGGAGGAATGAGACTTGGAACAGAGCCAAGTCAGTCCACTCCTCCTAGCTATGGCTTCAAGCAGTGAGACAGCCTTGCCACGACCCACAAAGCCACCAACTGACACACACGTGAGTAAGCCTTGCAGAGCCCAGCTCAGATCCGCAGAACTGCTAGCCAGCGCGCGCGCACGCGCGCACGAATAAAAACCAATGTTTATATTTGTATCCTTTTGAGGCTTTGTGGTTCTGCTGCAGCATTACCATGGCAACAGATAACGGAGACACTGTGTATCAACTATACCTCTTTTGCATCTGCATGCTGCTAGTCAGTCTCTCCTCTGTGCTCTCATAGCACTTACTTACACAGTCCACATTATACTGTGGCAATTTTTATATTGAAATGTAATCATTTTTTAAAAAATTACTTGTTTTTATGTTTTTCTCCTTGCCACTAAGCTCTTTGAAAGAGGAATTTTTGTTTTTAAATCTTTTTGAGCCCAACACTTGGCACAGGGGTGGTAAAGAACAGAAACTGGTTAAACATTCATAGGAATTCCAAGGATAAGAAGTGTCACCAAAAAAACTATCTAGAAAAACTATGCAGGCAGAGTCCCCAATCTCCAGTCGATTCCAACATTTTTTTTATGTATCAGGGCCATATTTTTTTTCCTTCTCTGTGAATTGCATGTTTCCTGGGGTTGTTTTTGTTTTGTTCTGTATGTTTTTCTATTGGCTTGCCCCCTCTTTCTTCTCATTCATTTCTGAATGTTTTTTACATTTTTCTCCATATGTAGTCTTTGCCAGATCCATGAATTGAAAATATTTCCTGCCAATCTGAATGGAGAGACGCGAACTCTTTCACTTCTATTATGGTATCATTGGTGAGCATGGATTTTTTTTAGTTTTAATGAGATTTAACTTTTTAATCTTCCCTTTATATTCCATACACTTCGTGTTTATTTAAGAATGTCTCCATATCCCCAGGTCAGAAACATACCCTCCTGTATTGTCTCCTAAAATTGGGGGAATTTTGTTTTTTCATATTTGGGGCTTAAATCGGTCTGAGTTTTGAATATGGTAGAAAGCAGGGATTCAATTGCCCCAGTATCATTTAATAAATATCTAATCTCCCCCTTCACCTGGGATGCAGCATAACAGCAGGTTTCTCTGTGTACAGGGTCCATGTCTGATGCATCGATTTGGCTGCACTAAGCTAATTAATTGGTGATCCCTGCACAAACACAGCTCTCTGTGTTTGTAGGATGATTACTCCACCTCGCTCTTTTTCTTCAGAGTTGTTTTGGCTATTTCCGGCTCTTTATTTTTCCAAATGCATGTTAACAGTCTCCTTGTCAAGTTATGCACCCACTCTTATACCCACTAGAGTTGTCAGAATTTTATTTGGAGTTGAATTATGTTTTAAAGTTAATGTGGGAAGAATATACAGCTTTAGAAATAGAATCTTCCTATCCATGAACAGGATGTTATTTCACCATTTATTAGATTTCATCTGCCTCAAAAAGATACCCAGAATCCAATGATTCTCGTCATCTCCCCTGTTACCAACCTGGTCCAAGCCAGCATCATCTCTCCGCTGGTTAAGCACCATTGCCTCCCTACTGGCCTCTCTGCCTCCACGTCACCTCCTCAATAGCCTATTCACCCAGCAGCCAGGATGATTCCCATGGCCTTTGTACCACCGAAAATCGCCTTGTAGCCCCAGTGGTGGCAAATGCCACACTTTGGGAAACAATGGTTTAAATACGTGAGTGAGTGGATGCTGACTCTATGTATGACCCTGGGGATACAGAGAAATGAGCGAGTAAGGGGTCGTCCCTCTGGGAAACCAAAACGGAAAACGTGGCGCCAGCCCCACACCACGGTGAGGATGCGCTCGGGAGTTCACGATGGAGCCAGACGCAAAGGCGGCGCGCGCAGGCGATCGCGCCCGGACAGGCGGGTGGCGGGGCCCAGAGCGCAGCGACTGCGAGGCCGTGTCCCCGGGCCCGCGCGCGCCGCCGCCTGGCCCGGCCTCGCGGCTCCGCACGGGGGCGCGCTCCGGGCGGCTGCGGCGGCGGCGGCGCGCGGGGCAGCCGTGGTGGGACAAGCGCTTCCGGTGGCGGCGGAGGCGGCGCCGAGCGGGTCCTGAGAGCGGCGCGGGCGGCGGCCCAGGGGGAGCGGTGAGTGGCGGGCCGGGCGCGGGGGGCGGGAAGGACACTGGGGGCCCGGCGGAGGGGCGCGGGCTGGAGCGGGGGCGCGCGGCCGCCGGCAGGTTGCGAAGAGCCCCCCCGCTCCTCCCCCGGCTGGGAGGGCGGACGCCCCCTGGCCGTACCTGGGACTCCCAGGGCCAGGGGTGCCTGCACCTTGGGGACCCCGGGCATCCCGCTGCCTGAGCTCCCCACCTCCAGCAGCCTGACCGCCCCGGGGGTCCCCTTGAACCCCCGAGGTGAAGTGGGTCCCCCCGGATGGGAGGGGGCTCACCCATCCACGCCCGCACGCGCTCTGCCACGCTGTCCCCGCGGCCGCGTGACGAAACTCGCCGCGGGGAGGACACCCAAGATGGCTGCCGCGGGGACAGGCCACGGCGGGGACGCGCGCGAGCGACTGCTGGGTGGCGGGTGGCACCGACCCCCCCCCCGCCCCTCAAGCTCCTAGCTCCCGGCTTCTCCCCCTGGCGCAGAGCGGGGCTGCGGGGCCAGAGCAGACCACCTGTTCCCGGCCCTGCAGCTAACTCCCAGCCTGGTAGGGAAGACACAGGCAAGTGGTTGGCATAGCAGTGACCCGGCTCGGACCCTGCATTTCTGTGCTGCCTAACTTGTCACAGGCCTCCAGCCTCCTCAGAATGACAGTAGCCACGATGCCTACTAAGCGTGTGCAGGATATTCAGGTCCATTTACTTCCACATTCGTCCAGCCCCATGAGGTACTTGGCCTTGCCTTCCTAATCCAGATGGGAAAGCTAGGGCTCAGAGAGGTTGAGGAACCCGCCTAAGGTCACACAGTGGTCTGTAGCCTCAGCTTCAGTGTTGCTTCCTCAAAAATGTTCTCCCTTGGCCGAGTTGTCTGAAATTGCCCCCTCAAGCACACATCCTTTGTTAGATTACCCCAGTGTTTTTTCTTTAATAGCATTTGTTTACTTGCTCGTCTGATTCTCTGCTTGTGATCAGGGCTCATGTTTTGTGTTTGTCTTGCTCATCCATCTATCACCTGCACCAGGTAGACCCTCACTGAGTGTGTGTTGAGTGCCTGAGTGGAAGAGCTTAGCCGGATTGACTTCAGTGCTCGGACACTTAACCACTCCATGGGCAACTGCCTTCTGAACCCCCCCGACATTTTATTTGTACTTCTCTCAGAGTCGTAATCTCTCTTCTGTCTCCTCTTCTACATTTTTACTTGGGTGCCTCTAGATTTTTTCATCCTTTGCCCATCCCCAGTTTTCTGAACCCTTTCCATGTTCCAGGCATTGTAATAGGTGCAAGGTGGGTATCCAGACGAGTAAGGAGGCTTTGCAGCTTTTACGGTGCTGAGCTCAGTCTTGCCAAATAAGATCTGTAAGATGGGCAGGAAGTCTCTGGGAGGATGAGTGGAAGCTTTGCCAAGAGGTTTAGGGACCTCGGGCATCTAGCTTGTTAAAGTGATGGTGTTTGGAGAGGAGTATCAGTTCCTATGCAGTTCTAATATGTAATTGCTCTAAGTATGTATTCAAGGGTTAGACTGAGGGTGCAGGCATTTAATTTAGATCTGATGGGCTTTCAGGAAAGGAATGCTATCTGTGGTCGAAGCTCTCAGAGAAGAAGCTGTACAGCAAGGGGTAGCTGTCATTCAGGCTCAGTAAAATATTTAGAATGTAAATTCTGTAATATTCTGTAAAAGTTTTCTGAAGTCCCACGTGGATGGGTATAGCAAGGTGTTACCTGAGGATGGGGGGTGGGGAATATCCCTTCACCCTCTTCACTTCCTGCAAAGGATGCTGAGAGGACACTCAGAGCAGCAGTGACCCTTAGAACAGATCCATCATCCAACTTCTTTGCTCTCTGATGTCTTAGAATGAAGTATGGCGTCTGCACCCTACCATGCAAGCGGTGGTTAGGTGCATGTGGTTGGAATATAATCATGAGTGGAACCAACCTTTTGTTGAGGTTAAAGGTAACAAATCAGCAGCAGTAAGTCACTTTTTTTAAGGCTGACTTGTCTATTAATTATTAAGTTAGCATTAATTAATAATTATTAAATTATTAAGTTAGAATACATGTCAAACCTACACTTCAGTATACAAAGTTGAAAGTTATTTTTTTTAGTTAATTGCTGTTGGTAAAATACTTTCAGAGACAGTATATATCATCTGTGATTTGATTCTTTAAAGTAGGTGGCAAAATGTGGAACTGAATGTATCCAAAGTACTGCAGTTGGTAATATTTTGTTATTTTTACAGGCTTTTGCCACCATCTCAAGTATAAACCAATAGAAAAAAACATTTTTGAAGTGGATAAGAACTTCACTCATCATAAGAAATTAAGTAACCAAACCCAAAGTTGATCTTGAGGAGCACCGAAAAATGATTGTACTGTCACCTGGGAGTTTTGAAGTTAACATAAGAGTGGGATCTGCCTTGTGGGGTGGGAGGTGGGGGCAGAAAAGATGGTGAGACAGACAGAAGGCAGTAATTCCCCATGTCTTCCTGATTCTCTAGGTCTCCATCTAGACCTATCCTAGGAATAGAGGAGGGTATGCAACAGAAAGCCAGTGCTGAGTGGAAATGCCCTTTGAAAGAATCTACTTCCTAGCATGGGATTCGACTTTCCGATTTATCATTTGATCTTCTGGGTGGCCACGCCCATAAGAAAGGAACGCTGTGTACTGCGTACAGATAACCAGCTTAAAGGCAGATTAGGAAACTAATGCTGTTTAATGCTGTTAATGCTGTTTAGCAGTCCTCCTTGAGTGATTGGATCGTTCTTGGTGGATGTCACCTCTGGCCTTGGGAGGGTCAGGAGTGGGCTATAAAGTCAGATAGAACCGCCACTTCTGGGCTGGGTCATCTGGGGCTTGACACTTGATTTCTCTGTATAACAACAAAATGGGAAATTTCGTAGAGAGCTGCAGTGAGAATTCAGCCATCTGGTCACACATGGAGAGCCCAGTGCCCAGCACACAGTGGAGTCTCGGCCACGTGACTTTGCAGTGACTTTGACAGGGCATTTCACACCTCCAGCCCTTAACTGAATAAACCAGGGCGACCAGAGTCTTACCTCTTTCAAACTGCAGTTCTTTTAAGTAACAATAAGTTTCCAGTTAAATCACTGAATTATCATTGTTAATGTTTAGCCAGGGTTAAAGGTCTTTCTTACCAAGTCCCTAATAAAGCACGTTCCCTGCTAGTGTGTTTTCTGCGAAATTTTGGAAAATTCTTTTTTTTTTTCCCCAGTAGTTAAGCATTTTCTTGGCATGCAGCTGAAAATTTGCAATGAAGTTTATCTTAGAGAAAAGTTCTTTTTCTTAGACGTTTCTGATCATCCTCGGGCAGCTCAGGCAGCCAAGCACCATTCCATTCCCCCCCTCTGAGCCCACCAGCACCACCCGCCACTGCGTTCATGGGCAGAGCATCAGCCAGTGAGGACAGGCGCCTCCACACATGGAGAACGGCTGGTTAGTAACGATCCTATGTTGTTTAGCCCTTTACACTTAATAAAGGTTAATAAAGCACACCTTCTTGTTTACCTTAGTTTGCTAATCCTTCCAACTCTGTCAGCCAGCTCTTGCCTCCATCTTACACAGATGAGAAAATTGAGGCTCAGAGATGTCAAGTGACTCACCCACTGCCTTGCCTGGAAAGGATGGGCAGAATCATGACTCTGGTCCAGATTGCAAAGTGCTTTTGAGTCCAGTTCTCGTGCCGTGGGCTGTCAGGGTGGGTACTCAGGGGATGGGGCCTCAGGGCATGGGAGCCTTCCTCAGCTGGAACCCCGGCCAGAAGGAGCAGGCCCAGCCACCACCGTGAGTGGCCCTGGAGTCATCTAAACATTTCTGTTTCCCCCAAAAGAGGGCAGGAATCATCCCTTAACTGGTAGGACACTTTATGATCTATTTATAAGCTTTATATTCTTGGCAGCATAGTGTTACCCAAACTTACCCAATCATAGGATAACCCTGGTATATTTCTTTTTTCTTACTTTTTTTAAATTGAAATGTAGTTGATTTATAATGTTGTGTTAGTTTCTGGTGTACAACATAGTGATTCAGTCTATATATATATATGTATATATATATACACACACATACACACACACATACATACATTCTTTTTCATTACAAGTTACTCTAAGCCATTGAATATAGTTCCCTGTGATATATAGTAGGACATTGTTAACTATTCTGTACATAGTAGTTTGTACCAGCCAATCCCAAACTCCTAATTTATCCATCTCCCCCGCCCCCCGCCGTGTAACCATAAATTTGTTTTCTATGGCTGTGAGTCTCTTTCTGTTTTGTAAATTAGTTTATTTGTGTCATTTTTTTTTAGATTCCAGATACAAGTGATATCATACGATATTTGTCTTTCTCTGACTGACTGACTTCACTTAGCATGATCATCTCTAGGTCCATCCGTGCTGCTGCCAATGACATTATTTCACTCCTTTTTACAGTTGAGTCGTATTCCATTGTATACATATCTCTCCTGGCATATTTCTTAAATGTCAAATTCCTAGGCTTCTCCTCGGCTTTACTGAATCAGAATGTCCGGGATGAAGCTTTCTGGGTCAGAACCACCTCTCTAGGGAGCAGGGATTCTGGAGCCAGACAATATAATGTCACATTCTGGCACCACCACTGACTTGAGCAAGCTAGCTTACTGCCCTTATAACCAAATGGTTATGAAGATTAGACAGGATATTAAAAGGAAAGCTCTTAAAATAAGTGTTTATTAAACACTAGTGTCGTTATTAAGTGACATCCTAATTTTGTTGATAAACAGGCAGAAACCTGAAGCAGTGGGATAATGTTTTGTACAAGGCCACAGAGTCATCGGTTGGACCTGGGATTGGAGCTCAGATCTATTGCCTCCCCAGGTATAAACTCCTGCCCACGACACATCCCTTCCCTTATCACCCCCATCTGAGGATTCCAAGTTACAGGACATTTAGGGAAGGTGTGGTGTAGAGCCAGGAATTCAGGTTCCGTTAGCCAGTGGTTCAGTAAACTTACTTGGAAACGAATCTGATGACCATTGTCTAGTTGGAGCGGACTGTTCACCTGCCACAAAGGTTCATGCGTGGCGGGAGGCGGTCCTGGCCTCGGAGTCCTGGAATGGTCCTCACCTGTGTGTAGCTGTGCGCTGGCTGTGTACCATCGGACCAAACAGGGAGGTGGTGTTCCCCTCCCAGAACTGTTCACAAAGGTTGTGATGCAGTTTAAGCAGAAAAAAGATGGAGTTAACTGCCATTTCCGGTAGGCCTGTAATGTGTAAGGTATGAGTGCCTTGTGAAGAGAGAATCTTTGTCATGGCACTCGTTTTGGCTCTCAGAGCTTATAAATTCTGTGGCTGAGTTACTGTGAATTTTAAAGCAGGTTTACTCCATGGAAATAGTATTTCTGAAAAGTGTGTACAGTTAGGGATGTCAGAGTCATTCATACCCCAGTGTTCTGTAGGATTTACCCAGGCTAGTAATCTGATAACTCAGATGAAGGCTTCATCCGCAGAGGTGGGTGATGTCCAGACACAGTTAGCTCTGCATGGGAAGCGTGTCTCTCAGCGTGTTTGGGGGCATTTAGGCTGTATTCGTTAGTGTGTTTGTTTTTTAGCTTACTGGTTACTGTGTGTTGAGTCTTTCCAAATCCAGGGCCAAGCCGTTGGTGGGTGCAGGAGAGGCCTACGGTGCATGTTTAATGAGTAAATTAATTTTGTTTATGAATGAATGAATGAAAAGACTTGGAGAAATTCATTTTGATGAGGCTTCAAGATACTATATTTAACCAAAACCTTAGCCAAGAGGTTGAATTTCAAGTTTATTTTTTTTTTTTTTGCTTCCTCTAAGAGATTATTTCTGTCCTCTTGGAGGGGTTAATTAATGTTTTAACATGTGAGGCAGGTAAGATGCTATCTTTAGGAATGACTCATTTAAATGCAGTGTAATGCTATATTAATGGTCCCAGATACTTAAAATACTCAGGTTATTAATTTTGACTCCAAGTGACAAAACTTGAACTTTCTTTCTTTGCATAAGTAGTGTCAGTTGCCACAGAAAATTTTTTTTATATCTCACTTTTTTTCTCGTACAAAAATATTTTTTTATATCTTTAAAATCCTAATTTTTCTTCAAAATCATTCATGAAGAAGATTCTTTTTGGAGGGAGTGGATAATTAGGTTTATTTATTTATTTTTAGAGGAGGTCCTGGGGCTTGAACCCAGGACCTCATGCATGCTAAGCATGTGCTCTTGAACTCTTGAGCTACACCCTCCTCCCTGAAAAATATTCTTAAGTCAGAACTAACACCCCAATTGGCCAAGTGTCAGGAGGCCTCATTATAACCATTTAAATATACAGAGACCTCCTTTCACCAGTCAGTTCCTCTTAATTTCTCTGTTCCAGACTCTTCCAGCCTCCTCTGCTTCTCTACAACCCCGATTCCATCATTTCTTCAAATCATGGATACTGAATTTGTTGACATCAGAAGTCCGCTGGTAGGATTTTGTGTCAGCCGTAACATTTTGCAGTTGACCACCTGCGGTTGTTAAACCAGCTGGTACCTGGTTAGTAAAATTCTCCTGGGGAGCTCCTCACTTAGTCTGTCAGTATCTGTGATGTTTCCACCCTTCCCGCCTCTCCTTCCGTGGCCTCTCTGAATTTCTGAAGCTGTTTCAGCCATTCTGCTTAACTGTCAAAGCCTCAGGTAGATGTGTCAAAGAGAAGATCCTCCCACTGGTGTCTTCGGAGTCCCTCCAGGGCACCTTTCACTTGTTTGGGGTGTAAAGCTGATAAACTCACCTTCTAGCACACACTCTTCGGCGTCCCGTGCAGTCTGTCCCCTTGAGATGTAGCATTTTCCCTTATTCCTGCCACCTCTGCAATTGGAAGATGTATCTTGTTCTCTGAAACTGTCTTTTGAGCCACTGTGGCTTTGCAATCCTTCGTGCTGTCCCCAGTGTCATCCTGAGGGCAGCACAGCAGATTGACTTACCCAGTGTCCTCTGCAGAAATTCCTCGTTGAGAAGCACTTGAAAAACTGTCACCATCCCCTGTCTTGAAATCTGTCAGAACCGCGTGGTTAGCGGTGCTTAAGAACACTGAAAAAGTGTCTGGTCTCTGACCAGTTTCACCCTTAGTGGGGACAGAGGGAGGAAAGTTCATGGCCGGCAAGTTCAAGGATGGCTGCGCTTTTTCTGCATAAATCCGACCAGGGGGACGCCAAATCCATTCTTCCCCTACCATCCTGGGGACGCGGCTTTCTTGCCAAGAAGGTGCCGGCTGCGGCCCTTGCCTCACAGCCCGGCTCACCCCTCCATCCGTCGGTTGGGGTCGGTTGGTACCGAGTGTGCAGGGTGGAAACCCTTAAGCACGGACTGCAGCATCCAAGGCCGCCCGCCAGCCGATGGGCTCCCGGGATGCTGCAGACCTCCGACCAAGTGACCAGGACCCCCAAGCCCCAGCAGTCAGTGGGGCGGAAAGGGGACAGGCCCCAGGGATCCGGGCATGGCAGCCAATAAAACTAGGACTCCTAATGGTTAGAAACTGGTTACTTGGAGTGGAAAAAAGTAAAAACTGTTCCTGTGCTTGAAGGTTCATGTGTGAAAATGCTTGTCTAATTGGAACATGGGATTCATAGTTAATAATTAGAATCGTGTCTGCTTTGAGATCAGCTGTCTCTGTGAGACTGTTGTTATGGCATTCCTGATTAGCCTTTGTAAAGGTTTTGAAATTGGCGGGGGCGGGGACAGGCTGTCCCGTCTAGTTGGTATTTCTTACGTCCGTGTCTAGTTCCATTAAGGTCCTTTTTAAGTACGGAAAACAGTGCTGTGTTAACATCCTATTGCTACTTAACGTATTGCCACAAATGTCATACCTTAGAATAAATGTATATTGTCTTTTAGCTCTAGGGGTCAGAAGTCTAAAAACTGGTTCTGTGTTGCTTCTGGAAGCTCTGGGGAGAACCTGTTTCCACTCTGTTTCCAGCTTCCAGAGGGCATGGCCTTCCTTGGCTGGTGGCCCCGCACCAGCCCAACCTGTCCTTGACCTCCCCTCTGCTTCTCGACTGCCTCTCCTGCCTCCCTCTCTCTCTTGTAGGGACCCTTGTGCTGGTATCAGGCCCCCCTGAATAATCCAGGCTAGCTTCCTAGTCTCAAGACCCTTAACCTAATCACACTAGCCAAGTCCCTTTGCCATGTAAGGTGACATATTCAGGGTCTGTGGGCACTGGGGCCTGGACGTCTTTGGGGAGCCATAATTCTGCCCACCGCAGGTCTGTGCAGAATGGACCATGTGAGCTTCCAGTGTTGGGGTTTTGGTGGGCTTCACCTGGAGGCTGGAGGTAAGCTGGTTTCCTCCCTAAGCTGGGTACACCAAGGGGTGCTTGTGAGTGACATCTCAGAATTGCACTTCCCGCTCCTGTTAAAGGTGCATGGTAGGCATAAAGCACACCGTTGTGAAAACTGACACAGAATGTGCTGCCGCTGGCACATAGTAGGAGCTTGCACTTTTGGCAAGCATCTAGCCCAGTTCCTTGTATGTAACAGAAACTCCAGAAATGTTGGGGTTCCTTTCCCGTCTGTCTGCTTTTGCTCCTCCTGCCGGAGGAGACCTTGTGGGGCCTCCACAGTCACCATTGGGTTATCTTGGTGCAGAACTTCATAATGTGAGTGGACACTTTTTCATTTAAAAGGAAAAAGGAGGGCCTCAAAGCTACCGATTCTGTGCAGACATCAGTTGATATACTTTGTTGGGGGAGAGGGAAGTAGCTAAAAGGAAATAATGTAGTCAAAAGAGTGAACTGGCTGACCAGTGCCCAGGAATCCAGTCTGGCTTTGGGTTGTCCCCAACCTCCTTCTGCTGCCAGCGCCCGTGGCCCAACCCGGACAAGATGCCTCCCGCTCTGTGCCTCTGTTTCCTCATCTGTGTGATCAGCACAGTGGGTAGATCGATTTTAAGGCCCTACCCAGCTCTTATGCAATTAGAACAGTTTTATTTTATAAAGTACCATGTTATAAAACCAGATCATGTTTTGATGACTTGACCTAAAGTTTGCCTTCTGTTTAACAGATTGGAGATGGTTTGTTATTGAGAACTCTATGAAAGCTACATTTAAAAAATTTTTTGTTGCATACATGAAGTATAAAGGGGGAATGAATGGTGAAAGTGAGAATTATACCTTAAAGGGAAGAAAGATACTTGGTACTGAATTTTATGAGACAAAAAATCTGTATCAGATATCCCCTGGGGGGCACTGCGGATTGCCCAGGCCTGAGGGAAGGCGTAGGCAGAGCAGGGAGAGATGTAGGGAAGGAAGCAGCCCCCAGCTTCATGCAGAGGGAGCTGGAGCTCTGCACCCAGGGCGCCTGCAGAATCCCATGCTAGACCTCCTGGATCCGAAGAAAGACAGTGTGTGTCTTTTTCAGACGTTTTCCAGGTGATTGCAGTGTGTTCCGTTGGTTGGAACCACCAGTCTGTGCCGGCGGCTTTGCGGGAAGGGACAGTGCCCCGAGGAGGGAAGTATAATGAAGCAATATTTTGATGGGCTCAAAGCAGGGCTGGGTGTAAAGATCTGGACTGTGAGGTAGCCCCATGGCCCTGTTTCCTTGGAAACTGCAAAGTTAACAAGACTTGTAATGTATCCAGAAACTCCCTCATCAGGTACTCCGCACCTGGCCTGGAAACGGAGGCTCCTTTGCTGTGTCAAGAGTGGGATGTTCCATTCTTCCTGGCACGATTTCAGACAGCAGAGTTTCTGACAGTCTGCGGTTGTGGAGAACCAGGTTTCTCAGCGAGATGAGAAAGCGGTGGTCACCCAGGGAAGGGGATTGTCCTGACACTTGACAGCTGCATCGTGACGCTGGGAGAAACATGGGTTCCCACTGACTGCACAGCTGAGTTTGTGTGTGTGCGTCTTCCCAGCCTGCTGTATGAGTGCTGGGGCTGATTTTTGACTTTCTCACTCGCACTGACCAGCTGCTTCAGTTTCACGTAGGAATCTCGTTTCCTCACGTCTGTGGACCTGACACACGACTTTGACCCAGTGGGCCATGACGTGTGTTAATTTGAGATTCTGATGAAGTACAGGTGACAGGCCTCTGCACCTGACATCTAACACACCTACGAACTAGTGAAGCACTGAAAGATAATGAAAAATGACCTGGAAAAGAAAGCCACTATTAGAACCATTATTAGAACTGGAAGAAAAGGGAACAGGTACAAGAAAGCAATGGTTTGAAGCCTTAAGGGAGAGAAGATCCTTTGACCTGCTCATAGCATATAGAGAGATTCTAGTTCAAGGAAGTCACCATCTACAAGGAAAAAGATTAGTAGACAAGGATACAGCTTTCGTTATCATGGCGACAAATGGAAAGGAACATAAACATTGTAGGTGTTGCTAAATACCCAAAATGAATATTCTGTGCCGTAGGGAATGCTCTTGAAATAAGTGCAAGAAACAATTAGGATATTAAAGTACAGAATATGATGGCAACTTTATTTTTTTTAATTAAATGATAATATGTATAGAAAATGTCTGCAAGGAAATATACCAGAATGTCAACAATGGTTATTTCAAGCGTGGCTGAATTATAGCAGATTTTGTTTCTTCTTTATTTCCTACAATAAGCTTATATTATTCAAAATACTACAATAAACGTGTGTTACAGCAATACAGAGCAATTCTAAAAATAAGCATGTGTTACTCAGAGAAAGATATTAGTTACTTTTGGGAAAAGAGTCATGGTTCTTAGCCAGAAAATAAGTATTTTGTAAGGAAAATTACATGCACCATGCCATTACCATTCATAGGGTTGTCAAAATGTGTTTTTCCCACTATGACCCCATTAGATTAAAGAACAGAATTTTTCATTTTTGATTGGTAGTTTATATGCCGAATAAGGCTGAATGAATCTGCATCTTTTTTTAATTGTAGAATTTTTAGCGTGTGAGCCCTTTTTGCATAATGAGTCACTTCTACTCGTAGGAATAACAAATTTAGTAAACCAGAAGGCGACAGTAGTTTGACGTTGGTTGGTTATTTCATCCAGAAAAAGGGTTTCGAACTTCAGACCCTCTTACTATGAATGTTATTTTTAACTTTTTACATTGTTATTTTTTCCCTAAAGTATTTATAGATTTCCAAAAGTAAGGGATGATGAGATACTGTGTACTTATAAAAAGAAGTGCATGAGACAATTACTGAAATTTGATGAAGCTTCATTGAGATTTACAGACAAATGTAGCTTTGGATTTAGAACGTCTTTCTGCCGTTTATAGCAAAGTTATTTTTGTAACTAGGAATGTACTTAACTCTTTCTTTGAAGATTAGTGTGAATACAGAGTTTCTAAATGTACAGTGACATTGTAAGTCTTGAGCAGGCTTATCTGTTTGACCCTCCACAGTCCAGGACGATGTCTGGAGAACTCCCACCAAACATTAACATCAGAGAGCCCCGATGGGATCAAAGCACTTTTGTTGGACGAGCCAATCATTTCTTCACTGTGACTGACCCCAGGAATATTCTCTTAACCAATGAGCAGCTAGAGGATGCAAGAAAAGTGGTGCATGATTACAGGTAATGTTAGCAATTATGCTTTTTTGACTTAACACAGTAATGGGTCATCATGTTAGCCTGTTGTCTTTAAACCTTCCCTTAGTGATTTTTCAACATTTTTTTTTGCAATTATTTTTACAAAAAAAAAGTAAGAAATAGGAAGACGTGTTTTATCCCCCATTGCTGACCCTTAACACAAATATCCAGGGTTTGTTTCTTTTTTGGGGTTTTGTTTTGTTTTGTTTTGGGGGGAGGTATATAGGTTTATTTATTTTAATGGGGATTGGTGCCCAGGACCTCATGCACGCTAAGATGCACTCTACCACCGAGCTCTGCGCTCCCCCCCAGGGTTTGTAATAACCTGAAAATAAGACAGCCACCCCTCCAATTCATGGGTACCAATCTGTGAGGTCCTCTCTCCTAGCTCCCTGCCTCCTGCTCTCCAGTACAGCCACCCCTGCATCCACATCTTTCTGTCTCCAGATGGAGACAACATCATGCAAAAAGCAAGTTGTCACAAATTAGGGTAGGTTGGTTGCTTCTGAGATAAAACCCCAATGAATAAACCCCACAGGTGGGCTCTCAGACGGGAAGGATGCTGATGGCAGGATTTATGGGTTTGGGATGGACTCCCTTCAGCTCAAAGGGCCAGGCATGAGGCGGGAGAAGAAATATGCTCTAAGACAGTGGTGCCGACTTTTTTTTTTTAATTAAAAAGAAAATTTGTATACAATTTTTAAAGGTTACACTCCACTTACAGTTATTACAAAATATTGGCTCTGTTACTCATGTTATACAGCACATCCTTGTAACCTGTCTTACACCCCGTAGTTTATACCTTCCACTCCCCCACCTCTGTAATGCCCACCCCTCCACTAGTAACACTAGTTTGTTCTTTATATTTGTGAGTTTGCTTTTTTTGTTATCTTCACTAGTTTGTCATATTTTTTAGATTCCACATATAAGTAGTATCATCCAGTATTTGTCTTTCTGTGTCTGACTTACTGCACTCAGCATAATGCCCTCCAAGTCCATCCATGTGGTTGCAAATGGCGAGATTTCATTCTTTTTATGGCTGAGTAGTATTCCATTGTGTATCTATACCACATCTTCTTTATCCCTTCATCTGTTGGTGGACGCGCAGCTTTCTTGATAGAAGACCATGTAAGAAATAGTCCAGGCTTTTGTGGACCATAAAGGGTTTCTGTCTTATTCTGCAGAACATAGCATATTCTTCCTAACTTCTTGGGGGTTTTTTGTTTGTTTTCCAGGGCTTTTTGTTTGTTTTACAATCCTTTAAGAAATATAAAAACCACTCTTAGCTAGCAAAGTGTACAGGCCACAGCCAGTTTGCTGATTCCTGCTCTTGGGGAGAGTTGGGCAAAAGCTGAGAACTGGTTTAAGTGGGAGCCCTGAGCCTAAACGTGCCATGTTTGACTGTCACGTGGGGAGTCAGGGAGGACACCCAGGGCGGTCTGTAAACTTTGCTGCCGGACCCTGAGAAATGCCCATTTTAAGTGTTTATTGTGTAGTATCGGCTATTAAAATTTCACTGACTCTACGGAATAGATTGGTCACACCATCTGGGCACAGATGTTCGAGGTAAATTTAAACTTGAAAACCTTCTAGCTGCCTGTTCCTGGAGCACTTGTGAGGTCTCCGAAATGGACACCTGCCATGTTGTTTGCTATTGTCTTTCCAGACAGGGAATCGTTCCTCCGGGCCTTACAGAAAATGAATTGTGGAGAGCGAAGTACATCTACGATTCAGCTTTTCATCCCGACACCGGAGAGAAGATGATTTTGATTGGAAGGATGTCAGCCCAGGTCCCGATGAACATGACCATCACAGGCTGCATGATGACCTTTTACAGGCAAGTTATGGCAACGGGACAGCAGTCAGTTTGTTTTATGTTACAGAAGCTTAAAGTACGTCTTTGTATGTGAGTTGTTTTCTTGAAATAAGTATCATTTCGTGGGGAGTTTCATTTTGTATAAATGTAGGTCTAGGGGCTTGTTTTCCTGTTTCCTTCTGACGAAAGCTCCTCTCCTTGTGGCTCAAAGGAGGTTGAGTTTTTCCCTAAATCTTAGACCCAAAAGAAAATGAGAAAGAAAATAAAAAGAGCCTCTAAGCAAATTCTCCTTTTAATCCATTCTTATGATACAGGTGTAAGTATAGGTGTGGGTGCAGACATCTAGGCTTCCACATGCGGTGAGGAGGGACCAGAACAACTTAGCCTGCAAATGGCTTTTTTCCCCAAGAGGAGGGACCTGACATTAATTGAGTGCCTACTCTCTGCCAGGCTCTTTAGAGACTGAAGATAAAATTTAACTCCATTAACTCCATTCTCCCCGTAACCCACTGAGTTTGTTGCTGCCCGCCTCTAACAAATGAGGGAACTAAGAGTCAGACAGCTTTAAATTCTGCCCAGCCCCAGCGATCCTAAGCCTTGGACCCAGCGTTCTCCCTTCTCTGACCCTCTGGTTCCTGGTGTTGCCCTTTCATGTCGTGCGCGGTGCCGGGGTCCCAGCGGCGGTGGGCGTGTGACAGGTCGCTCTGTTCTAGGACCACGCCGGCCGTGCTGTTCTGGCAGTGGATTAACCAGTCCTTCAACGCCGTGGTCAACTACACCAACAGGAGCGGAGACGCGCCCCTCACTGTAAAGTATGACCGTACGATGTGACCATCCTCTGCTCATTTGATTCAGTGGCCATGCTCTCCTGTTTAAAAAAGTCTCTCTGTATCAAGTGTTCACATTGTTCAGAGCCTTAGGGAGCATATTTTTCAGAAGTGTTTCTTTTCCTCCCTTTCTATCAAGATGACAGGTTTTTTGCAGCCTGCTTTTGCTCGGGGGTTGTCCGTTATGCTGTTGGTGGTATTGGTAGGGGTATAAGCCCCCCACACCCTGGGGCTCCTTCCCCACCATCCCCCACACAGCACACAGCGGGCAGCTCACGGAATGTAGGGAGCGGCCACTTGTAACCCCCTGCAGTCTACGCTGTTCGCGTGGACAGATAAGCCGGCCGTCAGGAGTAGCGGCCGCACAGTGTGATCTCTGCGGAAACCAAGGGGACTTTTGTATCTGATTTGTCTTTAAAATAGGTCATCTATGGAGCCCAAAAGAAAATGAATGGATTTAAAATGTTACTTCTCGTTTAAAAAAAAAAAGTTTAGCTAGTCTAGAGAGATCAGTTCACCAAACCTTTTAGCCTAACTTGTGTAACACTTCAAAGTGTTTTCCTTTTCATTTTAACTCGCAAAGTGCTTTTGACCGCCCGTGTCCGTCTGTTACCATCCTAGGGAACAGAGGGTGTTGACATCTGCAACCCAGCCACGCCTATCACACCTTCATTTCGCCCAATCCTTGAATTAAAATTTATTTTGAAACGAGAGAGGACTGCTTGGGCTTCGCTGCCTTTTCAGAATGAGACAGTATTTTTATACAATAAGATGTCGTTTTAAGAAGGACAGCACTGCATTTTTACTTTCAGTATTGATATTTTGAGAATAATTCTTATTTGAGCAAATACGCTCCAGACATTTAGACCAATATGCATTTCCCCTCGTTTGCAGCTTCCTGCGATCCGGCCCCCCTCCTTCCCCACCCCACCCCACCCCACCCCACCATACATATTCTAGTATGTCTACTTGGGTGGCACTGTAGTTAGGGTATATGTGAAGAATGCCATTTTTGTGCAGCTCTGCTTGCTTTTTCTATGAGTATCTCTACTTGTGGAGTGATAATGAATGTTGTTTTGTGGAATCTCCATTTTTCTTAAATTTTTTTTTAATGGAGATGCTGGGGATTGAACCCAGGACCTCGTGCATGCTAAGCATGGGCTCTACCACTCAGCTATACCCACTCCCTTGAATCTCCATTCTTAATCATGCTCTTTCCCAAAGTGTTGGACTTGGGTGTCCTGAGATTCCCTCGTTGTTCACGTACTATTTTCCTTCTTTTCAGCGAACTGGGGACAGCGTACGTCTCTGCCACCACAGGTGCAGTGGCAACGGCTCTAGGACTCAACGCGCTAACCAAGGTACTCAGGCTTCTGCTTCCATAGCAAAGCTTCTTAGTTCTCACCTGCTGACTCTTTAAGTCCCTCTGTTATTTCTCAAAATGGTTCAAGTCCTGTGATGGTCTTCTTACCATCATTATCTTCAACGGCATATTTTAAGTCTATCTTCCATAAGCTTGGGAAGCGGGGGGTCACTAATAAGATCAGCCAGGGCCCTGGTCTGTACGTGGGCCTGTGTGTGATGGGCTAAATGCTCACCCACGCGAACAGCCTATTGGGGGCTGCGTGCTGGGCTGCGTGCCTCCGGCCACATCTCTGAGAGGTGGAGTCAGCCTCTGAAACCAAGACTCAGGGACTGCAAAGCCCCCCTTCCCATCATCCACATGAAGCCATCAAAATATCTTGGAAGTCTGCCTTATCCCCATGTGACCATGCCGGAAATATAAAAATACCTCCGGGAAACAAGTTTTGAAAGTGCTCTTGGCCCTGAGGTTCTGCCCAAATGGGACTCTGCCTGGTCAGCCGTTTTGGAGAAGAAAGAAGTATTTCCATTTAGTCCTGCGGGAAAAATAAGATGTTGCTCTTGGAATTGTCTTTTCTGCAGCACGTCTCTCCGCTCATAGGACGTTTTGTTCCCTTCGCTGCGGTAGCTGCTGCTAATTGCATTAATATTCCGTTAATGAGGCAAAGGTAAGGTTAATACACAGTGTAAGAGAGGACTCGCTCTTGACGGTAGGGGGCCCTTATAATACTTTGCTTTGTTGAAACTTTAATTTTTTTTTAATTTTAATATTTGCAGATGAAATTATATGAGATCTGGGATTTCTGCTTCCAGATAATCTGATGTTGGGGGTGAGGCTGGGTCTACTGATAAAACAAGCTTAGCCATGAGTTACAGTTTTTTTTTTTTAATTGAAGTATAGTCAGTTACAATGTGTCAGTTTCTGGTGTAGAGCACAATGTCCCAGTCATGCATATATATACACATATATTCATTTTCATATTCTTTTTCATTAAAGATTATTACAAGATATTAAATATAGTTCCATGTGCTATACAGAAGAAATTTTTTTAATCAATTTTTATATATAGTGGTTAACATTTACAAATCTCAAACTGCCAAGTTTAATCCCTTCCCGCCCCTTTTCCCCGAGTAACTGGAAGACTGTTTACTAGTCTGAGAGTCTGTTTCTGTTTTGTAGATGAGGTCATTAGTGTCCCATGAGTTACTAGTTATCAAAGCAGGCTGCTGGGCCCAAGGGGGTTAGAATGCTCTTTCTACTTCTGTGTAATAAAAAGTTTTAAAAAATACATCTCAAACTTAACGGCTACGTACGACTTTTTCTCTAAAAGAGGTTTTTTTCCCTTCCCCCCAAATTTTCTTTTGGGGTTTAAAATAATATTAATCTATTTAAAATAATATTAATCTATATCTTTGGAAGTATTTTTTTTAGAACTGGCAAAAATTAAAGGAGAAGAAAGAATGAGAAAAAGCATTTTGGAATGGATAACGAAACACAGGGTAACAGTAGGAGCTGTAATTATAGTGTTAGTGACCATAGTTAAAAATCCAGTAGTACCGTGTACTCATGACCCCTGTGTCAGTATCGTGTCAGTATCGTGAGCTTGCTTAATGATGCCACGTATGATATCCATCTCGCATTTGGAAAATTGCTCAAGTTTGCACACAAGTGTAGACATTAGCCTTATCTGGCCTATTCACTCGTTAAGTCGTAGTGTTACTGAAAATGCTACGCCCTTTTCTGACCAAGTTTACTAGTGTCCTTCTACTTTCGTGTCTATCACATGAGGATTAAACTCATTCGTGGTATCTAAAAATAGACTTGTTTCTTGCCAAAAATGTCACCGGAGTGGATTTTTGGATCAGGGAAGGACTCGGTCTTTTATAGCTGTTTCCAGCTGTTTGCTGAAGGCACCTGTGAACTTCTTTGCACGTTGTCTTGCTCTCTAGGGAACTCAAAGTTGGCATTCCCGTCACAGATGAAAATGGGAACCGCGTGGGCGAGTCGGCAAACGCTGCCAAACAAGCCATCACACAAGTGGTCGTGTCTAGGATCCTCATGGCTGCCCCTGGCATGGGTGCGTAGAACCGTGTCATCTACTCATACATTTCCACCAAGCAAGCGTTTGCGCAGCAGTGAGCAACTGCAGTGAGAATCACTCCCCTTGGTGGAAGCTGCTTTGGTGGTAGGGGGGTCAGTGGGGGGAGGCAGAAAACTAACAAATTAAGTAAAACATGTGAGATGGCAATAGGGCTAAGAGGGACAAGAGAGTGGGGGACCTGGGGGTGGAAGTAGACTGGACCGATGGGAGGGAGGGAGCCAGGTGGTTACGGGGCAGAGGGAACAGCAGGAGAGCAGGGAGCATGCCTGGGGTGCTGAAAACGTCACAGGGAGGCAGATGCAGCTGGAGGAGAGAGAAGGAGGTGGGAACAGTAGGATGGAGTAGGTGGATGTGGGTGGCCCCGCAGGCATTTGGATGGAACCCTGCCTTTTAGTCTGAGGAGTAGGAGGCCATGGAGGGCTTTGAGCAGGGAAGTGGAACAATCCAGCCTGGGTTTTAACTGCATGACTCCAGGTGCTGTGCTGAGAGCCGAGTGAAGAGGGAACAAGAATGGTGGTTGGTGATTGGTCAGGAAGCTGTCAAGTCCCGCAGTCAAGAGATGATGGTGGTTGGACCAGGGCGGGGACAGTGGAGGTGATGAGAATCAGAAGGGAAAGAATCTGGTCCTTGTAAATCCTGAAAAGAAATTTCCACAAGTTCTTAAGTGGATATCATTTCTACTGAAGATATATTTGTATCCATTGGCAGCCCTTGAAACACGAACCAAGTCGAGTTGGTTAGAGCAGCTCTTAAGAAGATGTGTGCCAAGCTACCTCTCAGCCACAGGGCTTGGAGTCAGCACGGCCAAAAGCAGGAAATCTGTGCTGTTACTCAGGTCCTCAGAGAATCTCTGGTCCACTCCTAAGGCTCCTTAAGCTACCCTGAGACCAGGGCTCTCAAGAAGGTCCTCAGACTTACTCAGAAGCCAGAGGGCCTGAGAATACATCACTCTTTGCAGAAAAAAAATGAAAATTAGTATGTTTAATTTCTTCACCTAAATTGAATGCACTTGGCTGTCAACTAGGCTCTCGGAGGAAAAGCATACTTCATCAAGTGCTGTCAAGTTTCCCCACTAATATTTTTTGTTGTCCTTAAATGCCTTTCGTCCCTGTGAATGCTCATCTGCAGGCAGGTAGGAGTGGGCAAATGAGTTGAAGAAAACGGCATGAAAGGAAAGTTTGAGGAGGCTTCCAGCTCCCCAGTTACATGATTTAACCGCCATTAAATGATTTAACAAAGAAACACCCCGGTGCCCCTGTGAGGTAGTGATGTGCCCTGTGGAGGGTGGGTGAACCATGGAAACCACCGTTGTGAAGTGCAGGTCCCATGTCCCCTTAGTCCGGGACCAGCACATCGTCACGCCCGCTGAGCCCAGCCTTCCAGACTTGCTGAAATCCAGGTGGCAATCCTGGCATCTCCCCTGGGCTGGCTTTTGGTTTTGTTCTTTCCCATTTTGAAAAACGAGGCTCCTCTTGGGAGTTCGGTAAGCCCAATGCGTTTGTGCCCAGTGGCTTGGTTACTTTAAACATTTATCTAGCCCCTGAGGAAGAAACAGTCTTTCTGTCCCAGTGAAATCCACAAGGTAACTGACATATTGAAGCAGTTGATGTGATAGTTGAGTCTGAGTCATGAGTAAATGAGCTAATGCTGCCTACGTGCATTATTTTTTTAATGCATTATTGTATCTACTCATCCTGGCCAATTTGATAACAGTTATCCCTGTTTTATAGACGAGGAAAACAGAAAACTGAGGCTAAGCGAGGTGAGGGAGCTTTTCCAGGATCACCCACCTAGCAGGTGGTCTGCCTGACTCAAGGCAGGAATCTTTATACTCTGCCCCACACGGAATGGACACCTGGGCAAGGTTGCATTTGTTTCATAGGTTTAGGTGGGGAAAGTCCCCAATGTTTGTACTGTTGCACATTTAATGTTCAATGTAAAGTTCTCTCCAGGAGTATAAAATTTTCTGGCCAGCAAAAAGCACTGCATTCTTCTTCCAAAATCTAGAGAGTAGAAACAGTGGATTTTTTTTTTAATACAAAGGTATTTTAAGGAATAATTGCAATTAATTTTACCCCACCAGTGTGAAACTAACCTAAAAGTAATAGGATCCTTTTGTGAAATTGTTGAGGGAAAAAAAAAATCTGAGCTGAAAATAGACATTAATGAGGAATTAAGTGGATCTTTCTTTCCTTCCAGCCATCCCGCCGTTTATCATGAACACTTTGGAAAAGAAAGCCTTTCTCAAGGTAAGTCCCATTTCTGTTTATCAGGGTCTCCATCCTTCCCCTCCGTTTTCAGACTTCTAACTATGCAGAGTGTTTCCCAGGTAAAAAGTGAGCAAAGGACGGAAAGGCCAGTGGCAGTTGGGCACTTCATGGAAGACTTCATTTCTAATACCAGGCATTTGATAAAGCTCTCACAAACCTTCATTTACTGAATACTGCCCACTTCTCTTCAGAGGTTAATGCTCAGGTACACACTCATCTCAGTCACCAGTCGGATCCCTAGCTGGGTAATAATGAAAAGATGGGGCATGTTTGGAATGATTCGTTTGTAAGTCACTATACATACTATCAGAAAGGAAAAAGTAATTTGGAGTGGTAGCCTCCGAGAGCACGGAATTTTGTGCCCCGATGTATCTTTCTGTGGTGATCATATCTAACAATCCATTAATCTATCAGCCGTCTCCCCTCGAGGTCTGAAAAATATTACAGGATGAAGCTGTGATGTTAAGACTAAGACATCTCTATGCACTGTCTGTATTCTTTTTGTAGCTTCTGTGATTCAGTGCAATAGTGTTTATGCTTCACCTTTCATACTCCAGCTTTTATAGCAAGTAGGAAGCGGCGGGATAGGGCTCATGCTGGGTTTGGAAACAGACACCGTTACACCTACCAGGAGGGATGGGTCCGGCTCCGGCTGGAGGAGCAGGCATGTGGGGTGAACACTCTAGCCCTCTTGGGGTGAATTGTTTTGGGTCTTAGAAACCAAACTGTAACATTGAGGGGACACAATGGGACTTTGAATAACAAAGGACATGGGTCACAGCCTGCGCTTTCTGAATGATTTCAGGGATTAGGAAAATTCTCAATGTCCAACAGGCATGTTCATGGGCTTGTCTGCTCCCTGTGGGCTCCAGAAGGAAGATTAAGGCTCACCCTGAATACTTCCAGCACAATTACATTCTTAGAAGAGTAAGCCAAGAAAGGGTGCTTTGAAGAAGCAGTAAATGTTGAGAGCCTTGATTGACCAGCGTGCCCAGGTGGTTTCGTGTTGATGCACCGACCCCTGTGGGAGGGAGAAGACCCCCTTACATCACCCCCTCATGCTCTTCCTCGGGAGCTTTGGGTGTGTGAACGAAGTCTATTCCCTGAGCTTCTTCCTCCTGCAGTTTTACATGGCGATGTGACTTGTGCGATCGGGTGTCACAGTAGCACTGTGGTGACTGAACTGCCCCATCGCTCGGTAGAGTGTTTTCGGGGGAATCCACAGACCCCTGGGCCACCCCATGAAGCTGCACGCTCAAAAGCTCTCTGAGTCCCCGTCCAACTCCCGGGTGGCTTCCTAGAGCCTTAGCTGTAAGATTAAACAGAACTGTGAAACAGTTACATACAGTTAATCAGTACAGCTATTCCTGAAGACCAAAATGTCATGGTGACCTCATTTGACATTTCACCTACTTGGGTAAGCTCTTATTTTGAGGATCCAGGAAAAGATCTTGCCGACGTCTCTTTCTGCTGCAAAGTTCAGAAAAGATGAGCTCTTTAAAGCTGCCAAGGAATTCGCTTATGTGCTGGGACGGTGACGAGATCGTAAGACTACCGTATTACATAAACATCTAGAACTCACCCACTTTGACATCTCAGTGGTTTTCAGACAATCTGAAAATAGTGACGATGATAATGCTCCTTCCTCTGTCCGTCGCTGCTTTCCTCATGGGAAGTGATTTAGGCTTTGAGGGAGAAAACCTGTCAAGTGAACTTCCAGTGGGGACCATCAGCGTGACGCTAGGAGGAAGTGGCCCATCCGGTAAACCCGCAACTTCACAAGCATTGAACTGATGCCCTATGCTCTTCTCTGCTGGCCCTTGAAAAGTCACTGGGGTGGCAGTACTTCTGCCAGGGCGTATGTTGTTGCACAGGTTGTCCTCTAATACCTTGGTGACAAACACTTGGTGACAGAAGACGTAGTTGGGCATATCGCATCATTTTCTTGCGGAGACACAGACAGAAATTGCTACAAATACAGCCTGGCATTTTCTTACATGAAGCAACCAGCAGATGATCCAAGCAGCTGGCCTGCCATCGCCGCACTGCCCTTGGCTTTTTCACAATCGTAAATGAGTAAATACTGTGTTTTCCTCCCTCGGCTTAGTTGGTGACTTTCAGCTTTGCTTTGGAACCAGACGCATGAATAATAATTTGGAGGTGTGCTACCTCACTCCCCCTCTGCCCTCCCCCCACCTCCCGAAGGGTCTCACGTGGAGCCTGAAGGGGCCATTGGCATCAGAAGCCCCGTGTCAAGGTCGGGAGAGGCCGGCGGAGCAGCTCACCAGGCAGTCCCAGCGCCTCACTAGCTCCATAGGGTCTGGTTACAGTTGAACTCATTCCAGCCTCCGTGGAGGATGCTGCTTTGAAAAAGCAACAGCTGAATGTGGTTGAGCTCCTCAGACGTACATCCCACTGCCATGTTCATGGTTGCTGTCAGACCGAAATACTGCATTTTGCCCATGAAGAGAAAACTTTTGGACTTAATCGGTAGTGTGCCGTGACGAAAACCCAGGCAGAGGCTGCTTAGATGTGCATCCTGCATGCATTTCCACCTGCAAAGCACTGTCACGTGCTATTTTGAAAGGCAGGCTTTTTCCTGGCCCCTTTGACAGAAGCTCAGCGATCATCTCCTCAGCAGCTCGTAAGGTCCATGTGGGTGGCATCTACCTCGGTGGTCAGCCCTCTGTCCCCAGCTCCAGCGCCCAGATGCACCTCTGTGCAAGGGTGCACTGATCTGGGCTTCTACCTTGGACAAGACCAAACTCCTCTGCAAACATGAAATGAATTGAATGTTCTTGGCTTTTTTTCAACGGTGCACTTGGGGAGGCCTTGGAATGACTCATCCTTCCGCCCTACGCCTTGTCTTTTCCCAAATGGAGCCCTGGGAGGGAGGTGGCGTTCGCTGGAGGCAGGTGACTCACGGAAATCTGTGCAGTCAACCAGAAAGTTCCCTGCTTAAAATCTGCTGCTTCGCCCAGCAGTTTTCTTGAAGAATAGCTTCCGTGTTCTCTTTACCTTACTGGCATTTTCATTGAGAATAAAGCTGATGTGGTTTGGGTCAGATAAGGGCCCCTCATTTCTTAACCCCTGGTTCTTTTCATATTTTCCTTAATAAAGGTGGACGGCTCTGACTACTCAGTAGATTTCCAGGATTGTCTGCTGACTGAGTGTAGAGGTGGCGTTTATTTGTTCATTTATATATTTTATTCAGTAGCCCTCTGCCGAATGCCTGTTGCATGCCAAGCAATGTGCTAGGTGCTAGAATCATAGAAATAGGGCATGAGCCCTGCTCTCAGGGACCATGAAGCACGGTGGTGGGGAGAGCCACAGGGCAAGTGGTTCCAGGACACAGTGAGTACAGTGTGGGGCACGGAGGAAACGTACAGGAGGCTTCTCCCTCAGTTGCAGTTGGTGGGCAGAGGCTGGAAGAGGACTGGCCGGGGGCACATGCTCTGCAGAGGCTCCGAGAAGACACAGAGGGTGACGTACAGGGAGACTTGTGGATGGTCAGGTTGCCTGGGACGCTGGCCGTGTGTCAGGAACTGAAGGTGCCATATATAAAAATCAACTCCCAATGGTCCATGAAATCTCGATATAAAGAAAACTACAACTGTCAAACTCCTAAAAGGAAAATATAATAGAACCTCTTTGAGACCTAGAGTTGGGCAAAGATTTTTTTTGACACAACACTGAAAGCACCGCCCATAAAAAGAAAAACTGACAAATTGACTAAAATATATAAACGAACAAATACACCCCACCTCTGTACTCAATCCAAATGGTAAAATTCTGTTCTTGGAAAGCTACGAAGAAAATGAACATTCACACAACAGACTGGGAGAAAATGTATGCAAAGAACATATCTGATAAATGACTTGTATCCAGAATACATAAAGATCTCTCAACACTTGTTCAAGAAAACAACCCAATTAAAAAAAAAAAATGGGCAAAAGGTTTGCACAGACATTTCACCAAATATATACAGATGTCAAATACGCACGTGGGAAGATGCTCGGTGTCTTTAGTCATTGGGGAAATTCAAATTAAAACCATGTTAGCTGCCACGAAATGCTCGTCAGAATGACTAAAATTTAAAAGACTGACCATAACAAGTGTTGATGAGGATGTGGAGGAACTGGAACTCTCATCCCCTGCTGGTGAGAATGTCAAATCTTATAGTTTGGCAGTTTCTTAAAAAGTGAAACAGAAGCTTACCATGTGACCCAGCCATTTCACTCCTAGGGATCTGCCTAGAAGAAATGAGAACGCAAGTCCATAAAAGCCAGATGTTCGCAGCGGCTTTATTTGCAATTGCCAAAGACTGGAAATAAGCCAGATGTTCATCCACAAGAGGATGGGTTGATCTGATTGTCGTGAATCCACACAAGGGAACACCTAACTCAGCAACAAAAAGTGCTGAGCTCTGGATGCACACAACCACAGGAATGAATCTCAGAATAATTACCCAAGACAGTAGCTACTCTATATGTAATCCTAGAAAATAGGAACTAATACATAGTGACAGAAAGTAGATGAGAGGTTGCCAGGGAGCGGGTGACCCTGCGGTGTAGGGAAGATGGTGGAATAGCCCAGGCCACGAGGAATAAGGAAGACATTAGGGATGATGGACATGTTCATTATTTTGATCGTGGTGATGGCTTCACAGCTGAAGACATATGTCAAAACTTGTACACAGTGAATCTGTGCAGTTTATTGTATGTTGGAAAGCTATTCGTGAAAAGATCATCGGGAGGAGAAAGAATCGAGAGTCAAATTAACTTTTTGTAGTTTTTACCTCTTTGAAGATATGTCTTTTAAACTTACAATTCCTGTCTTTAATTCATTTAAACTTTTCATTTCGAATACCCTCCGTTTGCACGAGTCTGTAAGGTCCCTACTTGAAGGAGCTCTGAGGTTATCTAGGGGAAAACCACACATCGTTAGCTCGCTCGTGTATTCTCAGACTCAGTCCTGTTGAAGAAGTCGGGAAGGATGAGGCAGGATGCGGTGCTGGGGAGGGAGTTGGGAGGAGGGATGACATGCAGGTTGGGGGCTCACGGGAGACGTCAGAATTCTGTAGGATCCCAGTCATTGCTGAGAGCCTTTCCAGCAAAGCCGCCGCCAGCCTTTCGTTTGGACACGTCCATCGTTGAGATCACACACAGCTGTTCAAGAGTCCACTTGAAGTGAGAGGCTGCTCTCACGGGCTCTCGTGGGCTCGTCTTCCCACAAGATCCCATCAGTACCCGTCACCAAGTCTGTGGACCCACGCAGAGGGCGCACGGGGAGGTGCTGGGAGAAGGATTTCCCGTCTCCTTGTGAAAATCCTTCATCATCGGTCCAGAGCCAGTTGCCCCAGATACAGGTTTCCTCTCCTTGCTGTCCTTTGAGGGGTGACACTGTGTGTGTCTCTGCTCATCAACGTTTCTCCCTTCCTCTCTAGCCCGTGCCTCCCTCCCCTCACGTTAACCTGCGCGATGTACCCTTTCGCCAGAGGAGCCTCCTCGGGGACCAGGGTACGCCTCCGACGCGGGCCGCCGTGGAATCATGGTTTTTTCACAGCTTGTGTTGACTCTTAACTAAGTTGGCTGATTTCCTTACAACCGATTCACAGCTCGGTCGCAGCTAGTTCAGTGGCCTGATTTAGAGTAATCTAGAGACCTCATCCCTCTTTCAATTGTGTATTACACCTTTTTAAAACTCCTTTTTGAAAACTAAAAATCTAATGCACATATTCTCCAAAACACCAACGAACTCATTCATTTCCATTAAAAAAAAGTGATCAGCAAAAATGTGTTATGCCAGCAAGAGTTTTAACCATGCTGACAGCAACTAAAACCACGAAAGAAGAGGCACAGAGGAGGGCAGATGGGGCGGGGTGCTCGTTGGGCATCTGCTACGGTCCAGGCACGGTGCTAGGGGCTGTGTGAATGTTATCTGGTGCATCTTCACTTGCAAGCTTTGAGGATGCTGTGGTGATCCCCGCCCTACAGAGAAGGAGACCAAAGCCTGGAGAGGTTGGGCTCCGTCTGCCCTTTCCCCACGGTCGGGATGAGCTGGTAGGGCAGAGAGCTGCGTGCGGGTTCGTTAGTCTTCCAGCCTTGGAACCAGACCGCCCTGCCTCCCCGGCTACGAGAGAAACTATCGCGGAGCGATAATGGTTTCTCCAGCTCCCAGAGACAGCCAGGCAGCTCTCAGATGATACGTGCAGGGGAACAAAAGGAGAAGCCTCCTGAGCTTTGCATGTGCGTCCAGCGACAGATCAAGGAGGGGACCGGGAAGTCAGGACTAACGGGCTTGTTGGCGTGTTACGGCCGCATCTCACTAATCGCATTCCAGCCGGATCTTGTAATGGGGCGTGGCTCCTTCCGGTTTCCCAGCAGAAGAGGCGGTCTCTCAGAGCCTCTATGTGAGTTATTCAAAATCATTTCTCTCTCAACACAGAGGTTCCCGTGGATGAGCGCCCCCATCCAGGTTGGACTGGTTGGCTTCTGGTGAGTAGAGTGACTCTGATGTCATTAATTTCTCTGTCAAAGAGAAATACACGGTATATGAAAGGTGAGGGAAAGGGTGGATGACATGGGACACAAGCTTTTTTCTAATACTCATTTATTTAGTCATTTATTTTATTTATTTTTTTTTAATGAAGGTGCTGGGGATTGAACCCAAGACCTCGTGCGTGCTAAGCACGTGCTCTACCACTGAGCTGTACCCTCCCTGGGATACACTTGAAAAATGTCAGACCATGCCCAAAACATCTGGAACTCATGGTCCCAGTAACTCAGCTGGAAGTAAATTGTTTTTAGAGAAACCTACAACATTTTAGGGCAATTGGCGTGATTCTTTTTTGAAGTCCTTTTATCTCTTTGATTTTTTAAAAAATTATTTTGACCGTCACTGGTAATAAAATCACACGAACAGGACATATTTTTGTGAAGCAATGTAACACTCAAAAGAAAGAAAAGGAAGGGAGGAAGGAAGGAAGGAAGGAAGAGAATTGTTATAAAAGTAAAATGGAGAAAGAATCTGAAAATCAGCCATTTCAAAATGCTGTGATTTGTCTCTTGTTTCTTTGTTTTTAAGTTTGGTATTTGCTACGCCTCTGTGCTGCGCTCTGTTTCCTCAGAAAAGGTATGTATTTGTTATTCTTTAGAATAATCGTGAGTTCTGATCTTAAAATCCAGTTGAAGGTGCGGGTCCGTTTCACTACTAGGAAAGTTGACTCTCAAAACGATAATTGAAACCAAGTCTCTAGAAGGCAGAGACAGAGGCAGAAATCAAACGCACATTTGTTGAATTTCAAAACCCTCTTTGCCCGGCTCTTCTCTGCTACTGATACCTTCGAAAATGCTTTATTCTTGTGTTAAGACTCAGGTTAGCTCGGGTGCAAATTTGCTTTTATAAAAATTTAAATATGGTTCGTTTGTTGTCCGGTCCCGTGGCCAAGGCACACTACCGTGCAGTTGTATTAGAACTTCAGCTCCACCCCCAGGGACGGCAGTTACATGCACTTACCTTCAGTGGTTGGTCTGTTTGCTTCCCCACTTCTCCTATGCGGAGTTTTTGTTTTGCTTTGTTTTGCCTCAAAAGCTTTATTGTACACAGGTCTTTCATCACCAGCTGCCTTTGAATCCTGCCTTTGATGTAAGAACTGGATGGACGGGCACTAAATCAGCATCCTATAAACAGAGGGCTTCCGCCGCCTTCCAGTCTAACATCACGGCGCAGAGAAGCAGCATTTTCTGTTTTGCTGTGGTTTGTGTCACTAGGCCCCTGCCTTTGTAATATCCTCCGTGGCCGGCGGGTCCCCAGCGTGTGGCCTTTCATGCCCTGGGCGTTTGTGCAGGTTTGAGATGAGGCGTTCTGCTCCAGAACTAGCTCCATCAGGTCCCTCTGAATGCCATCTTTTATCTGATCTTTCACTGGACAAATTTCAAAGAGAAGGAGCCTTTATCACTTTGATGCCTATAGCCAAGCCCCACCCTTGGGGAGGGCAGGACCCTCAGAATCTGCTTTCAGGCCCAGCCCTGAAGAATTTCCTCATCTAAAGAGGAGCACGCCTACCTATCTCGTTGTACAAACCCCAGAATCTCGGGGCTTCATAACAGAAAAACTTATTTCTTGAGTGCATAACTTTGGAATATCTGCATTTGGCACTTGACTTTGAACTCGGTGACAGAGATAGTGTCTGTGAAGTCCTGAGGAGCACTCCTGATAGCTGGCTGTTCTTATTTTGAGATTAAAAGAATGAAAATTGTGGGAAGGGATAAAGCAGGAGTTCGAAATTTGCACCTCTTGGGGAGTGATGGAAATGTGAGCTATCTTGATTGTGGTGGTGGTTTCATGGCCTTGATTTTGTTTAAGTGTTAGGAGAAAAAGCAATATATTCATTCTGATATTTGTTTTACGGAGTGAACTCTAGGTCTAGAAATTCAAAGATCTCTGTACCTGCTAGTGCCATGAAGTCACATGGTTTTACGTTCCGGAGACCAAGGACTCTCTCTCGTCTTCCTCTATTTAAAAACAAAGGCTATGAGTCTGGTTATTTCGTGTACACATTTGTTTGTACGTTTGTTTATATTTCTGTCCCTCACTAGTTCGGTAGAGTAATCATATCCCTTGGTTTGTAACACGCTGTCCTCATTGGTCCAAAAAGGACCCTCTTTTATTTTATTGATTTTAATGAAATAATGACCATTCAGGAATCCGCTGCCCAACCCATGAATAAAACTGTTGCCAATAGGTTATATCTATCCCTGAGTTCTTCCAGCCCTTCTCCCTGCCTCCCCTGCAGATTTAATCACGGGGATGAATTTCATGCTGGTCATGCAGTTGCACTGAAAACTTACCATCATCGTATATAAGCATGAGTCTTATGGTGGTGTTTAGTTTTGCCTCCGTGGGAACCTTTCAGAGAAGAGTGTCATATTCCTTTTGTTCAACATCATAGGAGTAAGATCCCTCCCCATTATTGCATGGAGTTGCAGCTCATTCACTGCTGTGTGTTAGCCACTGTATGAATACACCACAATTATCCATTCTCCTACGTGAATGAGACGAAACGAAAACACTCTTAGCAAAACCTGTAGGAAGCAGCAAAAGGGTTGCTTTGAGAGAAGTTTGTAGACTTAAATGTTCCTATTAGAGAGAAAAAATGGCTGAAAATCAATGCAGTAAATGTCCAACTTAATTTTAAAAAGATAAATAAAAATAAACTCCAGAGACAGAAAAAAGAAGGAGGTAAGACCATAAATAAGTCAAACAGATAATAAAGAAACACTTGAGGGTCCACAAAGTCGAAGTTGATCCTTTGAAAATAGAAACAAAGTAGACAATTATCTTATGATGTCAATCAAAACCAAAAGGCACAATGATAATTATAAATGAAAAAAAGGCGAAACTACGTAGATCCAGCAGAGATTGAAAAGATAGGAGAGTGTTACCAACATTATCACACAGTAGATGTGAAAACAGGCAAAATGGACGAATTCCTAGAAATGTATTATCAAAGCTGAAAAATTAGAAAGTCTGCATTGGCCTCCAGCCGTGAAGGAAGTTGCAGTGATCGTTAAACTTCTCCCCACAAGGAAAACACAAGAACCAGGTGGTTTTACAGGGGAGGGTTACTCAAGTGTCAAGAAACAAGATTATTCCAATTTCTTAAAACTCTCCTAGAAGATAAAAAAAAGAGACCACTCCCCATCATCCATTAGGGTTTGAGTAACTTTAATTCCAAAATCGGATTTGTCCTTTAAATTATATCAGTAGTAATTGTACATACTTACAGATCAATGGAAACCTGCAAGGACAGAGACACAGTGTAGCCCGTTGGTTTGGGGCGTGGCTTCCGGGTCGAGCTAGACCGGACTTCACATCTCAGGTGTAACTCCGGTTTCCTTATCTGTAAAACTAGGTTAATACCTGACTTTCAGAGTCTTTATAAGAACTGAAATGCGTAATGTCTGGCCCCCAAAATGAGCAACAAGTCACAGCCATTATCATTCTCATATTATTTTAAAATTACCCAAGGAACCACTCCATAGGGAAAAAAAATAGCCAATGTGGAGGGGTTTTTTTTAGTTTCTTTCTATAGTCAATAATTTTTCCTTTTTTTGACATATGTTTATTAATCTTTACCTCGTAGTTTACCACGTCTCAACTATCTTAAAGAACAATTCTTTTCAAAAGACAAATTACATATCAGAATGTCAGCAGTTTCTCTGGGCAATTTCTCCTCATCCTTTTATAGAACACGTATGTATTAATAACCAAAAAAAAAGAAAAAATAAGCTTTCATACACATACCCCTATAATAAAGTACATTTTTTTAAATGCCTAAAAGCAAAGACTCACAGTGGCCATTCTCAGTGGTGTGACTAAAGAGATGGTTTTTCTCGCACCTTCTAGCATTTTCTAGAAGTTTTAGCATTAGTTGCATTATTATTTATTAGACAGTGGACAAAAAACACATTAGTGCAAGTGAATTTTTAGTGCTAAAAACTCCACTGAGTGCATCTGTCTTTTTTCGTTAGTGGTGAACGTTTATATTGTTTCCCTTGGGAAGTGGCATAACCGCAGATTGTTTTGCGATGCTGTCAGTGCCTGAACGTACTGCAACCATACTTCCTTGCCAACGATGAGTGCTTAAGCCTTTTAATAATGGGAGAGGTCAAGAGGGTCTCTCAGTGCACTTCTTGGGTCCTTAGTGACAATTTTCTGAAAGGCACAGGGTGCTCATTTTCTGGGCACACAAAGCGTTTTTCCAACAGGACTCTGCACCAGTCATGGGGGCGGTGGGGGTCCCCTCTCTCCTCCCTTCACGTCCTAATGCCCACCCCCACCCGTGGAATAACCATGTCGTCTGTCCCTTATCCCAGTTCCATGTCCGTGACAAGCCTGGAGGAGGAGCTGCGAGCCAAGATACGAGAGACCCGTCCTGACTTACAGCGCGTGTACTTTAACAAGGGATTGTGAAGCAGGGGCAGAAACGCCTTCAGCCGGTGCCGCCAACCACAAGCCCGGTGTAGCCGAGCTGGCGAGGAATACCAGCCCGGGTCCTCCCAGTGACACAAACCTTTGAAAGCTCCACGTTAGCCTTTTAGAGTCAAGCTGCTGTGTACAGCGCAGCACCTGGTGTGGGCCGGGTGCCCCCACCTGTTGGCCCCCTTCCATTTGAATCACGGTCTGATTTACAGAGGCACCCTTCCTGCAGCTTTTTCCAAGGCCACTGTCCCAGCCCTCCCCCGGAGTTTTCGAAAGCCCCGCTAGGCATACAGTAGACGTTCACTAGCTGCTCCACAAATAACTTGATTATCAGTCGGCGGAAAGGACATCTGTTTGAAACATTGAACTGTTATTCCCACTTTTGTTTCCAATCAAAGCGGTCTCAGTAGTGAGTTGGGGAAACGCAAAAGCTCTGAGGCCAAACTGTGAAAATGACTTGTACATGTTCAGGGCAGCTGGCCCCCAGTCTGAGCAGGAAGCATCGCAAAGTAGATGATGGGTTTCTTGGATTCACAGACAAAAGCTCCTTCAGATCAGATACCTCCTGAAAGTCATAGGAACAGGCAGTCGCGAGGCGAGGTCCCCGCTGTCAGCAGCTGTGTGCTTTCGAATTGCTGGTGGGATTTCTTTGCCTGACTTTTAAATGTATCCTGTTTCACATTCCTGCGAAGGTGTTAATCTTCCCTTTACCTGTTGGCTTTATATTGAGTGATTTAAGCCAACGAGTCAACTAACTGAAATGTTAGTTGGAAAGGCAAATTTTGGAAGTCTTTCCAAAACTAGTGCAGTATGACTAATTTGAATCTGGTTTGTTTGCTCTTGTCTTGTTTTGTTTTGTTTTGTCTGTTTCGTTGTGTAGAAGCTGGTGCGCAGTTCGTTCACCTACAGGTCTTTCTGTGACATCGTAGCTCTGTTTGGCTTTCAGAAAGATACAGACACAGTGTGTGCGTGTGAATCCGTGACTAAGTGACATTTACTTGAATGTTGTATATTACATTCCACCCCTTGTGAGAATAACCAACGCCCGGACCACTGTTTTCATCACCCAGGTTAGCTTCACAAATAATACATTTAACGAAACAGAGATGATGTTTCAGTTCTGTCGAGGTTCAAAGGCATAAGCAGAATAGTTATTTTATCAAGTGTAGACCACTCGATCCAACTTGTAATTCAGAGACTTAATAAGTGAAAAAACAAAAATGTAGAAACTAATCTTGGCAGATTTTTTCCTGACAGTGTGACCAGCCTGAATTTCCTCACAAAGCGAGAATGGTGTGCCTCATGTCTGTGTTTCTGTTTTGTCTAAAAGGATTAATGGACCCAAAGCTTTGGGCCACTCTGAGCCTTTCTTTATGCTGCCAGAATTTCCTCGTTGAGAATTTCTCTATTAAACCATCCCATGACATTCCGGCCTTGGATGTATTTTGTTGCTATAGAGGCGTCTCTTTAAAAATTGATAAAAGCCGGAAATTCCAGGCACACCTCCACAAGGTGCTTCAAGGGCACTTCTAACAAGAAACTAAAGCCCGTGAGGCCTGCCCTGCTCACCCCAGCTAATCTCAGAATCCCTCTCCCCTGTCCACTGGTGGCCCCATCTCAGAATCTTAACCTTCATTGAAAAATTTATGACCAGTTGGAAGATTGACAAAATAACCGAAATTTGAATACACACCAGGAGGACAGGACCAAAGCATCATGACACAAGGGATGACAAGCCTGGAAGTGTGTCTTTTTAAACACTATTTACTGAAGTTTCCGACTCCTGATGCTTTTATAGAGAAATACGAACTGTAGCGTCGAATTGTGGTTTATAAAAAGGAACAAATTGAGCCAAGATTGGCAGTCTTCGCTGATCTCTTTGAAATAAATAACCTTTTTTTGGAGGAAAGTTCACGTGAGGTGCAATCCGCTGGTAACCGCAAATAGTTAATTAACATTGCTATGAACACGACATTAAGAATTAACGACTGTAAGTGTTAACTGACTGGCAGTTTTGATTTCAGTATTAGCACCGTGTCTTGCCAGAGTTGGAGTCAATGTATTATTTCAGTTCGACTGGATGAAATGTTAAATAAACTCGGAATGAAAATAAATCCTCTCTCTGGTTTGTACGGAATGGATGATGCAGTTTGTATGTTACGACCGATGGTACGTTTCATGTAAACTGAATCTCTCGGTACCATCAGTAACTCCTAGTAGATGTTTCTGTAGTACACCTTACGTGGGAAACAGATTCTAGTTCTGGCCACCAGCCTTCCACCTTCTCAAAGACTGCGTGCACAGAGATGCACAGACCCCCCCACCAGCCCCACGCAGCGCAACCCCAGGACCATTAGTTGTGCCCACAGCGGGAGTGAGAGTCTGCATCTGGATGGCTAACACCATTGCACAAGGTGGTGAGGTCACTCCGCTTTTATATCGTTTGTTGGATTCTAATGTGGAACTGGCATTTGCCGTGGTTCACAGAAAATATAAATTAACCCAAGATTGGGAAATGCCTTATGAACAGACTTCTTAAAGAGCTGTGAGCATTTTAACCTTCTTGGTCACATCTCTCTGCATCTGTTTCGCTACTGGAACTCAGTTTGTCACTTAAATTATGTAAATAAATCCAAGAGCTTGGGTCTAGGAGTCAGACGGAGCTGATGCAATCTTGGTCGTACCCACTTTTAAATATATGTATTTGGGATACGGACATCCTCTGTGACCTTCAGTCTTGTTCATTTGGGTGATTTGAGAAAATGATTGAGTCTACGTCGTAGAGTTGTAACCAAGGTACTTCCTGTACAGCAGTTCACATAGTGAACAGTCTGGGGGGGGTCGCCCATCATGTATTTGTCTAGCGACACTGCCCATGCATTCAAAACGCCAGTATATCAGTGCTAGCAGTAAGATTTCAGAACCCTGGCAACTTCCCCAGAGATAACCCACCACCTCACTAAAAATAGCAGATTAAAATGGTCACAGGGAGACACCTGAATCCATCCTTTGAAGCTGTCTAACGATGAAGGGTTTTGCCCAAACGAGATAGAGGTGGGAAAAGTCTCTGCTCACGGCTGAGAAGGCGGGGGCTTCCATAGTGAAATGCAAGTTCAAGGCTGCATCTGGTGGCTTGAAAACTAGAATGGGAGCCAAGGTCTGACCCCCAAACCGACAGCCCTGTCCAAAAGTACAAACAACTGGGACACTAAGAAAATTAGTGTTTCCCTTGTGGATTCAGAATTTCACTGCGAACTGAAGAAATATAAAGTTACATTGGGTAGCAATGCTAGAAGGTGTCACTTCAACCCCCGATGTTCAAAGTATGGTCCACAGCCCAGCGACATCCAGGTTTGCTAGAAATGCAAGTTCTCAGGGCCCAGCCCGGACCTACTGAGACAGCATATGTAAACATCGCAGCTGGAGAAGTTCCGGCTGTGCCCCGTCTCCCGTGCTCCATCAGGTCCATTTCAGATCAGCTTGTGATACTCTATGAATTTGCATATTTACCACTCCCCCCCCCCAGAGTGCAAGGAAGCATTTAGGTTCAATGTGGACATACCAAGGGGCACAGATCAACAGGCATCTGAGGGCAGGGATGTCCATGTGGTCCACTGCCAGAGCTCCAGCACCCAGAGAGCTGGTGCCGGCCACAGGTCCACATGGTCATCGGGTTTAACCTGGGCTCTTGCTGGGGATCTGAAGCCATGTCCCTGTATTTCCAATTTCCAATTGTGGAAAAGAATCCACCTGGCATTGTGCAGAGAGGTCATCACCAGGATGCAGAAAGAACAGGGACCATGAGAGTTTCTGGGAACACAGCTGGAAAGGAGCAGCGTCCCCAGGCATCCAGAGGCAAAGTGGCCGCGAGCAACCAAGTTGTGACTAGGGTTTGTCTGGAACCAGCCGGTTTGTCACTCAGGGCACCACTGGCCCTGGAGCTCCTGGAGCAAAAGGAGCATTGGCGATGAAACTCACAGGGGCTTGTTTCACACTCAGGGAGCCCATGGTCTGCCCAGTTTTAAAGAGATGGGATCTGAGGCTCAGACAGGTGGACTGACTTGTGTAATGTCACATGGTGATCCAACCACCATCTCAGTCCAGACCTGTCAAACTCCAAGAAGTGTCCTCCACTGTACTTCACGGCCTCTCCATCAACTGGAATAGTTAGAACTAGCTCTGGTACAGCATTTTACAATCCTCAAAGTGGTTTCACGTCTGCATACATTACTCCTTGTTTTACTGAGTCCAAACTCATTCTGCTCGCCGCACAACAGGCCAGTAAATCTGGAGATGAGGTGCTGGGGCAAGGAATAAGAGACTTCATTTGGAAAGCCGGCAAACCAAGAAGATGGTAGACTAATGTCTTGGAGAACCACCTCACCCAAATCAGAATCCAGGCTCCTTTTATACTAAAAAGGGGGAGGGGGTGTGGTTGATTGTTGCAAACTTCTTGGTGTAGGAATCCTTTGTTCTCACAGCTGTCCAAGAGGGTCAGATCATGGTGCCCCTATAAAACCTCTAAGAAAACAAAGGTTATTTTCCATTCTGCAACTAGATATCTTTATAGGAGCAAAAGTGTTAATATCCTTAAAGGTCAGAGCCTTGAGAATAGGCTCTCCTGTATATTTCAGGCTAAAGGCAACTTTGTTTTTACGAAAGGTGCAGAGCCAGCAAGACTAAGCCTAGAAAACAGGGCACAGGGTTAAAGCCAAAGGAACAGGTCTCATACGGAGTCAGATTTGTTGCATTACTCTTGTAATAACGCCAAGGGTTCCTCTGAGCATCTCTTCATTAAAAAGGTGGGGGCAAAAGTCCTGAAGAAGTGAAATCACTTACCACAAACCTAACTTGGTGAATTCAAAGGCTTTATAAAAGAACGTATTCACATTCCTTCATACACAGCAGCAAACAAAAGGTTTGCAGAACGTACAGTATTCAGATAAGCACCCAACGGTCAAAGGCGGGTCGGCAAGGTCATTGCCAGATGGGGTCCCCTATTACAGTAACAGGAGCAACCGTTCTCACAGCGTGGTACCTGGACCAGCAGTTACAGCATCAGTGGGAATGAGAAATGCCTCCTCTCAGGGCCTTTCTCCTCATACTGAATCAGAAACTCTAAGGTGGGACCCAGCCAACTTTTAACAATCCCTCTGAATGATTCTGACACCAGAAATTCAAAGGGCATGGAGGGATAAATTAGGGTTTGGGGATTAACAGAAGCACATCCCTATATATAAAATCGATAAATAACAAAGACCTACCGTATAACACAGGGAACTATATTCACTTTCTGCGGAGAGAGCCGCAGCGCGCAGAAGCGCCGCCAGGCAGCAGCATTGCCTGCAAGACGAGCGGCTGGAGCCTGCTGATCCCTGGAGCTGCCGGCAGGTGGCGCAAGGCAACGGACTTAGGCCTGCCAACGTGGGTCTCTGGATTTCTGATGCTAAGTCCGGAAGAGGGTGCAGGAAGCTATGAGAAGGACAGATGTGATCTCTCCAGCTGCAGCAAGTTGGAAAGATGCCCTGGTTTGGCGTCCGACAGGCAGGAATGGAGTCATCCACTGGGGCTCATTTTCCAGGGTACCGGATTCCCAGTGGCAGCGGGGCAGAGCGGAACCAGAACCAGACCAGAGTCAGTTCCCGCCCTCGGGGCTATCAGTGCTGTGACGCAGGCCAGTCACACCTGGAATCACACCTGGACAATGAACCCTGAGCCCGGCTGGCTGGATGAGGGGAGCTGGCAAGCAGGGACGGCTTGAGGGAGCAGGAATTTCTCAGTGGCAGGAGACGGGGCAGGAAGAAAATTGGGGCTCCTCGGGGGCAGGGGAGAGTCCATGTGAAAGACCTGGAAACCAAGGAGACTGTGGCTGAAGGTTGTGTGCACCAAGGGAAGTTTGGGGAAGATGCTCCCAGGTTCTCAGGGCCAAGTCGTGGGGGCCCTTCGGTGCCCAGTGAAGGAACATGGACTTCATCGTGAAAGCAGGGGGTCCTTCTCAGGGTGGTTTGTGCAGGGGAGGAATAGCAGTCAGGTCCTAGCTCTGTCTCTTACTGTTTCTTGCTAAGAGACAAGCCAGATCCCTTCTCTGAGCCTCAGTGTTCTCATCTGTAAGATGGAGACAATAAAACCCACCTTAGGTCTTGTGGTGAAGGTTAAAATGGACAAGTGGCAAGCCGGAAGTCATGACTTTCCTTCCCCTGCCGTTTAATTTCTCTGTAATAACGTCCAAACGGGAAAGGTGGGCAGACCATTTCCAGTACGGCCCCCAAGCCAGCTTGGTAAACATCAGTAGTGCGGGGAGTCGTCCCAGCCAGCTTCCCGGGGTGGGAAACCGTTTCATCGTGTGTGATTGCAATCAAGAGCAAGTTCTTTCCTTTTACTCCCGTTCATAATGAAAATGTATTTTAATCATGTGCAATCTCCAGGAAAGATGGTCGCCTGAGAGAACAATTTTTTTTAAATAAGGAAAAGCTAAAAATAGAGACAAAGATGTCGATGCTATTGAAATTCCAAAGGATGTAACCTCGCGTTACAAACTCTGAATAATAATTTCGGTCTGGAGGAGGGGAGATGCCTGGGACCCGTTTCCCCAGTAGAGCGGTGACAGGTGAAGCAAGAGACTAAGGGCTGGGCAGCTCTCCCCCTGGATGGCGCGGGTGCTGGCGACTGAAACGCGAAAGAAGCAAAAGATTTCCTTCCAACACGGCCTCCTCACCAAGAAGGCTGAGTCACGTCGGAAAATCCAGTAGTGATGACCCGATGAGGAGGAAGAGGGTGCTGTTACCGTGGGAGAAGCTGGGTCTGGATCCCACTTCCGAGGGGAAATTCCAGCTTCCCAGGAGCAATGAGGGGCTGGGGAGCAAAGGGCAAAGGAAGCCCCAGCTGCTGGCTAGGGCCTGATAATTAAATTTAAAAAAAATAAATAAATAAGAAAAGAAAAATGGAGGGAGGAAGAGGAGGCGGCTGGACCGAAAAGCCGCCTGGACCAGGGCCCAGCTGTGGACTGCAGTTCTCAGGTCTGGGAGTTGAGATTGGGAAACAGAGTGTCTGAGGGAAGGGGACTCCATCCTTGAAATGGGGCACCCCTGTTTGGGTGTAAGGCGGGATTTCTCACCCTGGCTTCACCCCCAGAATCTCTGGGAGAGATAGTCACCGGTCCTGTTGCTCAGGCCCCATCGAAACCAATGGCTTCCCAATATGCGGGTGTGGCCTGGGAATCAGCATTTTGGGCTCCCAGGACTCAGGTTCTGAGGTGCAGCCAGGGGTGAAAACTGCTGTCCTAGAGCTCAAGGAGTACTTTGAGGTGGTGTAATGACTGGAGGTGCTGCGGGGGGCGGGGAGAACGGTTAATGCACTGCTGTGACACGAATGCCCAGCGGTCAGCTGCAAGTATGGGCGTGAATTACCATTTAAATCCACTAGGCCACCGGCGAGCCCCCATTCCAGGCAGTGATGGCCAACAGCCACCGAGCAGTCATCTTACCCTGTCACCACCTCGTGTAAGCTCACAACACCCTGTAAAATAACTACCACCTCGGTTGCTCCCATTTCACAGATGCAATTACAGGGTTTCCGGGTCTTGCCAGAGGTCAGCCAGCCCGTATGCGGCAGGGGGCGGCAGAAGCCCGGCGTCGGGTGTTAGCGCTTCCTGGCGAAGCCGCCAGCTACCCTTCGGGTCCTGACCAGGCCCTCCCGCAGCCTGGCTTCCCTCCGCGGGAGGGGACGGAGCCAGCCTCCTGACCCCAAGGAAACAGTATCCAGGACTCCATGCCCACGGGCCTGGGAGAAGGGACCCGGACCTTTGCGGAAAGCAAACAGCAGATGTCCCTGGGGCCGCAGCTCCTTAGCTCTGGGGAGCGTGGCTCTGAAGAGAGTCCAGTGTGAGTGGAGTTTGCGACTGGACAGATGATGCATGTGGAACCCCGGAGGTTGCCCTATTCTGGATGCGCGCCTGCTTCTCCCATCCTTTGCCTTCGTCCAGGCTCTGCCTCACGCTCCTCCTCCGTGCCCCACCTTCTTTCATGCCTCAACTTCTCTGACCTAAGAAGCTCTTTATTTTTACTACCAAAATAACACATGCTCATAAGAATAAGCTAAGATGGCGCAGAAGTGTATAAAGTGATAACTTCCTTCTCCTAACCCCAGCCCCAACACTACCATCTCCAGGGGTAACTGGGTCTATGTTCATCTGGACACTGTCTATGCTCCTACAAACGTATATGCTCACCTGCGAGTATATTTGATTTGACTTTATAGAAATGAAATATATATGTTATACTCTAATCTTTCCTATTTCCCCTTAAAACATAAGCTGTGGATGTTTTTAAAGGTAATATATAGAGATTGATGTGGGAAGCCCCATGAAGACTGGCAGGACTCACAGGCAGGGACACTACTTTCCCACCAGTGCCATCCGGTTCCCTGGTCCAGCAATATTCTCTCGCTCTAGTGCTCCTGTAAAACCGCTTGCTTCTAGGAAAGCAGAACTTACCCCTAAGATTCTGTTGGTCCCTGAAGCTCACTCCTGATTGATCCATTTCTAATACCTCATTTACATAAAGCTCGCTCCTGATTGGTCCATTTCTATCACTCCTGATTGGTCCATTTCTAACACCTACTCTGCATATGATGTTGCAAGATGTTGCAAGATGTTGCAGATTCTTGACTGGTAGCCTATAAAAGCCTGTGTAAACCTACAGATGGGGTCCAGAGCCTGGAATGTTAACTCCTCTAGGCCTGCTGGCTTAATAAACTTGAGTTCTCCAGCTCTCTGAGTGCTGCTTGGTCTCTTGCCAAGATCCAGTTGCTGTAACACTGAGCTGTAACACACTTTGTTCTAATAAGATCTTCCTCATTATTCTTAAAAGTGTCATAGAATTCTGAAACATTCATTCTTATAATTTTTTTGTTTTGCTTTTTTTTTTTTGATGGGGGTTCTGGGGATTGAACCCAGGACCTCATGCATGTTAAGCATGTGCTCTACCAGTAAGCTATACCCCTAATTTATTAATTATTCTTCAATTAGTGGACATTTATGTTTTTTCCCACGTTTTTGCTCCTATAAAAAAATTCTGTTGTGAATATCCTTGTGCAAAGCTTTATAATTTTATGATGTTATTTCTTTAACGGAGGTTCCTAGAAATGAGAAGAGCTGGGTCCTAGGATGCGAGCATTTGCAAGTTGGATATGAAGATGCAGGATGATTATGAAAGCTAACTGTATTTAGCGTATATTTTGACGTGCCAGGCATTGTAAGTGCAATTTATTCATTAGCTCACTTAAGCCTCTTATCAACTCTATAAAAGAAATTATAAGACTATTATCCTCATTTTTCACACAATAAAATTGAAGCTTAAAGAGGTTGAAACCCTTCCCCCAAATCACACAGTAACTGGACTCTCCTCCAAAGAAGTTCCACTCTAGCACCAGTGCCCATTTCCTCATACCTTCCCCAACATACGACACAATTGTCTCTGTAAGAACTGAAAATCTTAAGGTAACTTTTCAAAGTTTACTTCTTACCCTTTGAGGTTGAGCATCGTCTGGGTGTCCATTCTTTTGGACCATTGTCTCCTCGACTTGAACCAGAGCCTCCACTGGCTCCTCCTTTCAGGCTTCCCTGTATTAGCCCATCCTCCACATTGCCTGAGTAGGCACTCCCCTCTCCTGAAGCCCTTTGACAAAGTCCTTGGTCTGACATGTGAGACTCTCCATGACCTCGTCCCTGCCAACCTGTCCAAGTGAATATCCTCTCTCTGGCCCTCCTGTCTCTTTCCCATTGGCTTTTGCAAGCCATGTCCACGTGCTTTTGCGTCTCTGGGCCTGCGCACATGCCACTTCCTTTCTTCCTGGAAGGCTTTTCCATCTTGGATATGCCTGGCAAACTCTTACTCATCCTTCAAAACCCAGGGGAAATGGTAGGCTTCCTTCTTGAAACCAAGAAGAACACCAAAATATTAATAGTGATAGTGAGACTGCAAGTGATATTCACTTCTGTTTTAGACTTTTTTTTTTTGCTTTCTAAATGCTCTGAAATAAGTAACTATCACTTTTATAATTAGAAAAAAATAAAATAATTAATTTTTGAGTGTTTTTCAGTTGAAATGTCTTCATCTGTACTTTATAAAGTAGTGCTTTAGGGCCCTGACCTACATAATTCTAAATTAGTCTTTCAGAGGAAATTCGGCCTTGCCTTTGTTCATTTGGATCCAAGTGGGTATCTTCCTCTGAGAAAATTTCCAGGTACCTGGCTATAGTTGACACTTAAAAAGTAAGTGTCTGCTGCTAAATACATTAATTAATAAGTAACTAACAAAAAAGTCAAGCGCGTGCACCAACACACACACACACCCCCCTTGGCTGACTTCTAAAGTGTAAGTTTCTCATGCATCCAAAAATTTCCTTCCTGGGCTCCTCTCCCAGACTCAGGTATGGGCATGAACTTCAAGCAAGTTCCTACACAGGATTGCTTCCGGTTCCTCTGAGCCTTCAGTGGCTGAAAGAGCAGATGTTACATATCTGGCTCAGTGATGGCCTCGGTCTTATTCCCAAAAGCTGGGAGGCACAGCTTAAGCACAGAGGGATAGAGGAGGGGGACGGGGTGCTCAGACCTGCCTATTTCTGTCCGATGCTGATTCTTCTAAAAACAATCTTTCCTCTAGGATTTGATGCTGCGTTGGCTGAACGTCAGAGCTGCACCAAAGCCTGAAGATTTCCCCACCTCCTCCCCCTTTTATTTTTGACGGGCATTGTGCCCTGCGAATGTTTACTGAGCATTTAGTATTTATCAGGCACTCTGCTCCGTGTTCTCCGTGAGTTGCCATTTTATCCCCACAGCAATTTTACGAGGTAGGAACTGATATCCCCGTTCGATAGAAGAGGAAACTGAGAGCAGAAAGACTATGTGGCTCACCTGGGGGCCAGAGCCAGTGGGAGGCGGAGCCAGGCTTGGACTGGGAGATCGGTCTCCTCCCTCCGAAAGGGAGGCTTCGAGGCGGCTTTCCAGCGCTCCCACTCCTCCGTCCTCTCCTCTGGGTGTTTGCCAGACTCTCATTACCTCCAGATTTTAAAACACCACACTTTCCTTCTTGGAATTTGTCCAACTGGAAAATGAAGTTTCCTGGTCGCCTGGTCAGAAATTCCTTACTAAGAGCTGAAATAAAAGGCTTGTTCTCAGTGATGTTTGCAGCAGAGGTGACTGTGACATTGGAGAGGGGCTCCCTCGACGTGTACAGAGCAGGGAGGAACCGCCTCAGTCTCCCAAGGGTCGGCAGCCCTCAAAGGCCCAAGATCCGAGTGCGAGAGATGCAGTAGGTGACGGGAAGAGCAGGGTTGGCTGACCCCTGGCGTCAGAAGTGTGCCTCCAACCTCCGCTGCTGGTGGGAATGTAAACTGGTGCAGCCATGGAAAACAGCATGGCGGTTTCTCAAAAAACTAAACACACAACTACTGTATGACCCAGCAATCCAGTGGGATTATATTCACCCAAGCACACCTCTGAAAAAGCAAAAGCACTAATTCAAAAAGAGACACACACCCCAATGTTCACAGCAGCAGTATTTACAGCTGCCAAGACACAGAAGCAACTTAAGTGTCCACCAACTGATGACTGGATAAGAAGATACGGTATATACATATATACAGTGGAGTAAGAAGCAATGCCAAGAGAAAGCCTTAAGAAGGAATGAAATATTGCCATTTGCAGTGACATAGATGGACTTGGAGGGCACTATGCAAAGTGAGAAAAAAAATCAGAGAAAGACAGATACTGTATGATATCACTTATATGTGTTATCTAAAAAATATAACAAACTGGTGAATAAAACAAAAAAGAAGCAGACTCATGAAAGAAAGAAGGAAGGAAGGAAGGAAGAAAGAGAAAGAGAAAAAAAGAAATAAAAAGGAAGGAAGGAAGGAAGGAAAGAAGGAGGAAAGAAAGAAATGTGCATCCAAGGGTGACACACATGGCTCCCAGCGTGGCGGCTGCCCCACGGCAGAGGCAATGAGCTGGCTGCCTGTCTTGTTCCGGGAGGACCACCTCCTCCCCAGGAGTCAAGCAGACAGGGAACAGTGGAGAGCACTTACTCCTTGATGCCTCTAGTAATATCATCAAAACAAGGGGACGGCCTCTCCCTAAGGCTCAACTAAGCGCTTCTAAGGCTCAGAACCCCGGTCTCATCAGCACCCCATGATGCATAGATCTTTCTGGATATTCTGCACCCACCAGCTGCCCCACAGAGGTGGTCTCTAAAGTCCCCTTTGAATAAGATTCCTCACCTCAAATCAATGAAATCATCAAACAGAATCAACCAGCCCATCCTTGGCTTCTGGCCCAGGTACTTTGTCCTGGAAAACTACTATGTCATTGGGTGAACTTGGGCAAGCCACTGGCTCTTTGTGAAATGAAACTAGCGTTAGGACCTGCCCCTGGGGTTTTATGAGGGTCACGTACAGTGACGCTCATGGAGCGCCCAGCGCAGGACCCACTCACAGCCAGCAATTAAGGGTTAGGCACTGTCTTAACCCAACGGGGCTGCTATAATGAAACTGCGATAGACTGGGTGGCTTACAAACAACAGGCATTTAGATCTCACAGTTCTGGAGGCTAGGGAGTCCAAATCGCAGAGCTGGCAGACTCGACATCTCGTGCGAGCTTGCTTCCCAACTGACAGCCACTCCTCACTATAACGTCTCCGCGCGGAGGGGACCCCCTGTCGGGGGGGTCTCTTTTATAAGAAAACTTATTCTGATCATGACGGTTCTGCCCGCGTGGCCCAGTCACCTCCCAAATCCCCACCTCCTATAGCATCACCTCGAGGGTTAATTTCAACATGTGAATTAGGCAGGAGGGGTGGGGGTGGGGGGACTACAAACATTCAGACTCCAGCAGCCGCTGTCTCCTTTTGGGTTCCTCAAAGACTAGGACTTGGATTCATGGTTTACTTATGAGTCGATGCCAGGAAACACCATGCGAACAGGATCAATGAAAGGAGCTGGTACTGGTGTCATTTTGGGTGAGTTCCTGCTGTGGGCACCTGGGGCTCAGGTCCTTATGGCACCCTCCGAGGAAGTGTGTGGAATCACGTCCATATCATCTCCCCAGAGGACAGGAGGCTGGGACGTTTATCTGGACTCTCACCCCCAGCATGTAGGGGTTGCCCCGGGAGGCGATGACCAGCCCCACCGCATGTCTGGGCACAGCTGTCCAAGGAGAGAAGCCCTCGGCAGAGAAGAGAGATGCAGAAGCTTGAGGTGGGAGGGGCTCAGCTTTCAGGCCAACTCTGGAGGGCCAGGGGCACATGCCGAGGGGTCTCCATCACCTCTGCTCCAGTTACCATTAGTATTCACTTGCAACAAGTACCTGTAATAGGGTATTTTTTCTTGCACAACTCACTTAAATCTAACAGTCTGCTGCAACCAACTCAATCTAATTGTCATCGTCCTCCGTGATGCTGGGATTTCAATAAATACTCAGACAATCTCATGGTTCATGCGAAGGGAAAAAGGGAAACTATTTGTTACTGAGGGCTTCCATGTGCCAGGGACCGTGCTAAGCACCCAGTGCTCACACAACTCATGCACTTGGGGATTCATGGACCCATTTTGCAGGAAACAAAACTGAGGCACAGAGAGGTTACACATCTTGTCCAAGATCATACAGCCTGTAAGAGATACAAATACACAACAGAAGATGCTGGCGCCAATCATCCCAACCATTGCTGTGTTAAACCAGCAATGGCTCCATTCTATGAAGTGGCCCAGAGAGCTGGTGAGTGGGGAGGACAGAGCAAGGTACTCAAAGTCGGGCGCCTAGAAGGCTGAGTTAATCACCTTAAAACCGCTTCCCTGGGGCCCTTCTCCTGCGGGATTTCTCTTCCAATCTCAGGGAGGCCAGGTGACAGTGTGCACACTGAGGAGAATGGTCCGGCATTCAGGTTGACTGGATGCCACTCCGTTCTCGATCTTTCTGGTTTGGACAATAAATTGTCTATCTCTATCTCCAAAATGGTATCAAGTTAACAAAGAGCTTCCCTTGGATCATTTTACTTTATCCTCCCCGCAACCTTGAGAGGGAGTTGTTTCTACCACCATTTGACAGATGAACAAAGTGAGACCCAGAGAGGGAACTTCACTTGGGAAAAGCCGCACTGCCAGCCCCTGGCGCGGCTGAGACTGAAAGCCAGATGTCGGGCCCCAAAGCCCACGTTCCCTCTGCTCGACTGAGACAGGGAGGGAGGCGGCAGGGCCCTGCCATTCAGGGAGTGGCACAGCAGTTGGCACCAAGGTGGCAGGAAAACCAGCTCCCAGCAGACGTGGCGGCCCAAGATGGCAGGAGATACGACCTCCAGTAGACCTTGAGCTTCAGTACGCGTTCATTAGACTATATTAGCATGGGCAATGGCACACCCACCGGCGCTGTGACCGGTCTGAGGCTGACCATAAAAGATCAAAAACGGGCAGTGGCCCAGTTCCTGGGAATCCCCACCCCTTCCCCAAAGCAGCTGGGATAGTCCTCCTACTCTTTAGCATATGAAATCCCCAAGCCCATAAAACCTGACAACCCCACACCTCCTGGTTGCTCTCCCTCTTGCCTTCTGAGACGGCCAGCACTCTGTCTCTGGAATGTGTATTGTCAACTGAAATAAATGTACAACCTAAAAGTTGGGAGTTATGTTTTATTTGGCGGACCATTCTGAGGACTTAAGCCTGGGATGACAGACTCTCAGATGGCTCTAAGGGGCTGCTCCAAAGAGGTAGGGAAGGATCCAAGATATATAGGAGTTTTGCAACAAAGACCAGGTAGTCAGAACATTAAAGATTGCTGTTATTAGAGAAAACCAGGCATCTCAAGTTAAAGAATTAAGCACTTTTCTATGTATGGGAGGGAGCAAATGTCTCGGCTCATTGAATTCATTCCTTTGACAAGCACCTAGCTATCTAGGACCAGTATCCCGTCCTTTCTTATTCTGAGTGCCCTCAGAGTGTGTCACTGCTGTGGCTGCAGAGGCTGGGCTGCAGGCTTGTCTTCACTGGGGGGTGGCGGCAGCCGCTGATGACTTGATGGCCTCAGAGTTCTTTGTTTACTGACATGGCTTGCAGTATTTTTCATTCACAGTATCTACTTTTGCTTTAACCACCACTCCCCACCACTGCCAAGCCTCTCACGTCTCCGGCCTTCAGAGACCACCTACACTTGGTCTGTGGAGTGTGCATCTCTCTCAATAAATCTGCTTTTACTCAACTGTGGCTCATTCTTGAATTCTTTCCGGCAAGAAGCCAAGGACCCTCACTCGATGGGGCACGTCCCGGGGACTCACCTGGGACACTGGCATTCTCTCGAGCCCCATGTTTCCCTGTATCATTTCTTTCTTTTTCCTTTGAACACACTGTGCCAATCCTCATGTTTGGCTCTACTTTCAGAAGCTCAGGGTGCAGAATGACACAAACCCCAGGCTTGCACCCCTGTCCCAAGGCCCAGGGGATTCTGGGCATGATGGCCATCGGTTCCAATTCTGTGAAGCTGCCTCTGGGTTTCAGTCCTGGTTTCAGTGTTTACTAGCTGAGTGGCTCCACCTGGGTGAGTCCGGGCCCTCTCTCTGCAAAACGAGATAATCCAAGCAAATGCCCACCTCACGCGGCTGTTGGGAGGTTGCAGAGAGAAAATGGATGGAGAGAGGGCTTGGCACCCTGCCTGGCACGCAGGAAGCGGTCAGGAACAAAATGTGAGCCGTTCTTTCCTCTCTCAGGCAGGAAACACACCCAGATCTGAACCTGGATGGAGTCTCTAGGAAACCAGAGAACTGGGGCTCTGTTTTTGTTTTTAGCACATAGCCGGGAACAGTCATTCAAAATTTATTCCCCCAGGGAACAAAGACTACTTTCCAAAGAAAACAGCTGGGGCTGTGGAGAGGAGAGTTATTTGGCTTCTGAGGAAAAGGGACTTGAGAAATGTGGATCCTTTATTGCCGCATCTGCGCTCCATTTATCCTAAGAGACTTTCCATTTAATCGCACGTGGAAGGCAGGACCCAAGGGGGCGCATTTGCATAATAAAAGAGGTGACTGAATTGAAGCGCGTGGAGTCTCCACCTGTCAGAGGCTCCAATCCTTTTGTTCTCTGTTCTAATCATTTCTGGCAGCTTTTTTAAAAGGCTAAAACATGTGGCCCAGGGAGATATCAATTCAGGAGAAAAAAATATGGTCATAAAAGGGGTTAATTTGAATCATGGGCAGAAAGCCTTTTTTCTCTTTTCTTTTTCCTCCCTTTTTTTTTTTTTTTTTCCTGCGAGGGGCCCTGATCCAGAAGGGAGAGCAGTGATTGACAGAGGCAGAGGAAAAGCAACTGAATACCTGGTTTCTTATTCTTCTTTTTTTTCCCCAGCAGGGGATGGGGTGGGTTGGGATTTCTTCAAAGTGGAATTTTAAAACCTTCTGAATACACATCTATTTTTTAAAACAAAACTATTCAATGAATGCAAATAAAAGGCTGGAAAATGTGTTTGAGTTTTCAATGTTATAACCAGTTAGAGAGGCAGAAAGGCACTATTTGAGGCCCTACCATAGTCTTCATCTTCTCAAAGTCTTTGATATGTTCATATCATTTCCATTTTACAGATGAGGAAATTGAAGTTCAGGTGGTTAAGTTCTAAGAAAGTGCCTGAGGGAAGCATTGAACCTCATTCTTTTTACTACAAAGCAAAAAATGCAATACAGAAAAAGACAAGAAGGGATACCCACCCCCAAAGAAAGGAACAAAGAGAGAGAGGAATGACTTTAAGCTATTAGAAAGAGAGAAAATATAAAGAAAATATAAAGAAAAATATAAGCAGATAGATGCTCACACACACCCTGAGTAACAGAAGTAGTCCCAGAAAAATAAATGTTATGTGGAAATAAACCTCTGGGGGCCTTACTCAGGCAATATGTCCTGAGTAAGAAAGCAAAGCCACCCGGTGGGGACCCGGCACTGTGGACAGCACGCATCCACATGTCCCGTCTAAAAGGGCTCAATCAAGGGTGGTGGAGATAGCGGCTGTCTCACTCCATAATCTCCCCAACTCCTCTTACAAACACGCATGAGCAAGGGAAAAGAAGCCACAGACAACACATTTAATAAAACCAGGTGACCGAGTGTCCCAGAGCACAGGAGGCCGCCACAAAGCCACTGATGGCGGTGAGGTCACCTGGGTTGCAGAGTGCGGGAGCAGGTGGAGGGAAGCCCAGGACTTCCAGAGGTCCTACGAGCTGAAAGCTGCAGAGACTGGCAACAGTGAGTCATTGAGAAGGTGACCTGGAGGACTGGGCATAAATCCGAATACAGAACTGGGAGGGACCTACAGGACTCTGATTGGCAGGTGAGCGCACAGAGAAGGAGAGGGTCTGGGTGCTGGTGAGACAGGAGGAAAGGGGGCAGGGTACAACCATTAAAAGAATGACACAGCAGTTAGCACCGAGATGGAGGAAGATTCAACTCCCAATAGACCTTGAGCTTCAATATACGCTCACTGAAATACAAGATCATGCTAAGTGGTCCTCCCACAGGTGCCAGGACAGTTTCAAGGCTGACCATAAAAAGTCAAAAGAGGGGTAATGGCCCAGTTCCTGGGAACCCCAGCCTCTTCCCAGCAGTAGCCGGAATGATCCTTCCACTTGTTAGCACATGAAGTTACCAAGCCCATGAAAACTAACAACCCCTCACCTCATGGCCTTTCTCTTGCCTTTTGAGACAGCCCGCATTCTGTCTATGGAGCGTGCATCTCTCTGAATAAATCTGTTTTTACTCAACTGTGGCTCACCTTTAAATTCTTCCCTGCAAGAAGCCAAGGACCCTCACTTGATGGCTTGATTAGGCACATCCGGGAAACTTGCCTGGGACCTGGGACATGGCCATCCTCTGGGACCTCAAGGCTCTCCAAAGCATCCAGGAAAGAGAGCCACTCAGGAAACTGCTGGGAAGGAGACTGCTGGGAAGAGCATGCAGTCCGACCAGGGCAGGAAGTTTGTGGGTCAAAGTGAAAAAGGGTTAGATACTTCAGCAGGAAGAGAGAGATCCCTGAAAATCAAGAAAGGGCTGACTGCCCTGAAAGATTTTTTTTTTTAAAATACTTTGTGGAAGCAATTGAAGAGAGAGAATTGTGAAGTGGCAGAGAAAAACAGGACGAGACACGGGTTAAAAGGCGGCAAGACAGATTTTATTCAGATGAGGGCAGCAGGGCAGAGAGATTCAGGTACAAAGTGAGCTCAGCTCTGACTGAGACAAAGATGACTGAGGTTTTTAAAGGGAAAACAGAAAGGGGCTGTGAGGAAATGGACATTTACAGAAGGGAGATAAATGGAGAATTACCGAAAGTGGTTTGACGGTGTGGAGTAAGGTATGAGGTGCATTTTTTTGTTTGGTTGTATTGTTTTCTTGAGTAAAGGCTCAGCACGGGGGCTGGGGTCAGATTTCGAGACCTGGCCTTGTACAGATGAAAGCAGGCTAACATTTTGATGTAAGAGAACAGGTCGTAAGAGGAGCGCGTGTCCCAGGTCCCAGGCGAGTCCCTGAGATGTGCCCCATCAAGTGCGGGTCCTTGGCTTCACACAGGGAAGAATTCAAGAATGAGCCATAGTTGAATAAAAGTAGATTTATTCAGAGAGAGGCACTCTCCACGGACCAAGTATTGGCCAACTTAGAAGACCAGAGAGGTGTGGGTTGGGTGTTTAAAGCAAAAGTAGATTTACACACTCCATAGACTTGTTAGAGCAGGCAGAGAGCTAGATATGGACAGAGAAAGGGGGACACAGGCCAAATGGCAGGAATTGGGCAGCAAAGAGGGGCACAGGCCAAAGGTAGCTGACCATACCTCGTGTAGGCACCAGCTGCCCCTGGGCAGAGAAAGTAAAGCAGGAACCTCTGGGCTGGTAAGTGGTCAAACCTTTTGGGGTGATGAGCCGCCCAGGCCGACAAGGAAGGTGGGAAAAGGCAGGACTCTCCAGTGTCCAAATGTAACCTTTTGCTCATTATGCCTCATTACAATAAAATTAGCCTTGTGGATTAGAAGTACCCATCATGCTCTGATGCTGCAACACTTCTGATCCAGACTAAATGAGGACAAAAATCCTTCCTCCCTTCGGGAAGGTGGAGTTGGGATGAAAATCAGGGAATACGACCCCAGACCGTTCCGTCCCTCATGAATATTCTGCCCTGTTATTTTTACACTCTGTAACCAACTTGCCAATGAAAGTCAGGGCAGCTGCTCACCCGAGCCTGCCTGCTCTCCCTTTGACAGTGTACTCTCCATCCCTTAATAAACCCTCACTTCACTTTCTTAATCTCTGCGTCTTGTCTCTGAATTCTTTCTGGGGCAGGACAGGAAGCTGGACACGGGTAACATTTACCAGCAGCAGGCTGAGCGCAGGCTACCTCAAAAGGCAAGAGAAAGGTCATGAGTTGTTAGTTTTTATGGGCTTGGTAACTTCATATGCTAACAAGTGAGAAGATCATTCCAGCTATGCGGGAAGGGGCTGGGGTTCCCAGGAACTGGGCCATCACCCCCTTTTTGACCTTTCACTGTCAGCCTTGAAACTGTCCTGGCGCCTGTGGGAGGACCATCTAGCACACTCTTGTATTTCAGTGAGCGTATATTGAAGCTCAAGGTCTACTGGGAGTTGAATCTTTCTCCATCTTGATGCTAATAACTTTTAATGGCGTGCCCTGCCCCCTTCCCTCCTGTCTTAGTTTGGTCAAGTCCCTTAGCGCGGTCTGGGCGTGGGCAAATCCCTTGTGCTATGGGGGAGTCCACAATTCACAGCGGCCAGGAGAGCTGCCCACCCCTACCACCTGCACAGGGTAGAAAAAAGTCTCTGACTTTACTGGAAAATTATGCATGTTCTTTGTTGTTGTTGTTGTTGGGGGAGGTAATAAGTGCATTTATTTAATTTTTTTTAAAATGGAGGTACTGGGGATTGAACCAAGGACCTTGTTCCACCACTGAGCTATACCCTCTCCCTGAAAATTATGCATATTCTATAGCACAGGTGGATTCTGTCCTGTCTCATACCCCTCTACACACATGCAAAAAGTTTGCCATCATTTACAATTCAACACTCCGCATTAATCTGTGCTTTTCTGATTTTTCCTTTGAACAGGTTGCAACATCCACCTGGTTCCCTTGTTGATTAACAAATAGAATAAAAAATTTAACATGTGCTCATATGTACACCTGTTCTGAGAGTCATGAGTTTACATGTTTCTGAAAATGATCTTTTAACAACAGGAATTTCCTACAAAAAGCATGGAAAAACCCAACCCTCTTAAAGATGAGCAAACAGAGAAAGATTGTGGTCGAAGAGTCAGAAAAACAGGGTAATTATCACAGCAGTGTATCTATGGAAAACAGCAACATATTAGAAATAGATGCTGCAGTGAGAGGAAAATTACAACCTGATATTTCAAAATGAGCTAGAAAACTGGGGTGGGGTGGGTGGAGAGCAGTAAAGAAAGAACACTGTAAGGCAGTGTTGGAAAATCTCAAGAATGAATTGGAAATCAAGTTAATAGGCACTACAGACAATTACTGTTAGAGAAATGTAGGGTGAAAAGAGAAAAAAAAGAAAGAAAAAGAATGGAACAGACATGAGGAAGTTAAAAAGAAAAGATTGGCGAGAAAGTGACAGACATAGAAAATAGATTAGAATGTCCAACATGTGTACGATGGTTCCAAATCTAAGATTTTCCACCAAAAAAAAAAAAAAAGCTTGAATTATATAATCTGGGAAAAGCAACCCCAAATGGTCAACACCATGCCATATTTTAGTAAAATGTTTAGACTTCATAAGGAAAAGTACGTTGGGTATCCAGACAAGATGAACAAATTACTTAAGACATACTGATGTTGGAATCAAACTTGTCATCAGAGACACTATGTCAGAATTCTAAAGTCATGTTTTAAGAAATTCAAGAAAAGAGACTGAGAGTCAAGGACTTTCTATCCAGTCAAATGGATCAAGTGAAAAGACCACAGCTCAGATTGTTATGAATAGCTGAGAACTCTAATAATGGTGTTCCCATGATGCTTTCCTGAGAAATCTACTAAAGAACAAGATTCAGACAATGAGAAAATGAGGGCACAAGACCCAGTGTAAGGGCTGGTAGGGAGCACTGAGTGGGTTTACCGATGGAAGTAAGACTAAGTGATGGGGTGAGGGGAATAAACTAGTATCTAATCATTACATGCTCTTGACAATGAGGTATAATACAATTCAAAATATAGGGAAAGCAGGAGGAGGGTATAGCTCATTAGCAGAGTGCATGACTAGCATGCACGAGGTCCTGGGCTCAATCCCCAGTACCTCCACTAAATAAATGAATAGATATAAATCAATATAAATATATGTAAATATAATAATAAATACAAAACATAAATATAGAAATATATAATAATAATAAATAACAAATATAATAGATATATATAAATAAATGGATAGATATAAACTAAATAAATGGATAAATCCAATTACCTCCCCCTCCTCCCCAAAAAATATACAGGAGAAAATACATGAAAAGTAGAATCATTTCATCAACAGCCCATTTGTAGTAATAAGAAGTAAAAAGATACTACTTTAAAATATATGCTGAGAAAGAGGGAGAAGAGGATGAAAAAAATTCTCAGTTAATTTCAACATTAAAGGAAAGGACACCCTGTCATGTGTGACAATGTGGATGGATCTTGAGTGTATTATACCAAGTGGAATCAGCCAAAGAGAGAAAGATAAATACTGTGTCATGTCACTGATATGTGACATAAAAATGAAAAAGAAAAAAAAAGTCATACTCATAGAAACGGAGAGTAGAGAAGTGGTTGCCGGGAGCTGGGAACCAGAGAAATAGGAAGAGATTAATAAACAGGCACAAACTTCAGCTACATGATGAATAAGGTGTTGGGATCTAGTGTAAACATGGTTATAGCTGATAACTTTATACTGTGTAACTGAAATTTCCTAGGAGAGTGAAACTTAATGTCCTCATCAAAAAAAAAAAAAGATAAATACATACGTGAGGTGATGGTTCATTAATTCACTTGATGGCAAGAATCATTTCACAATGTGTACATCTCTCAAATCATCATGATGTGCACTTTAAATGTCGTACAATTGTGTATGTCAATTATACCTCAGTAAAGCTGAAATAAAAAATAAAATTCAAGGCATGTTGAGGAAGAAAGAGAGGAAGGTGAAAAAATTCTTGGTTAATTCCAATATTTCTTATAGTAGGAAACCAGGAGATACTAACTAATGAAAAATGGACTAAGTATTACAGAAAGTTGTTACTATGGAGGTAACCATTGGAATGATAATGCAACACTTTCCAAATACCAGAAGAAATAGACAGGGATGGAAGCTAGACTTCTCTGAATGTATCCTGTTTTATAGTTTTTATTTTAAAACCATGTAGATGAAGGAATTAATGACATAACTACACACAGAAGGATTATTTCAAGTTACTTTTTTAAAGTAACAGAAGAAACAGAGCTTTTTTTAACTGAATTCAGTAGTCAAATATTTAGTAAAAAGATTAGTATTGTTACGTAAAGCATATATATGTGTGTGTTTATATATAGGTACATAATTATATCTTATATGTGTAAGTGTAGTAGGAGAAAGTCAACATGTAATTAATTTTATTGGAAACCAAGATAATTAGCATAAAAGAATAAACAAAAATGTATCAAAACTGTTAACCATAAATTCTGATCTTTCGTTTGAGTTGGAAATAGCTGTATGCATTCATTATTTTTTCCTTTTCTGAAAATGCTTACTTCCTCTTTCTGTCCACTGAAAGCAACCAGGAGCATGGACAACCAGGTTAACAATGAGCACCCTGAGCACTCGTGGCCTCTAAATAGCGTTTCTCTCTGAAAACAACCAGTGCTCCTCCAAGAAATGGGTGTTTGAAGATCTGGTGCAAGACGCATCAAAGGTAAATCTGGGCCATCTTGTCATGACTGGGAAGCAAGAATCTATGAGGCAACTGGGAGCCTATTCAAAGGGGCTCTCATTGGCCAAAGCGAGATTAATTTGAGCATCAAGAGTATTCACTGAAATATCAGGGGGGAAGTGGGTAGGAAAGGCTAAACTGGGAGTTCAAGATTTGCAGATACTAACTAATATATATACAGTGAATAAGCAACAAGTGTATACTGTACAGCACAGGGAACTCTATTCAATATCTTGTAGTAATTTATGGTGAAAAAGAATATGAAAACGAATATATGTATGTTCCTATATGACTGAAGCACTGTGCTGTACACCAGGAATTGACCCAACATTGTAAACTGACTCTACTTCAATAAAAATATGTTCAAAAAAGACTATTCATTGAAATAGATTGAAAAAAGGCACAAATTATATGACATCTCTAAGTTCTCAATGATAATTTTTTTAAAAATCTCATTGATAAAGAACCAATGGAGGCTTCTAAGCACCAACTCATTGTGCTGAAAACTGATAAAGAATAAAATTTAAGCGTTTATCTTGCTTTATCTGCACGGATTAGATTTCAGGGAAACCAATGAATTGATAAGGACAATTTTCTCCTTTATAGAAGAACCAAAGCTTTAGAAAAGCACCAGTTTGCGATTCCTAATGAAATAATACATCTATGCCTGTGCACCTCAACCTTCTTTTCATTATCACACCCCCCACACAAAGGAATCTTTTTAGACTTTTTTTCTCTCTGATCACACTGTCCTCCCGTGAAATTTTAATACCACAAATATACTGTATATCTGTTTATGTAAAATATGTACACCTATGCTTTATACATAGAAAAATAAGATTTTTTCCTACTCTTGTTCAAGAACAAATGTTTGACTCCTCGGAGGCATCATCACCCCTGTTGCAGTGCCTGATCCGGACAGTGATCACCAGGGGTGTGACAGTGAGCTTTATGACGGTGAGCTACACTGATGCCATCTGAACTTGCTAATCATTCTTAAAAATGTGGGACAACAGACGTTAGGGATGCCTTGATGCACAGCGATAGGAAATGAACAGCACGACCCATGGGTAACACTTGCCAAAAAGAAAAGAATGAATTGGACTCTAACCAAGCCTGTAACTCTAACTGGTTTAGAGGAAACACAAAGATAGACCAGCACGTTAACTACAGCAGGAGGAAGCAACCCGTTAAACGTAGAATATGCAAAGTGCTGCTGGAGACATGACCCAGTTTCCCCAGCCAACGGAGCAAAAGGAGAAGTGGGAGAAGGAAGTCCTGTGGAGTAAAAGGCATTTAGGAGAGACATCAACCCAACGTGGTGCGTGGGTCTCACCGAACGTAGGTTGGACATTGGATGATATCAAGGGATTCTGAGTAATTTGGTTGAGTGTGATTTTCTGAAAGTCTTCATCTCATAGGACGTCACACTGTTGTATTTATGGGCAGACTCACATGATGTCTCCAGTTTGACTTAAAATAGTCCAGCTCTACCCTCCCCCACCAAAAAAAAAGAAATCCCAGTTTGAGAAAGCAAGAAAGGCAGATGTTAATAACTGTCAAGCTGGGTGATGATGCACGCAGTTACCCTTATATTATTCTCATCTCTACTTCTTAGGATGTTAGAAAGCTTTCATAATAAAAAAATTATTATTTGCTTAACCAAAACATTCAAAACTAAATATAAAGCAAAGTGACCAGGAAATTTAAAGGAATGGAAATAGAAAGAGCCAAACCACAAATGAAAGAACGCTTGACCTCATTAGCTGTCGGGGAGATGTAAATTCTAAGATGCAAGATACTGATTCAGACCCATCAGATTGGAAAAAATTAAAAATTCTGACCATACGCGTGTCTGGAAGATGTGAAGCAGCAGGAACTCGTATACACGGGTGAGGAGTGCACATTAATTCAGCCACTTTGGGACAGTTTGGCATTACCTAGAAAATTTGAAAATATGTGTGTCATGTGAGCCAACAATTCTGCTCTTAGGTACACCCCAGAAAACCTTGAGCACCTACACACCAAGAGAAAGGTGCATAAAATAATTATGATGGCTCCAAACTGGAGAACCCCTTAACTGTACACCAACTGTAGGAGGGAGGAGTTAGCAAACTTTTTTTCGCAAAAGGCCAGATAGTAAATACCTCAGTATTTGGCAGGCCCTATGCTCTCCACCACAGCAACGCAGCTCTTCTTTACGTAGTGAAACAGCCACAGACAATATGCAAATGAGTGGGTGTGGCTGTGTTCTAATAAAACTTTATTTGTAGACAACAGACATCGGCTTGGATTTTGGCCCCCGGGCTGTCGTTGGGAGACCCCTAGTGGAATGATGATATAAACTGTGGTTTAGTCATACAATGGAATGAAATTCACCAACAAAATTGTTACGCAACAATGTGGATGAATCTTCAAAGCTTATTTTTGAGCTAAAGAAGTCAGATACAAGAGGTCACATATTTTTCATTTTATAATTATGTGTATATATAATTATTCATTTTCAAAACCAGGCAAAATTAAACTGGAGTGTTCAGGAATGCGAAGCTAGGTACCATTACCATGAAAAACATTGATATAGTGATTACCGTGAAAGTCAGGACAACAGTTACTTTCAGCAGGGATGGAGAGGAATGTAATTGAAGGGGCACATAGAGGTTTCTAGGGCACTGACCGGTGCTTATTTCTTGGCCTGGGTGGTGGTTACATGGATTTTTATTTTAGAACAATTCATTAAACTGTACATTTGAATCGTATGTCCTTTTCTGAACATGTATTATTTTTCACCCCCAAAAAAGCTTTGAAAAATATGAGAACTTCTGAAGGGAGGATATAGCTCAGTGGCAGAGTGTGTGCTTAGCATGCATGAGGTCCTGGGTTCAATCCCCAGTACCTCCATTAAAAGCAAGCCAAAAAAATTGCAGTATAATACAAATCCATGTCAAAACTGGAAGAAAACAATAAATTTTAAAAAATGAGAACTTCAAATGTGGATTCTCACATTCTGGTATATTTTCCTGCACACTGTGAGAGATGTTTCAGGTGCAAATTGCACTGGTGAGGGTAGCTGTCTAGGGCCCCGCAGAGAGTTTCCTGGACAGGAAAGTATAGGACTGACATCGTCACGTAAGCCATAAGGAAATTATCCTGGCACTTTGCACTGTGCAGGGAGGGAGAGAAGAAGGCAGCCACATCTTACAGGGGAAGCCACAGGGCGCTAGCCAGAATCGAATGTCTGAGCCAGAATCGGAAAGATAAAGGCTACTGTCCAATCCGTTCCTATGTCAGCCTCTTTGGCTTCTTTTAACGCTGAGCTAGGGTGGCCGGGTTTTGAAGGGCTGTTTCCCTGGTTGCATAGACCCCTGGTTCCTAGTCTTAGGGGTGATTCACGGCAAATGCTAAACATGTGTGCCCATGTGTATTTCTGCATGCATACACATTTGTGTACACCCCTAGCATTTGAAACAGGCCTTTCAGATATCTACAAGATCATATAGTGTTAAAAATTATTTTGAAAAACACCTTGGCAACCAAGAACTGGAAAACATGTTCCGACTCTTTCCCCAGTATTTCTATAATTCCCCTGGAATTTCTACAATTCCAGGATGTATTCTTATGACGTTATCAGAAATGAGATATAAGTTTTCCCAGAAAATTTGTCTTCCCTACGTTAGCAACAGCAGTGAAAATGTGGAAAACTGCTAAGCGTTCAAAAATAGAAATGATTAAGTCAACCAATTCCAGACCCATGATGAAAAATATTACGGTCATTAAGATTCTATTCAGGGAGAGCTGGTAATAACCGGGAAGGGACTAGGATACAAAATTGAAATTACAGGATGATAACAACTTTGACAACAACAAAATCTTATATATAGAAAAATATCATAAAATGAAATCCAATAAAATAGTAAAGACTTATCTCCAGGGAGCAGAGATGAAATAAGATGATTTTTTTCTTTATAGTTTCCCTAGAAGAAATCTTCCTAAATTACCAAAACAGTTTGATTATCTTAAAAACTGTAGAAAAGGAGGTGAATACAACTATGTGAAAGGAAGACAAAAATTGTGAAGTTTGGTGTCATGAGACAGGAGAAACTGAGGCACGGAGTGGGCAAGGAGAGAAAGGTATCATTTGTTGATTCCCTTTTTACGGCTTACGTATCTCAACATCAGACACATAGTGGGTGCCAAAACCAGGGTTTCTGTGCAGTTCTGAAATCTCCAAATCTGTACTCTTACCCACTGATCACCTGCTCCCAATCATCATCACCATCATCACCATCACCCCCATCATTTTTGCCAACATCAACACCATTATCATCACCACCACCATCACCATCATCACCACCACCATCATCACCATCATCATAATCACGATCATCACCAACATTATCATCATCACCATCATCATAATCATCACCACCATCGTCACCATCATCACCACAACCATCATCATCATAATCACGATCATCACCAACATCATCACTTATCATCACCATCATCATCATCATCACCACCATCATCATCACCACCATCATCATCACCACCATCACCACCATCATCACTGTTGTCCATTTCCTCAATTCAGACACGTCTTTTTCACATTTTAACATTTCTGAAATCAGAATATTTCACACCATTGATACGGCAGCTTTTATTCCCTCTCCAAAAGTTTATTAAATCAGTGATTCTTTTATAATCATCACTGTCTTAGAACCAAGGAAATATTGTAATTGCTGATTTTTATTGAGTAAGTATTATGTGCCAGGGACTGTACATAAGATTATCAGCTCCCTACAAGCGACTGTCTAAAGAAAGCATTTCATATACTACTTTAGGGAAGAAGAACGAGGCTCAGAGAGATGAGTAACATGCTCAAGACCACCCAGGAAGTATATGGCTGAGTCAGGACTTGACCTTCTAAGCATCGTGCACTCCAGTTTGTGTCCTCCAAAACTTTCCTCCTCTGCCACTCTGTTCTCTCCACCTCACACCCTTCTGTTCCTTGGTCCTGGTTCCCTGAGCCACAGACAGGCTTCTACCTCTGCCTTTTCCAACACACAGCTAAGAACAGCATGGTTCTCTGTAATATTGAAGAGTTCATTTAATTGATTCATCAAATCTCCTTCCGCAGGACAACTCATCCTCCATAGGCAGTCCCTTTGTTTCCAGTAGAGTTGACTTGACCCCTTCCATAGAAGTGTGGCTTAAGCCTGACCAATCAGAATTTCATATTTCCTAAATCTTGGTGATGGAGTCAGAGATGGATACTTGACCCACTTGGAGCCAATGAGATAAGATGCCTTTAGCCCATTTCTGTGAATTTAAGAAATATATTATGACTCTCCCTGCCTAGGGAGGAGTTACAGAGAGAGCGCAAGGGCTGGAACTGCTGTAGCCATGTTGTGCCATGAGGCCTGATAATAAAGGAGAGCCAAGAGAAGGGGAGATAAAGAAACCAGGTACTGGATTGAGCCATACCAAACACTCATCATAGCCTACCTGTGCTGCTTTAGGTGTGATGTTCTGTACTAAAAACTCTTCAACAAGTCCCTGGTGTCTGGTAATGGTGTCCAAACTCCACCATTTGGCATGCATCCAAAGCTTTTAATTTCAGCTTCCAGGTTCTGCACGGCTTCCTGTCATCCAGTGTTTTACATCACTCACCCTTCAGCAACAATCTTCCTTCTTCTGTTTTTTAAAATCCTTCCAATATTCTGATACATTCAGTCATATATTTTATTTTATTTTTTTTGCTACAAAATGTGCATCTGTAACACAAATTAGCACTATGGAATTGGCAAATAGAGGAATGATATCATCTTTAAAAAAAAAAAGCTCTCGTAAAGATTATACCTTCTACTACAAATGGCATTACACACACACACACACACACACAGAATAAAACTTTCCAACAGTCTGTAGTTTCCAAAGACAGTGAGTTCCCATCACAAGGTATCACAGGCAGGAAGAAGGATATTCAGAGGGTTTGTTACAGAGAGAATTCAAGGCATCCGATAGGGTTTGGTTTATTTCAGGGTTTCTCTGGCCTGGGGACTGATGACTTCCTATGCCAGAATCACCAGGGAGTGATTGATGAAATAGAGCTTCACAGAACTAAATTAAACCCAGATTTAGGGTCAGAATCTCTGGGGATGGGCCCCGGGAATCTGCCCCTTTCTCCGGATCGCCATTTTAATGCCTGTTAACATTTGAGAATGTCTGGCCTCAAAGAATGTCAAGGCCCCTTTTCACCCCGCAATCTGACGAAGTCTGGATGTCTATCAAGGTCTCAATGTCCCCTCCCAACACTTTTCTTTTCTGGGGAATTTCTGATTTCCATCTTTGGTTCCCTGTGAACTCTGGTTCTGGGAAACCATTTCTATTCTTCTGCTTTCTATTGTTCATTGTAAAGAGTTTATCAGATGGAACTCAGTGGGCTCACCTCTTCCCCGCAGCACGGCCTGTGTGTGCACGCAAACGCTTCTGCACCGTAAAAAAGCAGTTGGGCTCAACTTCTTCTCCAAGAGCAGAGTATGTAAATCTGCTTGACACAAATCAAGCCTCCACAATCATCTTTATCCTGGACCCTCTGCCACGCATGCCACTTACTTCTGCATTCTTTCAACACACGTTCGTTGAAGGCCTGCTATGTGTCAGCTAGCTACCGGGTGCTGGGGATCCTGAGATTAAAGACAGACCCGGTCCCTGTCCTCAAAGAGTGCAGTCTAGCAGGAGAGATGGCACAAGCAAAACCCCGAGCTCTGTGCTCCTCGTTCATGGGTACATTCACTCACTCCTGTGTTTGCACAACACAAAGATTTGAGCACCTTCTGTGGGCAGGGTTACAGCCGTGCAGCGGCGGCTAAATAGAGGAGCGCTTGCACAGCTGGAGTCCTCATTCCAGGGGAGAAGACAGACACGAAACGAGCAGACGAAGGAGCCCCACAAGATGTGACAGCAATATGTGCAAAGAGAAACACAAACCTGGATGGGTCCACTTGGAGTGGGGAGCGAGTGCCTAGCATGCTCAGGCTGGGCTTCACCAAGGAGAGGGCCTTCGGGCAGAGACCCTGATCCAGCACGATGAGAAGGAGCCACCAGACAGAGATGGGGAGAAGCAGACCCAGACAGAGAGCCCCACCGGCGCAAAGCCCCTCGGAGCTCCGTGGGTGCCTGGAACAGGAAGACCAGTAGGTTGAGGGTTGGAATGTGAGGGAAGAGGGGTAGGGGATGAGGACAGGGAAGCAGGAAGGAGCCAAATGGAGCAGGATGTGCCAGACCACAGTGGGAAATTTGAATCGTATCTCAAAAGCAGTAGGATGCCTTGGGAGGGTTTCAAACATAGCAGCATATAGCATTGTAGAGTTGCAGACTGGATTTAAGAAGCGATGCCAGGATCTAGAGGATCCTGAGAAGATGTCTGACTGAGGTTTGCAGGGTCCACATAGAAAGAAAAGGACAGGTTCAACACGGAATTTATAGGGGAAGGATGGTAGAGCCAACAGGACTGGGCGGGGCATGGGACCAGGCAGGTAGAGAGAAAGCCAAGCAGACAGAGGACAACTAGTTTGAGCTCAGGGGTGGATGGTGATGCATTTACTGACAGGGAGAGAAAGCGGTTGTTTCCAGGGTAGGGGAGTGGGGATTGAGGTACATGTTTTGGATGTGTGTTAGACATCCAACTGGCCACGTTCATGTAACAGTTAGATACATAAGTCCCTAACTCCATGGAGAAGTCAGGGATGGAGACTGAAATGTGGGTCCTGAGCACATGGTCCTGACAGAGGCATAGCATGGGCTGATGGTCTTGCCAGAAAAGAAGGAGCAGTTCTTCCCCAGGGAGTGACAGAGTGGAGGGAAAGACCCTTGACACCCAGTGTGTCATTTCCGGACATTTGATTGTAAGCAACAGAAACCAAGCCTGGCTACTGAGTAGCTCGGAGACTGAGACTCAAGAAGGAAGCCACCCCAGTATGGCTGAATCCCAGCAGCAGAAATTCAAGGACCGTCTTGGGAAGTCTTGACTCCAGCCACCTTCTGCCCTTGTAAGACACCTTGGCAAATGGCAGGAGGAGGGTCTAAAGGATGCACATGTTGGCTGGGGCGGTGGGGGTGGGGAGCACCCCTGGTTCCACTAGCACCTGATGGGAAGCACGATCCAGAAGCAAGTTCTCAAAGAAAACCTGGATGCTGTTATCAAAGAAGGGCTGGGGGAAGCCAGGCCAGCAAGAGCAGCAGACATCTACTGTATCCCACTTGCCTGGAAACTCCCGCACATCCTTCAAGAAACAGCTCAAAGGTCAAATTCTCTCTGAAGATTTCTTTGACCTTCACAGATGAATTTCTATGCTCTGAATTGTAAGCCCCTGTGGGCCTGTCTATCTAGCCCCTCCCCCATAGACTGTAAGCACACCAAGGTCAGAAACACACTCCTGCTCATCAGTGAAGCCCCAGCAACTCACCTAGGGCCTGGCATAGAGTTGGAACTCAGTTTAAAAAAAAATGCTGCATTGAATATGGTGCCATCAGCGAAAGATAATTAGGATCATGACCCTAGCTGTCTTTTCACATATCATTCTGCATTCATTTTAAAGTCCAGGGTTAGTTGAGTGACAAATTGCGGAGATCTCTCCCCAGAGCCTTTCAAGTCACCCAGCCACATCGGTTCAGCAAATTATATGTAATCAGCAAGGAAATCAATAAATACTTGCAGGCGCATTAAAGAGTGTAGCAGATTCATTATGTATTTAGCACATTCAGTCCAATTTGCAGGAAGTTCAGAGAAAAACAGTCTTTAGCATGTAAACAGTGGCTCTGATTGAGTCTCTGGAGTGTCCCAGCCACCCTGCCCTTGGAGGTGAGAGCAGATCTGGAAACTCAGAGCCTCCCCACCCCGTGGAGCCCAGCCAGCCCAGGCCAGTGTCGTAAGTCAGGAATTTCACCTCCAAAGGCAGTGACCATGATCTCACAGGCCCTTTCTTCTTCGAAATTCAATGGGAGATGAAAGAAGAGAGGGAGGAAAGGAGGAGAAATAGAGGAAGAACGAAATTCTTTGGGATTTTGTCCTTTCCTTCAATTTCTCAGCTGCCTCCTGTCTCTGAAAAGGGGTCATTTACTAATTCATCATGGAACACTTGCTTTGTGCCAGGTCATGGGCCAAGCTCTGGGGCATGAGCTGAAACAGACCTGGACCTGCCTTCACGCAGCTCACAGCCCAACCACAACCCAAGTGGAGGCTCTGACCAGGGAGGAGGAGGAGGGGATATCTGAGCAGGGTACTAAGGAATGATGAGGAGTGTGTGAGGGCAGTATCTCCCAAGGAGAAAAAGATCTTCAAAGGCACAGAGGCAAAGCAATGTGTTTGTAGAATGACAAGTAGGTTGATGTCACCAGAGCATTAAGGCCAGGGAGAGGACGGGAGGGGCAGTGCCTCTTACACACACGTCATCGGGCCTCCTCCAGTCCTCCTGGTTCAAATCCCTCTCACTAGTGCTGGGGGAGGGAAAATGGTTGCCCAGCATCACCCAGCAAGTGGCAGACACTAGATGTGGCTTCTGGCCACCACCCCAAGTTCTTTACAAATTCCCTCAGTCACCTCTGGCCACACATCTTCCCGTGCTCCGATTTCTGAATTGGGCTGAGAGGTGGCCCCAGTTGGGGAAATATGGAGCACATAGCCACTAAAATTCACTTTTATTGATTGGAAATAACACCAGTAAAAGAATAATTCACTCTGGAAAGACTATAACATGCACACCCACGCTAGACTGCAGCTCCCATAGCAGACATTGCTAATCAAGCCCTGAGTTGTTTCCCACTGATTTCTTAACCCAACAGTCCAGGCAGCCAATCAGAAAAGAGTTGTCACTTACATGAAAGCTGCATGCCTTTTCCTGCACATGCATTTAACTCTGCCAGCTGTCACCATGGTTCAAGCACAAAGGAATGAAGCAATAAAGGGGAAAAGAGCAAATATCTGGCACAAATGATTAGAAGCCAAAGAGGGTCCAAAACAGTGACCAAGCATTGATTGTGTGGTGTCAAATGCAATACTCAGCAGCAAACACAGGCTTCAGATTTGCTAGCTGCTGGTTGTATGGGACCTTCTGTCACTCCCTCTGTAACAGAAAGCCAGCTGAAGTTAACAGTAGCAGAAACGGAAATCCGCTGGCTGGAGTGGGCCTGGCTTTGAGGCAAGGGCTTCCAGGATGTCAACTGACGTTTTCTTGGCCTCTCTTCTCTCAGCCCAGCTTCCCCCTCCACTGGCTTCCTTCCCAGGCAGAATTGCCCTTTGAGGGGACAAGCTGGCACAGCCCACATCCCCACGGCTCCCTGGGGGAGAACGTCCCTCCCCTGTGGTTCCCACTCAAGTCCTAATTCTGGCTCACACTGGCCCGTCCTGGCCCAAATGGGGAAGGCTCCCCCAGGAAAGGGAAGGTGATGATAACAGAAAGGGAGGAAACAGATAACATAAGAACTGACAGCATTCAGATGACATGGAACAGCTATCGGCCATTTATCAGCCATTATGCTACTGACTGTCCACATACGGGGAGGGGTGGGGGTGGAAACAGCCCCAGAGTAAGCTGGCCCCAGCAGAGCGAGGAAGGGAACCTGGTGTGACCTCTGCGTGTTGATTGCATAGTAACTCGCTCTTCTCTACCCTTCCCCACACTTGCTGTCTGACCCTCCGCCTTCCTTCTCCTAATTGAAATAGAAAATTAACAGGAGACTCCTCCCTGCAGCCCACGGTTAGCCTTTCGGGCAGGAGATGCCCCTGGCGGCCTCCAACTGCCTTTGGGACGAGAGCCCTGCAGGGGCCAGCAGCTTCCGGATAGAAGGGCTTCTACTGACTCCCTGACTGCCTGGACAGTCGACGGGAGCAGATCCCCTGCCCGTGCTCGGAATTCCCTGGGAGTCTGCTAAAATACACAGTCCTTCGCCCCCACCCAGAGAGTCCGGTTCTGCAGTTCTGGAACACAGCCTAGGAGTCGACATTTAAATAGGCTCCTCAGGGGATGCTGGTGCAGGAGGCTTCTGTGTTACACTTTGAGGAACTCTGGTAAAATGGGATTTGGAGTCCCACAGATGCTGCATTCAGTAGGGGCTCATAAAGGAGGTAGTTCAAGGCTCTGGCAGCTGGCCTGGTCTTGCAATTCCCCAGGATGCCAATGCAGATGGATTCTCATTTGTAACAGACATGCTACACCAGCCCGATCTGGAAAACTGCCCCATGGCCACATCCCCCTTCCCCAGGGGCCGGAACAACCAGGCCGTGAGTGGCTACTATTCCAGGTGATCTGGGCTCATTAGCTCCTCCCTTAGAAAGGTTGGCGTTCAAAGTCACAAGCCCTACAAAAAACCTGAAGTGGTGTGCAAACTGGACAGCAAGGCCCTGTCTAAAGGGGACACCTCCCAAAGGTTCCCATGGGGAATGTAAGTTGTTTGTTTTTCTTTCAAGAGACTCCAAAAATCTGGATATTTTTAAAATATCTAATAGTATTGTATGGCCAGTAGAAGTGTGTGGAACTAGCTGGAAGTTTTCTTAAAAGGGACTTCCCTTCCTTTTTCCTGATGCCTAGAATATAGAAGTGATGGCTGGAGCCTCAGCAGTCATATTAGACACTGAGGTAACTTTGAGGATGGAAGTGTGCTGAGGATGACAGAGCAGAAAAATCCGTGTCTGAGTTTTCCATGACATGTCACACTAGCCCTGAGCTTCCGACTTCTGTATTTCTCCCATATATTTTATTTCAGTTATTTGCAGCCGAACAATAATCTCCCAGACCGTTCCTAGTTTAGGTGAGGTCTGGCCATTCAGCCTACCCTTGGGTTTCATAAGAGGACCCTGGATCTTTCTAGCAAAATTCCCTTTTGCTGGACTAGTTTGGTTGGGATTTTTGTTCCTTGGAGACTAAACACTCTCTATTTGCTCCCTATCCATTCCCACCCCCATTTCTTACTCACCACAGACCACACTGGCCTTCATTGTCAAATTAAATAATTATTAATGGAGCATTTATTTAACAAGGTAAAATTATGGCTGTTATACCAATACAAAATGAGCTGGTGTCAAAGACCTGTTTTTAGCTCATTCGTCATGAGGGAAGGAGGAAGATATTACAACAGATTCCAGGAGAACCCAAGGAAAAGACTCTTGAATCAGCAGTTAGAACCGTCGCCATGAATTTGTGAGTGGATGCAAATCTGACCTTGCACGGCAGAAATCAATTGCATCTCCAGGGCGAAATTCACTTGCATCGCTATGGACAGGAGCAGTTTGCCTGCAGTCAGTTTTCTACGGCTTACAGAGATGTAAAACAGCTCAAAGATCAGGAAGGGCACAGACCCCTAGAGAGTCAGAAAATGCCAAAGCGTCTGCCAGACTTTGTTTTTAAACCCAATAATTCTTAATCGTTCTCTGAGCATCCCTGGCAACTAACTGAAGGATGGAGAGTGTCTTATGTCTTTCCATGGGTACCCTCCCCTCACCCCCACACCTGTGCCCTTGACTCTCCTGCCTCAAAAGATATCTACAGTTGTCCAACCGAACTGGGCTTTGAAGGAGGAGCAGGCATTTGCCAGGCAGAGAAGTCCTAGGTGAGTGGGGGGTACTCATAGAATCACCTAAGCGGGTGTTAAAATGGGGCCAGACCAGACCCTGAATTTCCTGAATTTTCTGTGTTTGCAGGGCAGGTCCAGTGTTTTCACTGGGACCACGTGTGGGACAAGGAGAAGTGAGCCGAGTCTTTGAGTTGATATGTCTGGGATAGAGTGGAGAGTCTGCTTGTCTAACAAGTTCCCCACTGATGCTGCAGCTGGTCCGGGGACCTCACTTGGAGAATCGCTGGTGAGGCAGTGGGGACCACAGAGGGGCTTCCATCAGGAGAGACAGAGCTCTGATTGCTTTGGAAAGGGCTGGGCACAGGCTGGATGGGAGGTAAGGAACCCCCGCAGGGAAGAGACCAGGATGCAGCCTTAAGTGAGCAGAGGCTGGCCGGGCTGGAGCGCAGGTCAGGGTGGCTCCGTGTCCCCTCGGGCCCCCTCCTCCAGCTGATGAGTACAACTCCTTGGCAGAAGACGTGGACCTCCTGGCTCCTCACTTCCCTGAGGTTTTAATTATCTGCCAGAGCGTGATTTTCACAGCCACCTCCACTAGAGGCGGCTGTGAGACAAGCCAAATCACTCCAAAAACATGTGACTTCAGCAAAAAGGAGTCACAGACTCCCCGGTGGTGGTTGGGAGCTGTGGTGATGAATCCAGAGTCAGCGGAGGAAGATGCGGGCGGGGACCTTGGACAAGCCCCTGGAAGCAGTTTCCTCGACTTGTCATGTCAGTTACCCAAGAACCACCCAGCAGCACCTGCTCTGCCCACATCCTGGATGCTGGGGACTCAGGCTGGGCCTTCCCTGCTGGCGTGGAAGGGACTGGATTTATCTGGCCTCCCAAGCTGTCAGGGGCACACCACAGTCTTCATGTTAATGGTCCTGTGTTTCTTCAGAAGTGAATGAGAAACATGTCTAACTAGCATATCCAACCCATGCTGTTATGGAGAACTATTTCTTAGAGTGGAGCTGCACTTAAGCTTTTTTAAAGAAAATGGTAAAAAAAAAAAAAAAAAAAAAAGAAAGAAAGAAAGAAAGAAAATGTTAATTACACAACGTGTATCCAGCAACTGTATAATCACTACTCATGGATTAATTTGTTAAAGCCTTACAACAAACCTATCAGGTAGGTTCCATGATTATAACCCATTTTACAGATGGGGAAAACAGAGGCACAGAGTGGTTGAGTAATTTGCCCGTGGCCACATAGTAGAGAGTAGGGGGAGGATTTAAACCAAGGCAGCTCAGATCTAGATTCTGTGCTTTTCATGACATAGGCAGGACATGGCAAATATCAGACAATGGTCCTCCAAAATGACGTTTGGGAAGCACTGAGCAAGTCACCCCTCTGTCTCAGCCATTCTCAGGCCCCAAAATGTCCCCAAAGTAGTGAGGCAGGAAGCATGATGTGAGGAGCTGCCTGGATCCTTCCAACCACTGACCCTCCCGACAGGGCAGACATGGGGCTGGTGCCTGGGTCTGTCTTCCTCAAATGTGACGTGCCCATGTTGTCTGTCTCAAATGACCCTCCTTGACTGTGGGTAAGCAGGGAGGGATCCCCGCATCCCATCACTTCAGGGGTGGAGTGGGGCAGAGCAGGGGGATGTGTCCTGTGGGGAGGACCCTGAGGCCACATGTGAGTCTTCAATCCTGAGGGACTGGATGTAATTTGGACTCATCCAGATCCGAGGCTCTCCATCCTTGGACACACAATGCTCTCCTTTTTATAATAAAAGTTTGAAAGTGAATCAGAAATACGTGTAACTGGCATAGCCAATCTGCGCTGTTACGAAGAGTGATCTCTTAGGGAGAAGCTAAATTTGCTTAACTTTTCTTAAAGTATTTCCTTTGCTCTTCTGAAATTTTAATCTAATGTAATGTATACATGATTTTAATATATATATATGAAATCTCTCACCCATAGTGTAAAAGGAAAAAGTTCATAATACAATAATATGTATTTCTATACTTAAGTGCTCTGGCAGGACTGCATCAGAAGGTGTAGTGAAGTGATGACAGTCAGACACTGGCTCTTATTTATAACTTATAAATTTGGTTTAAAGGGGAATGAAGAGCTCAGTGTCTGATGGATAAAGGCATAAGAAGTGCAGGGAAATGAAGGACCAGAGGCAGAGTGGACCTTACATTAAAAACTAGCATCAGGGTTTAATTAATATCAATAGACTGGACATCTTCCTACGTGAGAAGAGAAAGGGAGATAATCTTAATTGAAGTTTGGTGACCAGACCAAGACAGGTAAAGGACATGAGGACATGTGACAGCCTCACGGGGAAGCTTTACAAATGCAGCGTCCAGATAATTCCCTGCCTTGCGACACAGAACAGGGCAGCCCAGCGCATCTCAGGAAACATACTTCCTGCCTTGAAATTTCAGTACCCATGGAGGTATACGGCCAGGTTCAGAGACCTGCAGATCTGTGTCCTTGCAGAGGATACAGAACACAGCATATGGATGGAAAAGAAAAAGAATAATAAGAAAAGAGGCTTTAGAAAAGCTACGCAGACAACTGAGTAAAAATGGAAAAGAACAGGCAATCCCCAAATAAAAAATTGAATGTGGAACTTTCCGAGCATAGATTTCTTATCATTGGGCCACAGGAAGATTTGAAACTATTTTGAATCGCAGTCATTTTGACTGTTTTGGAAATTTTTAGTAATGAAATTTAGTGAGAGTTCTCCTTTTTATGTATCGCCACTAATTTAACACAACTTGGTTCTAGGTTTTTTATAAAGAATATGCAGGGAGTGACTGCTTTCACAGTAACTGTGCGGTGGCTGGAAGCCCTTTTTCAACTACAGCAATAGTAAAAGATAAGTTAGATGTGTATAAAAAAGAAATTGGCCAATCATCTCAAAAGAAAAATTTTCTTGCATTGAATTCTCTCCAGAAGAAACTTCTGAATTACCAAGGTTTCATGTAGTGTCTCACAGTTTTATTTTAAAAAATTGAAGTATTATTGATTATATTTGTACTGTTTAGCCTGGGGGAGGGGTGCATTTTAAAGTCTGGAGGAAGGCAGACAATTCTTCCGGTGCCTTGCTGTGCGGAGCTTTCATGCCCGCAGGACTCAAGCATCTTGGTCGCCTCCTCCAATTGCCAGCAGCATCCACAATCCTTGTGACAATAAAAATGCTGCCCTCCATTCCCAAAATGCCCCCTAGGGGGCGTTATCGTCCAAGATAGACTCCCAAATCTACACAGTAAAGAAAAGCCCTGACCTACTGCTTTATAGAGTCCCTTCTGTGTGCCCGGTTCTCCATGAATCCTCACAGAGGACCGGAAAACCATTCTGTTATCCCCATTTTCACACATAAAGAAATGGAAGTCCAGAGGAGCAAAGTGGCTTGGCCAGGGTCACCCAGCTGGTAAGCCCTTGGCTCTGAACTCCGGGGTCCTCATTTGTGAAATGGCAGGAAGGCCAGCCCTCCATGCACATTGATGGAATGAGTGAATAAAGAAATGGACAGACTGGGAGAATCGTCTGGAAGGCTCTCTTTACTCTAGCACCCAATCCAGGATGTTTCTGGAATGCGTAAAATAAAAAAGGAGCTTCCAGAGTCTGATAAATCATGGCATAAGAATTCCTCCTTCAAGCAAGGGCTGTAGAGATGAAGTGAGATCCACGTTTCGAGAGGACTTGGCATATAATATTCTCATCCCTTTCCAAGTCCTTCACTCCTGCATCACCCTCCAAGATCAAGATAAAAATTCATCTCGATAAAAAAAGTTTCACTCGACTGGAGCATTTCGCTGATGGCAAAAGCCCTTCTGTATATGTGATCTCACCTGATCTTCGGGTAATTCAGAATTCAAAGAGCTGGTGTCTAGAGACCAGCTCCGGGAGGAAGCCAGATTCCGGTTCTTAGACCCTCTCAGATTCTCACATTTCCTCCCTCCACGCCTCAAGGATTCTGCTTAATTAGCATTGCAAGCCAGGCTTTGGCTAAGCCCAGCCCTGCACAGTCTGGCTTTGTGGGATGATCACCCTGCTACCAGCCCTGCAGGACTTTCTTCCAAATTTGCATTGGCTCTTAAGGGAGCATTGCCTCTCCCCTCCTGAAAATACCTCTTTAGATGCTTGCCCCTGAAGTGTTCACTCAGCAGATTCTTTGGCAGCCTCCTCCCCTTGGGGTGACAGGTGGGAGCTGGGGGGGAGGTCCTATTTTTTTTTTAATTGAAGTGTAGTAGATTTACAATGTGTTAATTTCTGGTGTACAGCATAGTGATTCATTTATACATGTATATTTATATATTTCTTTTCGTATTTTTTTTTCATTACAGGCTATTACAAGCTATTGAATATAATTCCCTGTGCTACACAGTAGGACCTTGTTGTTTATCTATTTTATGTATAGTAGTCAGTATCTGCACATCCCGAACTCCCAATTTATCCTTCCCCACCCCCTTTACACCCTGGTAACCGTAAGTTTGTTCTCTATGTCTGTGAATCTGTCTCTGTTTTGTAAATGAGTTCATTTGTGTCCTTTTTTTAGATTCCACATGTAAGTGATATCATATGGTATTTTTCTTTCTCTTTCTGGCTTACTTCGCTTAGTATGACGATCTCTGGGTCCATCCATGTTGCTGCAAATGGCATTCTTTTATTTTACTTTTTTTATGGCTGAGTCGTTGGGGTCCTATTTTTAAGGAGAAGGCAACTGGCAAAAGCAGAGGGTAGGAGCTGGAGATACTTAGACCAGGATCAAAGGCGTACTTGTTTGGAGCTGAGCATGGAGTCTCCGCCCCTTTGGACCTGGCTCCCGGCACGGGAGATGGGGAAGGGTCAGGAAGTTAGAAGCGGTGAAAATCAGGACAAATCAGGGTCTCCAGCAGCTACCAGGTGATCCTGGGAGGACATCTGCACGGGAGGGACGTGGAGGGACAGAAGCCAGGGACTGCCCGTCCTTCCTCTCACGACAAACCACTGTCACTAATCCTGCTGAACTGAGCCGTGGTGCTGCAGGCAGGCAAGAGAGCCGACAGTGAGATGTCCAGACCAGCATCTGCAGGCGAGCACGGGTCGGGGCGTGGTCCCCCTCAGCAAAGGAGACATCTGTTTCCCCAGCCCCTTGTTCCCAACTGGACTCTTCTGGAAGCATGTCCCCAATCCCAGGCCCAGCCAAGGGTGTGCTTTTGCTGTTTACGCCACAGAAAAATTCAGGGCAAGAGAAAAGACAGTTTGTGACTGAGCTGCAGGGAAGGGGCAGGTTCATTCTGAGAACATAAGCTCCCCACTCTGTACATCTCAAGTCCTGAATCCCAGGGGCCTCAGACAGGGTCCAGCACATGTAACAGGTGCTTAGGATGGACTTATAAATGGAAGCAAGAAGGAAAAGAAAGCAGAAAGACAGGACTTTTCTGGTTGGTCATCCTTTTCCCTCGTGTTTGTTGAGGGCTACAAAATGCATAAATTTCCCGGATATTAGCTCACTGTCTTCCTAAAGCCAGAATGGAATGTTTAACTAGCGCCTTTGTGGGGTTTTTTAAATTAATTAATTTATTTTTATTGAGTTATAGTCAGTTTACAATGTGTCAATTTCTGGTGTGCAGCACAATGCTTCAGTCATACATGAATATACATATATTCATTTTCATATTCTTTTTCACTGTGAGCTACTACAAGATATTGAATATATTTCCCTGTGCCATACAGTATACACTTGTTTACCTATTTTATATATACCAGTCAGTATCTGCAAATCTCAAACCTTTGTGTTTTAGATGAAGAGGGTTTGCATGATCTTTGCAGGGAGTGCAACAAATAAACCCTGAAGAAAAGCTAAAATTTCTAGCCCTTTGAGGAATTCACTCTTAGAAACCTTTTTCTTAAAACGGAGAGAAAATCCTAATAAATTAATGAATCCAGATCTTGCTCAACACTGTCTGCTCCCATTTCAAAAAAAAATCATCTTGCAAAAGAAAGAAAATAAAGATTAATCCCCATCTGACTGATTCAGCCTTGACTGGATCCAGCCAGCAAGGCCCAGGAAGTGCAGGGGACAGAGGACCACAGAAAGGGACGCCAGGAGGCTGCAGTCGGCAAACGCAGCCTGGGGGAAACACGACAAGACAAATGAGCATGTTTCCTCAACAAAAAAATTGCTTTTAAAATTGAGAGAGAGAGAAAGAGATGGAAGGACAACCTTGCAAGGGTTTGAGGAGACACATCAGCCAATCGTTCTGCTGTGGTCCTTGCCATATTTGGACCACATTAGAGCACAAATTTTTAAAGGGGGAAGGGGGGGAAGTCACCCTCTCAGGGAGCAAAACTTCTTTCTTGGAAGAGTGGAAAATCTTAGCTCTTCCAGTGGCTCATGGCCCTCCCAAGGGCCACAGTTTACACAGAGAAATATATGTAGGAAAAAATCTCTTAGGGGGCCATGGTGAAAAAAAGGTTTGAAAACATTGAATTAGAACCCAGAAATGGTAACATATGTATATGTGAAATAAAATTCATATTTTATGGCAAGACAAGAAAAATTCCAACCTAAAAATTCTTCTCTGCCCTCTGGCCTCCTCTCTCACCCTGTTGTGCCTGGCGTGTCTGCATTATACATGGACCAAAGCTCCACCATCAGCAGAAATCCCTGCTCAGCCATAAAGAGCAACATTCTCTTCGCATTAGCAAGACAACTCCTTAAAAGGTAACAGTCTTTCCGGATCTTATAAGGGGTCACATGACCCACCAGGATGCCGCTTAGATCTGGATTCTGTAAATTGTCAATAATACGGCATTTGACATAGAATACAGACTTGTGGTTGCCCGGGGGTCGGGGGGGAGGGGAGTGGGAAGGGATAAACCGGGAGTTCAAGATTTGCAGATACTGACTGGTATATATAAAATAGATAAACAAGTTTACACTGTATAGCACAGGGAAATAAATTCAATATCTTGTAGTAGCTTATGGTGAAAAAGAATATGAAAGCGAATATCTGTATATCCATGTATGCCTAAAGCATTGTGCAATACACCAGAAATTGACACAACATTGTAAACTGACTGTACCTCAATTAAAAAAAAAGACAAAAAAAAATAACACGTTATTTGATATACAGCCCCCTGTCTCAAAAAACTAACATATCTGTGCCTTGATTTTTAACCAACTGAACAGTTCTCAGGACTCTCTGAGATGCTTTTCCCGGGTTATAATCCTCAAATTTGACCCAAATAAAATTTTCCGTTTCTTTTTTAGACTGACTGATTAATTTTTCATTGACATATATAAGCAGCAACAGGGGAAATGCTGGCTCTTTACTGGGTATCTGATGAAGTATTGTTAAATTTTAGGTATGATAATGGTACCATGGTTATGATTTTAGGGTCCTTGTCTTCCAGAGACAACAACTGACAGCGTGGCAGATAAAATAGAGAGTGAGAGAGAGAAAAAGACAGAGAACCGGAGACAAAGGGGAAGAGAGGCTCACTGATGCTTCTCAGAGCGGTGGACGTCCTTCTTGCTGTGCTTTGGGATCCATCATTGCTTCAACTATGGTTGCTCACTAGTGGCTCTTGGATCAAACTCAGCCCACAGTTTTGTTTTGTTTGACCCTCACAGTATATTCAAACTATTTGAGTCAACATTTTCAAAGAAGAGATTTTACTTAAAACTCCTTATTTCCAGCTTCTTTGGAGACATCAGACTCTCTGAACTGGGGCTGGAGCCCTTCAAGAGATCCTCTGTTCCTCTGGTCACCACGGCCACCTCGGATCATGCTGGAAATACCCAGGCTCACAGTCTGTTCTGCCTGCTGGCTTTCCCTTCCCTGCCAGCCTTCAGGGTATGGAAATTTTATCATTCACACTGGCCACCAAAGCTTGTCCTCCAACTGTGAGCCAAGCAGAGTTTGGCCACATGATCTCATTGGACCCTCCAATGAGACCAGGAGGTGTGTGCTGTGATCATCTCTATTTCACAGATGACAACACTGAGGCTCAGAGAGGTGCAGTGACTTACTCAAGGCCACACAGCTACAGAAGCCTGCCCTTTAATGCCAAAGCCTGTGTGTTCATCTATCATATCAACTGTTGCCTCCTTCATGTGACCACAACACACAGGCTCAGTGTCCCAGATCCTTGGGCGGTTCTGATCTGAGGGGGGAAAGCCACTCCAGCTCCCCCTGGGCACCTGGCCTCAGTCTTGTTGGTTCGCTGGCAGGGATGCACCTACCATATTTGACACCTGGATCATTTTTTAGCCTTCCCTCTATTTGAGGAAGGTATTAAATTATAATCTCTGGAAATAAAAGAATATTGACAGATTTCATGCATGAACTAAACTTTACACTATCAAACAAAAATACCACACCTCACTGATTGCGCTTTGTTCTACTGTTTTAAATTTTAAAGACAAACACAGACTCTAAGCAGCCACGCGGAATGATGGAATTGAAGGAACACAAGTTCGACTCCTTCGTCTTTGCAGTTCCTGTGCTTTCACGCTTCTTTCAAATCGATTGTCCGAATGTGGGACTGGCCAGCATCTTGAATCCCTCCCCAAAGTGAACTTGAACAAGCCCAAATCGTTACAAACTTCCTCATAAAACAAGAGCTCACCGCTGAGTCTGAGTGTATCTGGGTCAGACTGTACAGTGGGGAGTTCTCAGAATTAATTTCCATGTGGAATAATATCTTTTTCAAGAATAAGTCATAAAAATGTGCTAATATGAAACTGCCATATTAAAACTCTCAGCAATGACCAAAGCAATTATTTAGAACTTCCACCAGCAGCCATTTTTCCAGGGAGGAATACTTTGCCACTGGCACTGTTTAGAATTGCAGGCACGCGAAGTGACCTTCAGTTCATTTTGCTATTGCTTTCAATTCACCAACAGTGTACTTCTTATTACCATCCCGGCCGCCTTCAGTCTCTCCAGAACATCTTTCCCTGAGCTCAGAAGCCCACGTGGACTGCTCACCAAAGGAACAGTGTGGGGGAAAGCCCATCTTGGTATCCAATTTGGTACCCTAAGCAAAAGCTCTTCGTAATCCTTGAGGCAGTGTGCAAAACCTAGTCCGTGTTTCTTTTTTAAAAATTTTATTAGAGAAATATTGTTTTATTATTTTGTAACAGACGTTATGGCTCCAATGGGTTTTTTAAAGTCCATTTCTTTTTTTTTCCAAACGTACATACATGTATATTTTTTTCAGTTGCTTTTCCATCACAAGTTATGACAAGAAATTGAATATCACAGACCGCCCCATTTAAAACAGCCATTGCAAGCCCCAGGATGCCACGCGTACTTTTGACCAACCAGCTCTAAATTCAGGGGATTCCCATAACCTCCTTGTCAGGTTTAATCATTTGCTAGAACAACCCACAGAATTCAGGAAAGCACTTTCCATACTAGTACCAGTTCCTTACAAAGGCTGCAGCTCAGGTCAGCCCGATGGAAGAGGTGCAGAGAGCGAGGCATCCGGGAGGGGCGGGGACCTCCATGTCCTCGCTGGGCACACCAGCCTCCCAGTACCTCGATGTGTTCCCCAACCCAGAAGCTCTTTGGACTCCCTGGTTCAGGAGTTTTACGGAGGTTTCATTCCATAAGCATAAATCATCTGACCACCCGTGATTAACCCAATCTCCAGCCCCTCAATGCTCCCCAGAGGTTAGGGGTGGGGCCGAAAGATGAAACTCAATCACACCTTGGTCTTTCAGCAGCCAGCCTCCATCTGAAGCTATTTAGGGGCTCCCAGCCACCAGTTATCTCATTATCATAGGAAAAACATTCTTCAGGAGGGAGGGTTCAGCTCGAATGGTAGAGCGCATACTTAGCATGCATGAGGTCCTAGGTTCAATCCCCAGTACCTCCTCTAAAATTATGTAAGCCTGATTACCTCCCTACTGCCAAAATAAAGTAATTAAATAACATAGTAATAAACAAATTATTTTTAAAAAAAGAAAAATCTTTTTTAATTGGAGTATAGTTGATTGGCAATATTGTGTTGGTTTCAGGTATACAGCATACTGATTCAGGTTTTTTTGCAAATTATATTCCACTATAGGTTATTGCAAGATGTTGGGTATCATTCCCTATGCTATACAGTAAGTCCTTTTTGTATGTCTATTTTATGTATCATAATTTGTATCTGTTGACCCCGTACTCCTTGTTTGTCCTTCCCCACACCTTCTGGTCCCCTTTGGTAACCATAAGTTTGTTTTCCATGTCTGTGAGTCTGTTTCTGGTTTTGTAGGTTTATTTGTATTTATTAAAATACCTTCTTGTCACTCCCAAGTATTCCAAGGGTTCTGGGAGCTCCATAGCAGGAACTAGGGACAAAGAGCAAATCTATAGTGGACATAATCTGCCACTTGGCATATACCGTCTCATTTAATGTCTTCCTCTTTATAATTCTGTGAGGTCAATGCTGTCAGTCCCATTTAAGTGATTAAGAAAAGAAGCTCAGGTTGGTTAATGGACTTGCCTAAGGCATCACAGCCAAGCCAGGACTCCAATTCAAGCTCTGGCCATTCCAGGATCTTCCAGACCAAAGAAGGAATGACTTTATCCTGTTTGGCATGGGGTGAAAAGGCGGCAGGTCCTCTCTGGGCATCTCCCTGAAGCCAGGGGCATAGGGATCCAGCCCCGCTGACGGAGCTGGGGCTGCTGACCCTGGAAGAGAAGTTACCAGGACTCTGACTTCAGCGTCGAGGAGGAAAGATGGGTATGCTTGCATGTTTTGCTTATTTAAAGGATGTGTTAGCGGCTGAGTGAAAGAGGGATCAAAATGACCTTGTGCTTTAGGTCAGGCAGTCTGGCAGCTTCCAGATCAAGTAAGAAGATGCCTTGGGGTTCCAGCTGGCAAACTACCAGAGAGCCTCAGCCCTGGAGGAGACAAAGCAGCAGGAGGACAGATCTGCCTTTCTATTTGAGATTTTGGAAACTAAGGCAGAGAGAGGCAGAATGACTTGCCCAAGGTCACACAGCCCCCAAGTGCCAGTCACGTACTGAACCCCAGGCCACATGACCACGTGGTCTGTGACATGTCCGCAGCATGGGGCCTCCCCAAGAGGGGCGTCAGGCACCAGGGTCCAGATTTCTTCCTCCGAAGCCACAAACTCTTATCTCTCACAGCAAGAAGTTCCCACAGCAGTGCGGATTCTGCAGCCTCTGCCCACGACTATTTCTATTCTGGGTGCTGGGCGGGCAATTAGCATAAATCTGCATAAATTTCTCATTTTTAACAGAACGGAGAAAGGCATGAGGAAAGAGATTAAAAAGCTCGTGTTTATCAGTAAAATGGTGTGTCATCCTTCTCCAGCTCCATCTATCTCACGTTCTTCCTTCTGCCTGAGAAGCCCATCCTTAGGAGCCACTTAACACCATCCTCTTTCTCCTCCAGGCCCAGCTGCAAGGTCACGTCTTCTGCAGAACTTTCCTGGAGGCTCTGTGGCAGAGATGCTGGCGTGCCCCCTCACATCTCCCTGGACCATGTGTGTCCCCTTCTCACCCCATCACCCTGTACCCTAACCTACAGAAGTGACCCATCTGGGGTGGTTCTGCCTCAAGTCTGTAGGCCTCCGGGGATCGGCTCTAGAAAGTTCTCTCAGTGCTGCAGGTGCCTTGACGCTCCGTCTGCAGTGCCCAGCTTCAAACGGAGGAAACCCACACCCCAGAATCTGCTGGGCCGACTTCAGACTTGTTTGTAAAACTTCCTTCTGACTCTGCGGCGTGCTCTGAGAGTCTGCCTAGCCCAGGGCCGTCCTCCCCCAGCACAGAGAAGACACCATGCTGTCTCGACCTAGGCTAGGGGTTAGCCCCGGCTGCAAAGGGCCCTCCACTGAGTCCAGCATGATCCCAGATAAGCCCCAAATATAAGTCAGATGGCAGCTCCCTGGAGGTCCCTGGGCCTCTGGTGGGCTGGGCTAGGCCTGCTCTTGGATATTTAAATAAAAATAGCTCACACCCCCATTTGAGATATCTGTATTTCTCCCAGGCAGCCTTTGCTTTTTTGTGGGGGGAGGGGGGTTGGGGAGTAATTAGATTTATTTATTTATTTATTTATTTTATTATTATTTTTTTTAATGGAGGTACTGGGGTTGAATCCAGGACCTCGTGCATGCTAAGCACCCACTCTACCCTGCACAAGCCCTCATTTTTATCTCCTGCTTCCTCCACATTCTCACTCTCGACGCCATCTTTGTTTCCCACGTCTCCCCACCCCCACCTCACCCCGAGCTGGATGCAGGTCTGAGTACTTCGCTCCCCAAATTGCCACGACCTCAATGTTCTGTGTGTCACAGATCTTCATTCCGAGACTATTTACGGCAATGGATGGAGGGTGGACAGTGCACGTTGCACAAGCAACAGCTTTAACCTGAAGTTGATCCTAAAGTCCCACCAGGAAGGATCTTTCACTGGCCACACGGACCCTTAGATGCTGGCTTGTTGATTTTTTTCCTGCTCTTTCCCTTCCAGGACAGTCTGGCAGCCTCTCTCAGGTCCCTCTCTTTGCATTTTAAATCTCCGCTCAATTAGAAGATCTCGGCTCTCTGGTCCCCACTCTGCTCATAGCTCCGGGCACACCCGCAGCCCAGCCAAGGGCGCTCCATTCCTGGTCGCTATCCTTGAGCTGCATGGAGAACCGGCAAGGCACTGAGTTAACCATTTCCCTCTGTGACCAAATTCTAGGTCAGGGATCTGTCCCTGGGAACTGAGGAGGTCCAGGGGTTGTGTGTTGTTTCTCAGTCTGTGCTGTCTCCTGCACCTGCCTGGAAGCACCTAAAGGACAGAAACAATCTGATTCGTCTCGTCAGTCCCGTTTCTGCCCAGAACCAGGGAGGATGATGGGAGGGAGAAGAAATGAGTGGATGGATGATGACTTAGCACACAAACCAAGAGAAAGGCGGGAGGGAGCAGGGGGCATTTTGGAGTTGGGGTTGAATTTACTGGTTGTCACACATTCCTGGAGGGGTCCAATCAGGTGGAAAAGCACATATCTAGCTCTTTGCTGTGGATCAGACCGTCTAAATGGTCATTATGGTAAACTGCATTCACTCCAGTCCTGTACCCCACGAACAGAATATATGCCCTTAACAGAATATACAGCCTTGGACTTGATCATATGACTTGCTTTGACCAATGGAACCTGAGTGGAGTGGACATTGTGGCCACCCTGAGCAGAGGATTTAAGATGTGTGGCCTATTTCAGTTCTGGCTCTCCTGCTTGCAACACTGGCCACGAGAAGAGCTCACTTCAAGAAGACCAAGAATTGGAGACACATGGAGCAGATTCTAATCCAAGCCCAGCTGAGCCACAGACCAGTGAGTGAAAAATAACCATTTGTTGTAAGCCACAGAGTTTTGCAGGGTTGGGGGTGGGGATTGCTTGTTATCCAGTACATGCTGACTAATACAGTCCTCTAGTCCAATCTCTGCCCAATGTATAAAGCCACTCCTCACCATTTTGGCCCATTTGAAATCAAGCCTCAGCTTGCACACCTCCAGTGATGGGGAGCTCACTACCTAACAAGGCTGCTTATTCCCGTCTCTGGAGAGTTAGATCCCAACCCACCCTGACCTGAGTTCATGAATTGATCCTAACTCCCTCTGTCCTTCCTTCCTGATCTCACAAGGCAATGCCACCTCAGCACAGCCAGACAGAGACTGAAGCAGTGTGGTGTGGCAGCCCCATCCCCTGCCTCGTGGGACCTCCAGCAGCTCCTATACATGGTCACCCATGCCTTCACCTCTCTACCTCCTCTCCTTGCCTACTGCCCTCCACCAAGGCAGAGTCTGGAACTGACCATTGCAGCTAATCAGCATGGCCAGTGGCCAGACCCTTGTCTCTACTGGCCTAGACAATATACCTCCACGGGAAATGCCAGGTTAGAAGCAGACTCTGGAGCTGGACAGACCTGGGGGCAAATCCCAGCCCTGCCACCACCTGCTGTGTCACCTTGGACAGGCCACTTCATTCTTGGAACCTCAATTTTCTCATCAGTAAAATGAAGACAGTAATTACCTCTACTTTATAAAAGCAATAATATGGGGGGGTGGATTTAGCTCAGAGGCAGAGCACATGCTTAGCATGTGGGAGGTCCTGAGTTCAATCCGCAGTACCTCCATTAAAAAAAAGGGGAAACAACTCAAGACCTACCAATAAAGGGTTGGGGAATTAATCTATAGACTGTATACAGCTCATACAACTTAATAACAAAAAAGCAAACAACCCAGTTTAAAAATGGGTAGAAGACCTAGACAAGCAATTCTCCAATGAAGACATACAAATGGCCAATAGGCACATGAAAAAATGCTCAGTATCACTAATTATCAGAGAAATGCAAATCAAAACTACAGTGAGATATCACCTCGCACCAGTCAGAATGGCCATCATTCAAAAGTCCATGAATGATAAATGCTGGAGAGGGTGTGGAGAAAAAGGAACCCTCCTACACTGCTGGTGGGAGATTCCTCAAAAGACTAAAAATAGACTTACCATATGATCTAACAATCCCACTTCTGGGAATATATCCAGAGGGAGCTCTAATTCAAAAACATACATGTACCCCAATGTTCATAACAGCACTATTTACAATAGCCAGGACATGGAAGCAACCTAAATGTCCATCAACAGATGACTTGATAAAGAAGCTGTGATATATTTATATAATGGAATACTACTCAGCCATAAAAAATAATAAAATAATGTCATTTGCAGCAACATGGATAGACCCAGAGATCATCATTCTAAGTGAAGTAAGCCAGAAAGAGAAAGAAAAATACCATATGAGATCACTCATATGTGGAATCAAAAGAAAAAAGAAGACACCAATGAAATCATTTACAAAACAGAAACAGACTTGCTGACACAGTAAACAATCTTATGGTTACCAGGGGAAAGGGGGTGGGAAGGGATAAATTTGGGAGTTTGAGACTTGCAAATATTAACGACTATATATGAAAATAGATTTTAAAAAAATGTCTTCTGTAGAGCACAGGAACTATATTCACTATCTTATAATAACATTTAATGAAAAACAATATGAAAACAAATATGTGTATATATGTGTATGACTAGGACATTATGCTGTACACCAGAAATCAACACATTGTAACTGACTATACTTCAATTTTTTTAAAAAAAAAAAAAGAATAAATAAATAAATAACAAGTATTAGCAGGGATGTGGAGAAATTGGAACCCTTGTGCACTGTTGGTGGGAGTGCAAAATGGTGCAATTGCTGCGGAAAACAGTGTGGTGGTTCCTCCAAGAATTAAAAATAGCGTTACTATGTGGTCTAGCAATTTTGCTTCTGAGTATATAACCACAGGAACTGAAAGCAGGTGCCTCAAAAGGCTGTTTGTACAGCCACGATCACAGCCGCAATATTTACAACAGCTGAAAAGTGGAAGCAACCCAAGTGTCCATTGATGGGTGGATGGATAAGCAAGATGTGGTGCATACATACAATGGAACATCATTCAGTCTTAAAAGGGAAAAAAATTCTCATACATGCAGCAACATGGATCAACTTTGAAAACATCACGCTCATTGAAATAAGCCAGTTACAGAAAGACAAATACTGCGTGATTCTACTTACAGGAGGCAGAGTAAGAGCAGTCAACTTCATAGAGACAGAAAGTAGAATGGTGGTTTCCAGGGGCTGCGAGCAGGGAGAAACGGGGAGTTTTTGTTTAATGGGTACAGAGTTCTGTTTTTCAAGATTGAAGAGTTCTGTGAGTGGATGGTGGTGATGGCCGTACAACAACATGAATAGACAATACCACTGAACTGCACACTTGAAAATGGTTAAGATGTTAAATGTCATATTATGTTAAAAGTATACATGAATGAATGAATGAAAATAAACCAGAGTCTTCTATGTTTTCTTAGGGGCCACAGTCCTGCAAACTCCAGGAATACCCCAATGTGTCCTGGAGCGGGGGTTCTGCTGCACCCCTCACCCTTTTGGTCCAGGCTTTGGTCCAGGGAAGGAAGGCAGTACAGGGCAAGGGACAAACAGGAGCATCCCCATGCCCCCATCAGTACACAGAGCACTCATACTCACTCATCAGATTCATTTTCCCAAATGCTGCTCACGTAATAATTCTACAGATAAAGAAGAGGCTCAGAGAGGTTGAGTCACCTGTGCAGGGTCACACAGCTGCAAAGTGCAAAGCCTCAGACACACATACCTTTCCCAAAGTCTGCACTCTTTCTTCAACCTCTCAGCAATCTGGCCCAGAGCCTGAGTGATGCCATCACCTATCTCTGCAAAGCTCTCAACATCATTTCTCTTCCCAGGCCTTCAGCCTCCTCTCTGAGAAAATGAAAAGTTCAGGGCCATGGTGTTTGTGAATGTCACTCATTCCATTCTTCAGCAAGTACTACTGCTGAGCACGTCCTACGCTCCAGGTGTTGCCTTGGCCCCACAGATGCAGCAGGGACCAGACGGATGAGGCCCCGGGCCTCGCAGAGCTCGCAGACAATAAACACATAAACAAGCAGGGGACTCCCAGAGTCAAAGTGCCCCGAAAGGCAAGATCAAGGGTATCTGGGGAAGGCTGCTTTGAAAGGCAGCCAGGCAGGCCTCCAGGAAAAGGTGACATTCCAGCTGAGAATTAAAGACTGAAAACGAGCCAGCCATTAAGGGAGCAGCAGAGAACATTTGAGGCAGAAGTAACAGCAAAAGTGGTGGGAATCAACTTGGCTTCTCAGAACAGCCAGGAGAGGGAGGCCAGCGTGGCTGGAGGGTGGTGATCGAGGAGTGGCAGGTAGGAGGTGGGTGGGGAGGCAGGTGCTGGGGGCAGGAAGCCAGCAATCAGGATTTGGATTTTGTTCCAACCGAAGAGGAGCATCTTGGAGGAAGTGACAAGAAGAAGGAAGCACTCTGGCCCTGAATGTGCTGTGCACGCTGTAGAGTGCTGTACACCTGTGAGCTATGATGTCCTTGCTCTTGCAGTGTCCACTTTTGTGTCAAGTGAAGGAGTCATCTCCCAGGAGCTCTGTTTGCTCCCTTCCGGTTTGTCTTGATACTCTGGGCAAACAGACACACCCTGGGGCTTAGTAAGCAATACCTTGTTCTTCGCATTTCCCTCCCTGTTTACCTTTCCCAGCTCTGATAGGCTCTGGCCCTGGATTCTGACCTTTCTCAGGACCTCCCTATCTGAGCCTTCGGCAGGCAGGCGAGGGTGACCTTCACCACCTGGGCAGTGGAGCCCAAGGGTGAGCTCCACCCTGGGCAGGCCCTGAAGGAAAAAAAAAAAGAGCCTTAGAAGGAAGAGAGGGGTGAGAAAGTTTCAGAAAAGGGTAAAATTAATGCTGAGTGGAACCTTGGTGATCAGCTGGGGAAACTGAGGACTGGGGAGAGAAAGCAGCTTGTCTCAGATCATACAGCAAGTTGATCCCGGTAGGAAGCCCTTCACCACGCCCGGTAATCTGAGTGGTTCTCGGGCATAATAATACCAACAAAAACAACAGCAATATAGCTGGTAATCACTAACCCTGCGCCAGACACTGTCCTAAGGCATTTACATATTTAACTTTTCTGCTTCTCACAGCACCCCTGTGAGGCATGGGCTATTAGAGCCCCGGTTCCGTAGAGGACGACATAGGCCAAGAGACTTAGCTACTGGACAGGAGTCACACTCACGTCTGCTGCCTCCAGAGCCCCAGTCGTAGTGACTACACTAGCAAACAGAGGCTCAGAGTGGGGAGATCCCTTGCCCAGTTCACTCACACTCATGCTGTAGTCACCGTCACACACTGTGCCCCCGAAGATGTCATGTGCATCTTTATACTGATGGTGCCAAGTATAGCAGAGGCTTGGCACGGAAAACACTGGTTGAATTAAGACTAATTGTGGTATCAAGTTCTGCTCAAATGTGGCAGATCCTTTTGGCACACGTAGGGGGGAATGGAGGGAAATTGCAGGAAGCAGATCAAACACCCCAGCTGGTGGCGGCTGTAGTAGAAAGCACATGGGCTGTCTGGGAAGTCACAGACGGCTTGTTGGAAATCTGTGGGATCTTCAGCAAGTCATTTAGACACACTCAGCCTCAGTGGCCTTCTCTAGAAAAATTAGGATCGAATTCCCAGCCTCACAGGGCATGGATTAATTCAACTGATGGATACAAAGTGGAAGTTGGCTAATTTTTTTTCCACAAAGGGCCAGATAACGAATGTTCTCAGCTTTGTGAGCCACAGGTCTTTGTTACATTTTCTCAACTGCTTCTGGAGGGCACAAGGAGCCATGAATATTACATATTTACAAAAACAGGCAGCAGGCTGATTTGGCCAACAGCCCCTTGTTTGCTGACCCTTGACACAAAGCACTAGCCAGAGCCAGGTACCCACAGTGCTGTGTATGACTTCTGTGGACCCTAAGAAACTCTGCCTTTGTAGGTCTCTTCCACCATAACAGAATGGTGTGAGCCCTAGAAATTTCTTTTTTTCTATTAATGTGAAAAAAAATTTTTGTCTTACGATTTTAAAATAAATTAAACTTTTTTCGGGGCACTGAAAGCATTGCAGGTCAGGCGCTGTGTCTATGTGCCAGATGAATGGGTACTTGTCACACACAGGCACTCAGTAAATGGGACTCCCCTTCCCATCCATTTTTCTCTGCTGGGTGGGACTGTCTTTGTTGTCATGAGGTACAATAAGAGAATACCAGAAGCTGGGTAGCTTAGGCCGTGAAAATTTACCTTCTTATGGTGGGGGAGGCTGGACATTCAAGCATCCAAGATCAAGGAGCCAGCTCTGTCAGGCTCTGGTGAGGCCTTTCTCCTGCCTTGCAGACAGCCACTGTCTCACTGTGTGCTCACATGACCTCTTTTTTGTTCGGAAGAGAAGGGGTGGGGAGGAGAGAGAGAAGAAGCAGCTTTCTGATGTCTCTTTTTATAAGGAAACTAATTTTGTCACATCAGGGCCCCACCCTTATTACCTCATTTAAACTTAATTATTTCTTTAGAGGCCCCGTCGCAAAATACAGCCACACTGGGGGTTAGGGCTTCAACATCTGAATTTGAGGGAGCAGGGGGAACACAAACGTTTTAGTCCATAACAGCCTGGAATCAGACAAGGAGGTAGGACATCTTCTACGTGGAGGTACCTATGAGCCCAGGTTTGCAACGAGGTGACCTGAGTGTTAGATCCTGGTGCACCCTCCCTGGCATTTATCAGAGAAATCATTTCAATTTTCCTGTCCCCAGGTTATTCTTCTATAAAATGGGGATAATTATAATTTCTATGTCATTGGGCTTTCCTGGAACGTGTGACAAGCATTCAGCTGAGACTTACATATGGAAAGCACATGATCAGTGTTAGCAATGGTGATGATGGTGATGATGGTGATGATGGTGATAGTGATGCTAGTGATGATAGTGATAATGGTGATGGTGATGATGGTGATGGTGATGATGGTGATGATGGTGATGATGGTGATGATGGTGATAGTGATGATAGTGATGATGGTGATGGTGATGATGGTGATGGTGAAGCTAGTGATGATAGTGATGATGGTGATGATGGTGATGGTAATGTTAGTGATGATGGTGGTGATAGTGATGATGGTGATGATGGTGATAGTGATGATAATGGTGATGGTGGTGATGGTGATGATGGTGATGACAGTGATGATGGTGATGGTGATAGAGAGGATGATGAGATGAATATGATGATGGTGATGGTGACGATGACAATGGTGAGGATCATCTTGAGACAGGAAGGAAGGGGGCAGGGCACAGCCATTAAAGGAATGACGCAGCAGTTAGCACCAAGATGGCAAAAAAGTCAACTCCCAGTAGACCTGAAGGCCTAAG